>NC_090941.1:400682408-400986471 GCF_040938575.1 Ambystoma mexicanum | reverse complement strand
GTCTGCAGGATTGAAACCGTTCTTGCCACATCCTGGGCAAATATTAATGATTCACTTCCCCTTCTCAGCCCCATGTTTGTCTTTCAAAAACACTGTTTTATAAAGATGACTTAGGAAGTACACAAAACATAGTAAGGTACTCACTCAAATTGGGAAATCTTTATAGAAATATATTAGGCAATAACTGTACAACTTTGGCATTGTTACCACCATCTTGAATGGGTGACTATAGATACTAGAATGCAATGAGGCAGAAGGCAAAAAATTTACTTTGGGTTTTGAAAATGTACTTTCAAGATTTAAAGACCCATAACAAAAGGTATTTTGTGAAAAAGTCTCCTGCTTGCGTTTCAATGTTTGACAAATCCGTGCTTCAAATTTGATGTGATGAACATATTACATTCTACCAAATATAAACGCTTTTTATTGTGCTATATATGAACATCTGAATTTAATGTAGTTAGTTTAACACTGTTTTGTGTGACATATTGTAATTTCCTGGAACGGTCTGCAGATTTAGGCCGAGAACTCCTGCTTTGTCTGTTCTTTCAAAAAAAAATGCCCTTTGCATTTCCTAACACGAAAATGCAAGAACGCCTTGTCCAAAATAGTGGTCTCTTAAATTAGCCAGTACTTAAAAAGAAAATATAGTTATAAGAAGTAATTATGGGATGTGTAGTGTGTGATGGACTGCTGGGAGAGCTATTTGTCTGTAGAGCACTACAGGGGGTTGGGAGGAAACACAAAGCCCTCACTCAGACAAACAGAAAATCGAGCCTCTTGCTTGGAAGCAGCAAAGCCCCTATTTAAAACAACATTACTTGGAATAGTCAAGCCAGGCACTAGTCCCTTTGGGGCCCCCCTGACAAAGCAGCCCTTTGGAACGGCGCAGAATGCCCATGACTTGGGCCAACCCTGGTATACATGAAGAATCAAAACCATCCATTCTTTCAATCTAATGTACAAGGAACTAATTTAGACAGAACGTCTGGTGTGGCAGGGGAACAGGTTTGCCACCAGTTAATCAAATGAAGAGTGTCAAAGCAAAGGCGAAATGTTTCCTCTATGTGCTAAAAGAGAGTTTTACCTTTCAGCTGGGGCGCTGAGGTGGAAGTTATGAGGCATTGACATCACCAATGATAACTGACTCATTGTCGAGAGAGGAAATCCCATTACAAGATACAAACGCACAGCTGGTAGCGAACCAGTACAGGCGCCTCAGTACTCACAATGCATTTGATCTTGTGAGATCTCAGCATTGAGGACGAAATCAGGTCGAATGAGTTGTACCGTGTCTGCTAAGCCACCTTTTCTGTTCCCATTATCTGAGGTTTAGCTGCTTGTTTTGAACAATTATCCACCGTAACTCTCCATTGCGTGCTCCCAAAAACCGTGCACTGTTCTATATTTAACTCGTTATTAATTCAATGGAGGAGTACGAAAATACATCAGTTTCCGAAATATTGCCATCAGAATTGATTTGTGATAAAACATGGGAAATGTGAGGTACAGTTAAATGCAGATGCGCTGCGGCTTTTCTATGCAGTTAACACAATGTTACATAAAGAGCATTAGATTGCAAATGGCTCCGGAATTTTCAGTTTAGAAAGTCACATATGTATTTACATATATTTAGTCACATGCTGAGGCATAGTTCCAAGCAGCAGCGTTAAAGTATATATTTAAACAACACTGATTGCATTCTTGGGGCCTGATTCATAGAAATATTTGTGTGGAAAAAAGGGTGTTAGGCAAAGTTTGCATGCAGTACCCTCTGGGAACACTACAAACAACTCTGACTACAGGTATAGGAAACCCAACCCTTGGTATAAGCTTGTACTACACAGTTTTGGTAGCGTGTTGAGCAGCCAGGCCTATCTCAAGAGGGATCAATGTGAGCTGTAGGGGAGTTACACAGAGATTCACAGTGACAAGTATTCAAATAAACACTTACACTCAAGGTGTCTTGAATAAACAATTTTTAATTTATTTATCAGTCAGTTAGAATAAGCCTTCTTCAGAAGGGGGCAAATACACTTCAATAGTTTCTAAATCAGTAAAGACCATTTTGGGATGGCCCACAGACACAACCTACACCCTTAGGTGGCTTCAATAGCTAGGGTGCTGGGGACATTAATATCTTACTGTTTGCATTTAGAATACTGTTATAAGTTGGTAAAAGGAAAAGGTTATTAGAACAACAAGAGACCACAAATTTTCTTAAGCAGGCACATACTTTTTGATCCCTACAGCAGAGTCATTCAGTATAACAGGCTAGGCCAAAGTCAATGGGCAAAAGACTTATATAGGATGAAGCACTACTGGTAGGTAAGTAGAAAAGTCTTTTCACAATGTTTTAGAAGTCTTTGAAGAAAAGAAGAATCAAATGTAGGGCCACAAGCCGTTAGACCTGTGAGGGGTAGAAGATGCAAGCAACTCTACAGCAAGAGGTAAGTTCTTTCAGACTTTGTACAGTCTCTTTGAATTGAGGAAAAAGTGCAGCAGGTGACTTCTGTTCCTGGGCAGCTCTGCAGACCTCACTGTTCCTGTGCCTCAGTCATGGGGACAAAAGGGAGGACCTCTGGGGACTCCTGCACTGCAATGGGACAGTCACTGCTCACAACCGGCAATCTTCAAATCAGTGGCTGTTCAGTGTTTCCTCTCCTCGTGTCTACCGCAAATAGCAACACTGTGGTTCCTGGCTGTCAAGATGGACTCTCCTTGCTTCTGGGGTCCCGCGCTGTGTTGAGGGTGCTCAGGCTCGGTCAGTCCTGCTTCCTGGGAGTCTGGAGGATCTTCCTGAAGCTCTAGGCCAGCTTAAAAGCAATACACACAATATGGTGTTCCACTCCCTGGCTATACAGTTTCCAGCAGCAACTCTGTGGAAATTCAACCAGCTCCGAGAAGCATGTCCAGGTGGCTTACTTTGGAGTTGATTGGTGCCACCAACTCAAGGGGAGAAGTCGTCATTGCAGGCGCTTATCTGTCAGTACGAATTTGGAGTTTCAGCACAACAGCAGGGTTTCACCGGGCAAACCAACGGTCCAGGAGTTGCAGCAGGCACCCTCTTCAAGTTCTTCTGTTCCTTCGTCCAGTGGTCGACTCTGCCTTCCAAGCCAAAAGCCTCACCTTTTATTCAGTTCTCTCCCATTTATTCCAGCCTAGCCGTCAATCACCTAGCAGGGTGGCTGTCCTTGCCGGACAGTCAGCTGGCCAATCACTACAGAGCGCATTAGGGTCTCCTAGGAGACTAAGCAAAGGGAGTTTCAAGCACCTCCCTCACTTCCTGCCTACTCCAGACCCCCTTGAGGCAGAGGCGGGCTTCACTCGTGAATGCCGCCAAAGACAAAGTGAACAATGGGACCAAACCTGGTTTGGCAAGCAGCGTAAATCTCAAGAAGGACCTTTCCACAAAAAAATGGCAAAAAAGCAGACCGGGCCATTTTGACAAAAATGGCACCCTTGGGTGCTTTACTGCAGCTGCGAACGTAGCTGCACACCACAGTAGTTAAAATGAAACCACTGCCACCAGCCATTCAGTGAGGAAAGGGTAACTTACAAATGTTGCATGAGAAGCTAGACAAAGGGGGTACTAGGTAACCCCTCCAGCACCCTCTTGTAAGATAGTGTGTGCTGAGTCTAGAAAGTTACAATTGTAGTAAAGTCTATTTCACTTTACTGCTCTGGGAAACAGTAGTTTATCCCAGAGAAGGTATTTAAACCTTTGGGGAAATCTGAAAGACTTCCATGTACCACTGCACTGAAGGTGCTGTGTGACACAATGTAAAGGATGATGCCTATGGAGTTTGTCAGGCTCCATACCCAAAAGAAACACAAAGCTCAGAAATGACATCAAAATACATGAGAGAGTGGGAAAGAAAGGGTCTCACTCTCTCCAGGTTAAAGCCGTTGAGGGCTTTGATAGAGACTCCACGCACAGCCTGGGAGTGCCTTGCACAGAGGGTTGGGTAGGTGGCAGAACACCAAAAATGGGGAAGAACTTGCTCAAAAATGAGCATTCCGAGGGACGGCCTGCAGGCAGGTCCTTGCAAGCCCACATTTGCAGGACACAAGACATATTCATGGATTCGATCGTGCAACCTCTCAGCCAGGAAATTGCCACGCAAGTCCTTCATACTATCCGTCACCCAAAGTACACTTGACCGTAGGATTCGCAGCACTGAGGTGGGGGTTGCATGTTGGATAAGGGGGTCTGTGTACTCAACCGTGGTTCTGATCTAATTTAGGGGTGCGCATACGCAGTTTAATGGGGTGCAGGAACGATTTACAGGGGTTTGCACGCAGATTTCCTGAGTAATAACTGTGTTACAATTTTCTATACGCATGTTGTTGGGGTGCCAGATACAGTTACGGGGACCCTTTGCAGGGTCCCCGAGATGCAGGAGTGCTTACGGGAGACCCCACACACTGTTTGAAGGATGCGTGCATTCGACCCCGAGGGAGTGCATAAAGGTGGCTATTCTGGCTGGTTTTGCTTTGCGTGTGGGAGTGTTGGGGGCGTTCCGGCCGCGACTTGCGATTACGGTTACTTTTGCAGTAAATTCCATGAATACACAGGGTACGCTTGCGCAGTGTCCTTCTCGGCACGCAGCCCCTGCAGGATTTCTGACCACATTTCCATGAATGGGGCCCTTGGTCTTTAAGCTAGTATTAAGTCCATGAGAGGGTTTTTGTTGTGAGGGCTGACCAAAGTTATTTGGTTACTGCCAGGAGAAAGGGGTAATTTGTGTGTTCAAAACCATTTGTTGTTAGTTTGGATAAAATCATCCTCCTGTAAAACCATGTACTATGTTCAAAAATCCATGAACGGATGTTTTATTGAATATTTGGTGTGGGAATCTGGTTGCCTATATAAATCCTTATGGGCCTCAGAAGTTTTGCGGTGCAGGCAAGACGTGGCAGCAATTCTGTTTTTTGGGCTGTAATGGAATTACCACACTTTTTCCCATACCGTAAAATTTGGAGGTAAAGTGGAGGATTTGCCTCCAGAACAAGATGACGGTAAATCATTCTCTTTAGCTACAAAAATCAGTGGATTTACTTCACGCTTATTCCACTTGCAGTAAATCTGCCAGAATTCCATTGAAGTCTTATTTGCTCCAAAAATGGGAAATGACCACCACTTGTATTCACGTGGTAAACCAACGGGACCAACTGCTGGTAATGATAATCAAGTTTACCACCAAGCTTGTAATAAGTCCCTATGTCTCATTAGTTAAGGACCTGATGTCAAACCAAACGGAACAGTTCCAGCCCTACAAAAACTTAAATAGGCTCTGTTCATTTCTGAAAATTACTCCAAACACACATTTTCTGTAGGATTCTCACCAACTCAAACCGAAACAATGATGGCACTCATACTGCAAGTCCCCATAAATTGCACAGAGGGGACCTCCTGGGTTTGTATATATGTGCAAACAGGTCCCTTCCATGCAATTGTTGCCATTTGCTCTATGAAGTGCAAATGGGAGTTGTAAAATGCTAGCCAAATTGCCTTAATGCATGTATTTAAGCACTTCTCAGCGCACATTTAGTAAATGACACACGCCATTTACGCAAGGCAGGCAGAGTTAACAATGAATTCCTATGGAATATGACTGATTTTTGTTTGTGAAAAAATGTGGCTGATTCCAACAAACCCCCAACATTTACACCAGCATGTAATAGTCATACTGGTATTCATGCTATTGCAGTTCTACGGTGGAGACAGTGCGAGAGGAAGACACAGTCATTCCATGCCACCTGTCTGTCATTCAAAGGTACGAAAATGGGGAATGATCTACAATTCATGCATACAAAGTGTACACAAGTCTTTTATGAATGGATTCTATGTAATTCCACTCTGAACATGACCCACTATATTTTTATCACCAGTTTTGGGGTATCCGCAAATGCAAGTGTATTGAGAATATTTTGAAAACATGGGTGCTAAAAACTTTTTTCAACAAAAAGAAGGAAAAGAAAGCATACCTCAAACGACTGCATCCTATTCACTTCCGTCAATTTTTCGCGTTGGCTACGTGGACTTAACTAACACAGAAAACGGACTCAGGGGGTAAACCAGATGTCGAGGTACGTTTTCTTTTTCATTTAATATAAATGCTTTTGCAGACGAGTTTTCCATTCGTAGGTGCCAATGTGGGGATTGATGGACGCATTTGCGGCATGTGGCAATAGCAGCTGACAGAGGAGCCTACATGCATGGGTGGTGCATCAGCGAATAATGTAAACGTTTCAAGCAGCTTACTTAACGGGCCGCCCAAACGAGGTTGCTAATGCGGCGTAGGCTTCCATTTGATGCCCTGATATCATGTATAGTGCTGTGACTCGCACACTGGCCTTTTCTGATCTCAGCACGAACATAAACGAATCACAATTCTGTTACATTTCTGAACTCCACATTTTATTTGATCTGATGTCATCTGCCAACCGAATAAGCGTTTTATTTATTTATTTGTATCCTTTGATCTTCAGTGTTTATTACGTTCTTTCCGATGCTATCATTTTAGGTTTTGGCTCTTAGGTGGTGCTAAACCACCACCTGTAAAACCAAAACTGTTGCAGAGGAGTACACAAAGGAGGGATAAGTAATGTGAGGAGGAACACATAGCCGGCTGGTTGGCTTTTTAACCACTCATTTACTGCCCATGGCCATGTTTTTACCGATGGACATTCCCACTGACTACTGTCCTTTTTCTTGGAGTTAGCCTTGCAATAACAGCCAACAGTGGGCTTTTGGGATGCTGCCATTTTTTGTGTGTGCATGAAGACGGCTTATGGATAACAAACCTAACAAGGAAGCTATTGGGTGCTGTACAAAAAAAGGAGTCGCCCATAGTGGGGTGGGTGTCGTCATGTGCAAGGCTATGGTCCTCATTTGTCAGAGAAGTGGTCTTTAAAGAGCAGGCCCTTCTGATCTTTCCTGAATTGCAGGGGGAGATAGCCAGGCTGATGTAGGCAAGAAGGTTGTTCCAGAGCATGTCATCATATCAGGAGAATGCTTGATTCCTGATCTTTTCCTTATGCACTTTTAGGATTCCATTCTGTCAATATCTCGGCTCCTCGAGTTGTCTTGACCTCCAGAGACGGTGATCTCCTCAGTGAAATATGATGATGTCTTGGAGATGAGAGGTTCATAATTTCTGCTTGTTATCTTATTCCTTCTGTCCAAGGCCACAAGCAACAGCAGACTCAAGACCCAATCTATGCATCAATTATGGTGCCCAATGAGGCTAAACAATGTCTAGTGTTGCTTGTTTTCTTGTGCAGTAGGTATGTGACCGAACAGTGCAGGCCGGACTGCCCCTTGTGGGGTTGAACCAAGCCTGATTTACACATGGGACGATCCTCTTCAGTAACGGCTTGCCAGGCTGCAGAATAATTGTCCGTGGGGGAGGGGTTGCCTTTAAATGTACCATAGCTTAAGATTAATTCTGTACCTCACAGCCATCACTTCACTTCGTTTTAACTTGATACACCTTTGCCAGATGTAACCATAAGAGCATCTTAGAGACATTGTGGAGGTGCCTGGAAAATGCCTGTCCCATGTATTCACAAACAACTAAAAAGTTGGCATTACCAATGCTTGGTTGTGGAAAATAAACGTGTACTTATCTGGCTTTCAATGCATGCCTTCAACATGGCAAAGTTCATCTAAGTATTTTTAATTTATGTGTGATTATTTTGTACTACCTTGAACCTTACGAAAACCAATTAAGATCACTCCTGCACACCTTCTCATTTTACAAAATGCATGCCAAGAAGATGCATGAATCACCAATATCCAATCCAATATCCAATCCAGTTTTGGTGAAGAGTCTAAACCATGTTGTGTACAGGTGTAGCGGTTTCATCTATTAAGTAGATGTAATATATTCTATATAAGGGTAGTGTGGTATCACATGAAGACGACCACTTCTTAAGTGTGTGTGTTGATGGTTTGCTTCATGTACATTTTTATGAGAGGACGGTATTTTCAACTGTGTTCGGTTCTTCAATCAGTGGTGGCTAGCCCATTAGGGCCAACCGTTGGGGAGGATCCAAAAAGAAGGGACAAACTCTGTCCCCAGAAGGACAGCGTTTGTGTTATATTGCAGTTTTGAAAGTAATCCATTACAACACTCAATAGATGTTAGCTGTTAACTCGCTCTGCCTTGCTGTAGTCATTACATTGATGTGCCCGCTGCTGCACCAATACCCCTATATACCCCTATAACACTCACCACCAATTCATTTACGTGGAAAATAGGGAATTTGCAAGCCAAACTGCATGCGTAATCCCGTATGTCGATTCATGGAATCGAATGTGCAGGATTTTCCTTGGACTTGTGTTGATTTCAAGGCGCCCCGGCCCGGCACACCCCTGTGAGTGGCCGAGTGCCTTCTGCGCGACACCATGCTGAGCATGGGCGTGGCTTGTGCAGAGGGTGTGGTAGAGAGCGGAACACCGAAAATGGATCAGAACATGCAAAAGAGTGTGCGTTATGAGGGACGGCCCACAGGCAGTCCATCGCATGCCCACTATTGCGGGGAACAATACGTATTCAGGGATCCGTCTACACAACCTCCCGACATGGAAATGGCCATGCATAGCCCTCATACTATCTGCCACACAAATGCAGACACGTGCGCATAAGAATCACCACGCAGGGGTAACATCGGGTGTCAGATTTAGGATACCAATATAACTTAGGGGTGCTCATACGCTGTGTAACAGGGTGCAGGAATGGTTTACGGGGTTTGCACACAGATTTTCAGAGTTTTACATGAGTTACGATTAATTGGACAAATGTTGTCGGGGTGACGGTAACAGTTATGGGGGACCCCCGGCAGGGTCCCCGAGATGCAGGCCTGCATGCATTTGCTCCCTCGGAGCCTGCAAAGATGGCTGTTTTCTGGCTGTTTTTGATTTGCATGGAGGCATGCAGGGTACGTTCCGGCTGCGACTTGCCTATATGGTTACTTTGCGCAAACAATTCCATGAATACGAAGAGCATGCAGAAAAAGATCTGCCTGCAGGCTCGCGAGTGCTGTTCTCGGCGCGTAGATGTTGCAGGATTTATGCACTTTTTCCATGAAACCGGCCCCTAAATCTCTAATCCTGCCTTGAAATCTCTACTTAAGCAACAACTCAACCCCAGAATCGGTGCCCTGCCATTAGCAGACTCACTGGGACAGTGTTCCAGGCTAATGAAGTCTGCTGACTAAAGACTTGAGTGCGTGCCCAACACAGGTTTGTCTACCATATGGTTTAAAGATTTTAGCCAGTTGCGCCCACACCCCTTTCTTGCATTACACCTGTTGGGCGGCTCAGCAAAGTCACAACAGTGCAATGCCCAGTGAACTACAGTGGTTCTGTAAACACTACATTTCAAAACTGCATGCTGCTGGTAGACATTCACTTGTTACTGAGCAAAAAGTCATGAAATCACAATGCATATACGAAGAACAGACAGATGAACATATGCCCTGTAATTAAGCAAATCAAATGAGCAACCTCCCATCGGAAGCTTCAGTGCACTCCCAACCGATCTACATCAGACCATTCCACCAGCAGAAGCAACATGACCTTGCCAGAGACACACTGTGTGTCAGCCCCAGCCGCTGTGTTTGAGTTTAAGTGCCACCGTAATTCCACATTTGGGTCTTACTGTACAGGACACAGCCCTCGCTCTATACTTCTTATTGTGTATATTTCAAAAGTGTGCCTGCTTTTTGACCCATAAAGAGCAATCCATAGTTGAAACATTCAACTATACATTCTTAAAGCAGTCCCACTGCTGAAGTAAACACCCAATAGTCATTGAATATGAAGCTGATTTCAGCATTCTTACATTCAGTGCCGATGCAAGCACTAGGCAATCTAGGCAGTGGCCTAGGGTGGTTGCCTGCAAGGTGCTCTAAAGAGATGTTCTTTCCTTCTCTTATAAATTGCATACGAGTAGTTAGCCAATCTGAACTAAAGTCGTTGCATGATGCACTCCTGCGAGACACAGCTCTTGGAGCCACTACCTTGGCAGTATAAGTAGTCTTATTTCCTTGTGTTTTCCATTGCATACTCTTGATTTTGGGGTGCACACCAGAATGTTTGGTGCAAAAGTAAAAAGATGGAGGCCTAACAGGAAGAAGTCTTGATAAAACAACATAAAAACCCCATTGGTCACCCACCACAGCTAGGTCATAGCCATGGTAGAACCCTCGTGGAACGTCTGGAGGCAAAGCGTGAGCCAGCAGAGCCTGACACCACTGGGAGAAGCAGGAAGGAGATGTGATTGGAGTAGGGGTTCCACAACAAGGAGCTGAAGAGACTTTTCTTCCACACAATCTCAGAATGGGACCAAGTGTGCTATGCTTTGAGCATATTTTCTCTTAAACATGTTTATTGGGATGAACAACATGATGGAAGTAACTTGTTATGCAATGTTAGAGGGGCTACCTGTGAGCACTGACCCCATGAGTGATTTGTTGCTGGGATTGCTCTCAAGTTAAAGTATATTTAGTCATGCAACTTTAAAATGACTGCATGAATTGACTATTTTAGCACCCCCGCTGCTGATAAGTTGCCATACTCTGCAATTGGGTGAATTCATAGCTGCAAACATTATCTAGCATTTCTTGGAATGTCAGCACCCACAAACTGGCCAATTTATTTGCAAATGTCTATATTAACTTTCCAAAAAAAGCGGAACCGCATTGGAAAAGGCTTTCCCATGTACGAGTGATTGTTTATATAGTTCAGGTTATAAAACCAAAAAGAAAATAGGACTATGCGCAAGTTGAGAGTAAATGACTATCGCTCAACCTGTCAAGGTTGCATTTGGGTCATCTAATGTTATATTAAACCTACAGAGAGATGCAAGGTCATTGCAGAATACAGGCAATTTGATGATAACATATATTCTGACCCTCTAAAGTAGGGTCACCTAAAAGCAAGCAACGTGTCATAATAGGTCACGAGGACAGGCGATGAATATAGGGGACCCTGATAGTGCTTTGTGTTCCGTGCACTTGTGCTCCAAAGTTCCATATGTGTGTGTCTCTATCAACAGCTGCCCCTACCTCCGCCATTTCTCATACATCTCACCCTTCCACTCACACACAAGAAGGAAGACTGACAAGGAGGTATTGCAGAGAGAAGGAGTAGGAAGCAGGCAAGTTGGCACAGTATGCTCCCTGTACCTGACCTCTTCCCAGCCACCTTCTGGTAATAGCTGCTGATTGAGGGATAGGGGCATCATAAAGAGAGCTCAATATTCATGGAAGATCCATGGCTTTATGGAGCCAGCACCCATGCTGTAACTAAACTGAAGATTACACTGGCACTTCCCAAACTGTGCCAGTTGTTTTGGAGGTGAGTGTACTCTGTCTCTGCATATTCTGCGCATGTATCGATATTTAAGCTTGTTTGCAATGGCCTGACCATGCTTTAACTGTACCCGTGTGTAAGAAAAGCTTGCCCCGGACTTGAACATGCTGTGGCTGTACCAGTATGTAAGCAGAGCTTGCACTGATTGTGACAAATCAACTTCCAGGGCACCAGAGGACCACAGGTAAATATTGGTTTCTAAACCGTCAATCAACCATACACCTCTCGTACACCGAAGGGATCTGAACAGATCGGAATAACAAGCAAATTATAAGCCTCCTTGTCCAATTTTAGTAACGTGGCGGAACAGCAGGCTTATCTCCGAAAGGTTAAGGAAAGTTGGTTAGTTGCAACACAGCGAAAATACAATTATTACCCGATTATAAAAGGGACTGTCAAGATGCATGTGCTGTGTTTTCTGTTTGTGAATACAGTGTGCACTGTTTTTTATATCAGTTTTGTACCCGTTTAGCAAGTTAAGGAAACATCAGCATCACCCACATTCGCAAAACAATTCATAACTTCATGCAACAAACGTAATACCACCACGCAGGCTTCTTTGGGCCAAGTTTGTGTGCAAGGGTATATTTTGACGAACATCAGGCCAGTAAAATTGATTAAAATTCCCAGCTGCAGAGTGCACTAAAACCCCTATTTAGGAAACAATATAATGGAAGCAGAGTTTCTGCTACCTCACCATTCCTCCTCCTGGCAGCCAGGTCATGGGCAGATCCACAGCCCCATGTTTACAACCAGTGCCAACTGCAGCCCATTGGCAGTAATCAGACTGGTCAAAGAACTTACCTGATCTGTCAGATGGTGCTTTGGGTAGAATACCACTTTTTATGTGCAGGCAAAGTCAGCCGAACTTCTATCCTCAGGCATCGAAATGCCAAAGGAATTCAGTCCACTCGGCTGGGATGCAGGGTCGAGCACAGAATTTTTGTTTGCCAGCTCTTATGCCTTAAACAATGGTGTAAGGGGAATACCACCAACCCAGAGCTAGTGGTGGCCGTAGTAAAGCGAACGCCAGCCAACAACACCACCGGCATTTCACTGACTTGCTGCTTGGTTTAGTGAAGGTTGAATGGGAGCAATTGGAGACAGAGCAGATGCACTCACCGTGAAGCCAGCAGTAGCTTCACAGAAACCTAGCAAGGCTGGCAGAGAGCAAGCAGGGTTGGTGGATCGAAGTGAAAGTCTCCAGCAAACATCCTTTAAAGGCAGAAACTGTAGGCCATTAAAGAGACTAACATTGGCCCAGTAAAAACGCTCACACAGACACGTGTGTGTGTGTTGGTAAGGGTGGATGGGCAAGGAGGAGCGGTGTGGGGAGTGTATGCCTGGTGGTCATTACTTTGAATTATACCTTATAGAATAAATATTTCCTAATCATCATTGAGTGTTAGTGTGTGAAAGAGTATTTTGATGTTACCTTATCATCAAAAGAAAATCTAAAACATGATGGTGAAACCGCAGCTTGTAATTGTGGTGGGCTGGCCATGCATGTGAAGGGATGCATACAGATTGTGTGGGAGGGGATGCAAAAGTCAGGACAAATGGAGTAGGCAGTGGGTGGTGGCGAAATTACCTTTTGCCCACAGGGGAAAAAAAGTCCTCACACCAGCCCTGCCTACATTGTGTGCAAAATAAGGGCATAATTCACAGAACATTTAGCATGGAGCAAAGTGACTTTACACTGCAAAAATACACTTTGCAGGGGGCCTAATTACAGAGCGCCGCAAAGTGACTTTGCACTGCAAAAGTACTCTTTGCACTGTTCTAAATGGGCCGAATTCATAAAAGAAGCACTGCGTCTGCACTACTTTGTGCTTGTTTTGTGAATTAGGCCCAGTGACTTTCCTACGCAAATATATTCTTCGCACCACTCTTTGAATTAGGCCCCGTGGAACGTGTTTACTGGCAGTGCAAAGTCACTTTGCTCTGCTCTAAACGTTCCACGAATTAGGCCCTAAGGCCCTGATGATTCATGGCATTTTTAGCATGGTGCAAAGTGACTTTACACTGGTGCAAAGTCACTTTGCACTGCCAGCAAACACGTTGATTCACATATGTGTGTAAAGTGTATTTTTGCAGTGCCAAAGTACTCTTTGCACCATGCATTAGGGCCCAGGGGTCAAGTCCTAAAAGTGGGGGGACTCATCAACAAACGCAATGGGATGTGACATTGCAGGAAATTTGCATATCAAGTAGAAATATGCACATTTAATAAAATTGGCTTTGCATAACCACCCAAATTTAACAAGATGAATAGCATTTGTTTGCATAAAGTCGACTCAAACACAAAACCAAGACAGAATGTTTTCGCCTAATAGTGTTTTTGAAAACGTTAAAAGGTGTGCATGTTTTAAGCTCCAAGAACAAATAAAAATGTTTTCCCTGGGGCTTGCAGTACCGAAATGGGAGATTTCAGCTTGTTTGTTATTTTTAATCAGGTTATATAGTGCAGTGGTGAAGTGTCTGGCCTACAAACCTCATGGCTGTGGTTTGATCCCAGAGGTCGGCTTTAATTCAAAAAGAACATCCAATGTTTCTCTTTTAGCTAGGGGGGACTGAGTCCCCCATCCAAATAAAGTCGGTGGACTCCGTCCCCATGCGTGTACCCTAGACTTGAGCCCTGCATTAGGCCCATTGAGTGCAGTGCAAAGTGTACTTTCACTGCAAAAATACACTTTGCACCGCTCTGTGAATCAGGGTGTTTGTTGGCAATGCAAAGTGACTTTGCACCAGTGCAAAGTGACTTTGCACCGTGCTGAAAATTCCCTGAATCAGGCCTTACATGGTTTGTGATGGCTGGTTTGCATGTTTGTGCAATATGAATCTTACACTTTTTTTTACATCCTCAGGTGTGCAAAACTAGTGTTATGAAAGTCATTGAGGTTTTCATATTTTTATATAGAGTAGGTCATAAAGCGTTCTCCCTTTTTTCAGTGGTGTAATATTACCTGGAATTAGCCCACCAACCTTTTGTGTGCGAATTCTGGAAAGTTGGAATGTTACCAGGCCAGGCCTGTCTGATGCCCCATTGATGCCGTCTTCTGAATGTTCGGAGTAGTAGGGTCTGCACACCAGCGATCTTACGGTGCTCCATCTTACTCGCACCTGTCACTGAATACACAGCCTGAAACGAATTGCTTTCCCTTAACTTTATACTTACAGCGGCCACCACTGCCCTGGCGCTGTTTCAAATGGCATGACTTTCAAAGTATGTGATTAACTGGCGTGAGGAAGTTGCAAACTGCAAACACGTTCAGGAGGGACAAGGACAATTAAGGTGATAGACAGGATAAGTATTTTTGTTTTGTTATCTATATAGCACTACAAACCGTCTGGTATCTGAGCGCTGCTTATTTCCCACAGTGTGTGGTGCTCATTTATCGACCTCAGAAGAATGAAAGGCTGAGTTTGGCCCTGCAGGGATTCGAACCTGTGCAGCAGGCTCTGCACTGATGCCAAAGCGAGCGCTCTACTCGCTGTGCTATCTGACCAGCTAAATATACACTGTGAAAAACAAACTATCCCCCTAGGAGGTAGCAGTATTTTCTGAAACAAAACCAAAACTGCAACATCAATCCAATCCATAAATACAAAAGCATAGCATTGTATATTCATCATATACAAACCAGACCACATACAAAATGCATAGAGTTATGCGATCAGTAATATATTCGCCGTATACCATTTATTTAATTGTATCTTTTATAACGCGTACCTGAGTTCGGTTTTTAAGCGCAAATCCGGGATTCGAACTTCTGTTGCTCTCTGTGGTTTTGTTTCCCAGAGAAGCGCCTTGCCCCTGTGCTGTCCTGCGTCTAAACGATTTCGTTTTTAATGGTCTTTGTAGTGTTGCTCACTTTTGTCACTGGGCGAGGTGCTGGTTTTCCATGCTGTGAATTCTAGAATGTATTGTGTTTGAACATTCTGTGTGGCGTTGCAGAACATTAATTAAGAAATGTATGTATGTATGTTTGGTGTGGTCTTGCTTGCTACAAATGAAATATTGCATTTTTTTCATTTATAGATTGGATTGATGCTTCAGCTTTGGGTGTGTTTCAGAAAATACTGCCAGCTCCTAAGGGGATTGCTTGGTTTTGATAGTTGGAAGTTAAAAAGTGGCCTGGCAATTCACAAACAAGCATACGCATTGTGGAATAGAAAAGGGGGCATATTAAACGAAATTATGCCAAACGTTGGGATATCATAGTGTATTTAAGCATCACCCCTGGTATTTCAGAAACACTCAAATCTAATTGGGTGGTTAGCATGACAATAGGTGGTAGGACTGTTGCAGTAATTTGTCATTGTATATGTTCTAACACTTCTGTATTTGTATAGGTAGTTAGCAAAGGAACATGTGCAGTTGAAGTCTTCTGTGCCAATAATGAAAAGAAGCGTAATTAATATTGGAACACGATTTACGAGGGGGACATTTCCGGAGAGTAAACGGGTTATTGTATCAGCCCTCTGCCCAGTGATGTGGCACACATTTGCATCCATAATTTCGGAGAGATTGGAATCATGTTCTGATGTGCACATGCATTATTTGCTGCTGCAAAATGCTTGTGTGTTTGTACGGATATATACATGTTTATGTATATATATATATATATATATATATATATATATATATATATACATGCCAAATATTGATCCCGTCTGCAATTTCACAATTTTTCTTTTTATTTGTATTAAGATTTTATGATAAATCAATTTTAGTGTATTTTTTCATACATTAATCTTCACATGTCATGTTTGTAATTTTTAGGATGCTTATGAATTTGTTAAATATTGAAAAAGTTGATTTTTCAGCTATATTCAATAAACAATAAAAAAATACATGTTTAAAGGAATCTTTTGTGAGTTCATATCAGAGAACTGTGAGACTATGCTTTATTCTGAATCCGTTTGTGATCAGTGTATTGCCAAATGTGCCATTTACACCTATTTCTTTCCATTACAAAAAAAATAAATGTAATGGGGGGTGACCACAGTGTTATGCTCCCTTCACTCACTTGCGCTAAATATGATACATGTATGCGCCAACACTTTTCAATTTCACCAGCCGTCACTGTCCTCAATAGTTAGTTCTGAGCAATTTAGCTAGGCTGATGGGAGTTGTCCAGGACAGTTGCAACCTGATTGATTTGGCCAGTGAAAACTGTGTTCAAGTATTGGCAGTATAGTGTGCAACAATGCTATGTGTTTTTGTTCAGCTGTGGGGTTGTTTTCTCTGGGATAATTACTTCTGGAAGAGGACGCACGTGTATTAAATCCATCCACCTGGGTGAACAGGGACGGGGTTTCCAGTCCCTGCATGTCCATGAGCCATGTTGAATTAAAAATAAATAAAGAAACTGTGGCGACAGCGATGCTGTGCATGCTTTTTCCTGCCATGGCGCCTGCCAGTTGATGGTGTTGATGGTGGTTGTGCCTATTGGTTCTTGGTGACTGCTGCTTGTTGTTTTGTGGTTTGTAGTTTCTGCATTGTGGTGGCCTGGTCAAGCGATAGATATTTCAGAGTTGCAGAACGTGATGTGGGAGTGCTCACGTTTTTCTTTTTCAGTGCTCTGAGCTTTGGGTGATTTCGTATGTATCCTTTTGTGTCTTTTGGGGGGAAGGGATGTTGGGTCTTTCATTGTATGCGTTCAGCGTGAGAGTGATGTCAATGCGATGTCAGGGGTATTTTCATATGAGTGGAATGTGAAGGGTCAAGCAGAGGTGCTGGATGGAACCTTGTTGAAGGACTGCTGGCTAATGTTAGAGATGTGGTAGGTCCTTCTCTCCCAAGCCCGGTCTTAACTGACCCTTTAATATCCGGTAAATATGAGAATCAAGCTGACTTTCCTTTTGCTATCTACACACCCTGGAGCCCTTTTTGAAATGCATGCTGTTTTGTGCAGTCCCCTCCCCCCATCCTTTCCATTTTAACTGGTCCCTGTGCAGAACGTATTGTAATAATACTCCTGCTCCTATCAATTGGACAGGCCATTCATAAGGTCACAGGTTTGACTATGAGCCGGGGGGCGGCACCTGTGACCATGATTTGCTTCATGGCACCTACATTGCCCCATTCTGTGGCCTAACACAAAATTGATAAAGGATTCTTCACTGCACCATTCGACAAAGAGGCCATGTGCATAATTGAGGACTGTCCAGATCCCACGTCCAAAGAACATTCACGTGATCACATCAGGCACATGCAGAAATCCCTTAAGGTACTGACCAGGCTGCAGGCTTTGTATGGTCACTGGAGCAATGTGGATTAAAAAAGATGCCACTTAGTGTAAATAGATGAGAGGCGAGATAATTGAAATATGTGTATGACTGTAAGGGGACGTCACTCCAAGGTTCCCGGATGCTCACGGTGAGTACATTCTGGATTAGATATGATGTGCACCTTCCATGAAAAGATTAAAGAATGACTGGCAGAGAAGGGATCGCCAACAAGTCAGCGGTCATCACAACTGCCCACACAACCGAGACGTTATCAAAGGGCATCCTCAAGTGTGTTAGCACTGGAGAGCTGACAGTCATGCGGGAAGCCAATGGAAAAGTAGATACCATAGACCCAGAGAGGCAGAAATCAAGGAATAGGTCACCCCAAAATAAGAGAACACAGGGTTGGGTCTCCATGGCTGATCTATGTGCGGGTGGCAGGGACATCTAGCTAATGCTATGGTGTTCCCAGCACCTAGGGCAGAATGTCACATGTAGCAGAAAGGGGCATTTCACCCACACGTGCCAATGTAAAAGATGGGAGAATATGAGATGTGGAAAGGTTGAAAAGGCTGGGGAGCAGGAAAGGGAAGTTTTATTGTGCATCCCAAAAAGTATTGCCAGAAAAGAGACTTTGTTCTCTCCATTGGAATACATGGAATAGGTCTCTGTCTCCTCATATACATTCACGTGCAGAGATGTGGTTGCAAACAGCACTTGGGATGTGTGTCAATTTAGAACCTCAGACACAAGGCACAATGATCCTGAGATATCCGTGGATCAACAAGCGACAGATCCATGCACTGTAAGCTCAGCAGTGGTCGAGTGGAGGAGCAAGTGGCATTAAAGATGTGCCTGTGGGAGTGAGGGAAGATGTGAACATTGAAATACTGAGACAGGTTGAGAGCAGCAGAATCTTAACAATGCAGTCCCCAGCATGGATGTTCCGCCGAAACTAGTGGTGTGCCAGAGAAAGCCAGGGATGAGACATATTTGGGGCACATGGTTGGCGAACAAGGAATCAGGTATGCATTAATAAATGTGATAGGGAAAGAGGAGTGACCCAAAAACAGATTCAATGCCAACCTTTCCCAGGGCTTTAGAATATATGTCTTGGTCAGAATAGTAGCCATCTGAGTCCTGATGAAAGCGGGGGAGGAGTTTGTGTCGCCAGATGTGTGAAACAGAGTTTGAGTTGTTGAAAGCAGCTGTGGACAGGAGTTTTCCAGTAGGAGACAGAATGGTTCGAGTCATAAATGATATGGTGCAGTGTTAATGCAAATCCAATAAGGTGAGAGAGTAGTGACTGCATTTGAGGGACAGAATAGATGTATGCAGTTATAGAGGAGGAGACTGTGGAGAAACATTGGACTTTCAAGAACTTCAAGTCACTCGTGTGGAGCCAGTCCATACTGATAACAAGTATTGGCAATGCCAACAGGTTTGGGCTTTTGTCTAGGCATGGGAAAGAAACTTGCCAGCCACTGCCGAACTGCTATTAACTCTTTTAACTGGTCATTGAGGGTAGCAGGTGCACAATGGCACGAGTACCTGGGCATTTAATAGCAGTGCCTGGAAAATGCCTAATACGTATACACAAGTCAAAATTGTTGGCGTTGCCATGCTTGATTTTGGTAGGATTTCAGTGAAGGACATGCATAGTGCTTCTAAATCGAGGCTAAATGCAACCTGGTTAAGAATTTTCCATTACACCAGTAGCAAATGTACAGCTCCATTTAAGTCAAAGGTTTGAAAAAAACACTTACATGCACTTTGAGTGCAATGTTTGATGGTGAGGCTTGATTCAAGCGAGCTCAACGATTTCCCATGAGGGGGTGTTTTGGGTGTGGAGGGGCAAGAACTGGGTTCGAATGACCAGAGGGATCATCTTTGCCATGGGCAGTTATTGGGTGGCCAAATAACAAAACAAAACATACAAGCTGCGTGTGCCTCTTCATATGCCATTTTTCCCTAGCTTTACACTAAGGCAATAGTTTCAGTTTATAAGTGGTGCAAGTGCCACCTAGTAACCCAAACTAAAAACTGATCACACACCATTAGTCCGAATGTGATCCCAAAAGGGCTTGACTATGACATCCAGATGGATTTGGGTGGGGATGCTGGACCTCATAGAGTACAACATTATGAATGAGCATGTGCTGGGAGAGATGATTGTAACTGACTGTCATTTGAGATTGACTCTTTGCTATACAGCCCATTGGAAAAAGCAGAAGAGGTACACATACCAGTGATGAATCTGTAATGTCCTACCATGTTATTTGGGACACTGGGAGGGGGATAAGGTGGTCCTTTTTAGTTCCACCTCAGGATCTAAATAGTAGAACATCTCAGTGCTACCGATATATAAAGCAATTGAGAGCATAGTAAGGAACTGTGTGCAGCGTGAAAAGAGCAAGACTACCAAGAGGTGTGTGGGTCTGTGTTGCAGCTACTGGTGGTACCCAGCAGGGCCTGGCCAAATATATCCATAGGAGTGAATACAAAACTAAACAATAACTACAGATACACTAACAATAAAATGACAAGCGCAAGGGTGTCAAAGAGATGACACACAGAGTGCGGGATGTTTTGAGAGTGAAGACGCCAATGGCTGTGTTCAAGGGATTGCCTATTTGCATGTCACCCAAATTAATGATGCCTGAAAGGGGGTTTATCCAAACATACAGAAAGAGGCGGAGACTAGGACAGGTAGTCAAGGTCAGCATGAGCCATTAGGTGTTGGCTAAAAAAGGAAAGGGGAAATTTGCTAATTGCAAATCTCGATGTTGTACTAAAGATCTGGCAGTGTTGTTGTGCTATGCATACACTGTTTGCTAATATGTAGTATGACAATACCCAATATATCAAACTCAGAAAGGCTGAGTCAGCATAGCCATAAAAACAGTTCCCAGCAGCAAGCAATTAACTTACACAGCTATCTAGCCAGCTGGAATCGAGGATAGGAAGCATGGCTTTCGAACAAATGAGAAGTGTAGACATTCCAACATCGACCTACAACATATTGGGACTAATTAATGGAACCTTTAGTGACTTTGCACTGCCAATAAACACGCACCACCTGGCCTAATTCACAGAGCGGTGCAAAGTGCATTATTTGCAGAGCAAAGTCACTTTACACTGCAAACGTTCTCTTTGCACTGCGCTAAATGGGCCTAATTCAACCATTTAGCGCGGTGCAAAGAATACTTTTTCAGTGCAAAGTCACTTTGCGAGGCAAAAATACACTTTGTACCGCTCTGTGAATTAGGCCCGGTAGTACGTGTTTATTGGCCGCGCGAGTCACGCTGTGACGCTCTAAACGTTCCATGAATAGGCCCAGTGTGTATTGGAAACTTTTAATAACGTCCTATTTAATATAGGCATAGCAATATCGCACGTGGGGGTTTCCAAGGAAAGTGCAGAGTCTGAGGAATGTCACTTCATCATACTAAAAACAGGGCGTAGTAATGCCCGTCGCATCTGGGCAGATGCTGGTTTGTAGCTTGTAAGCCATGCTCCCTGTGTTTGTAAAGCAAGCCGGAGTGAAGCTTAGCTGCAATTGGCTGAGGGATGGAACAGACTAGTACAGCCTTTGATCAAACCATTGCTGT
This sequence comes from Ambystoma mexicanum, assembly GCF_040938575.1. Taxonomy (NCBI): domain Eukaryota; kingdom Metazoa; phylum Chordata; class Amphibia; order Caudata; family Ambystomatidae; genus Ambystoma; species Ambystoma mexicanum. The sequence continues at coordinate 400,965,237 of NC_090941.1, read as the reverse complement.
GATGAGAGAAGAGCTTACTTCTACAATAAAGACCATGTAAAACAGCTTAAAGAAGTGTAGCTCTTGCGGTAAACGTGATCCGCCCTCACCTGAGTCACCTGGCTGCTGACAATGGATACACATACGTGCGTGTGTGGGACCCGTGTGTGTGTGTTAGCACCTGGAAGAGTTGCAATGCCCCAATTCAGTATTGAATATAGATCTGGACAGTCATGGGTACGAGCTTTTCTCCATCAGTGATGGTGAAAAGGTGTGGCTGAAGAAGCTGGCTACGGAGAGCAGAGCCCCTAACACACTATCTGGATTGGACAGGAGTTACTATGATATGATATGATATTAATAATGCTCTTAATACCCAGAGGCTTCTAAGCGCAGACCCAAGCATCGAACCTGTGTTGCTCCGTGTAGGCGAGCACGTTGCCTCTGAGCTATCCTCCCAAGACTAGAGCATTTCCTGTGACCATGATATGATATGATATTGATATATTGCATTTTTTAAAATCATTTCAGTGGCCTGTCATTCTCCATTTAATGCAGAAACACACATACCATTTTGGCGCACTTTTGACTTAATGGTCTCGAACTGTTTTAAATCGTAATCCTGATAGGGTTGGGATTTTAAAGAAATGTCAACACAATAATCCCTAAAGAATCTAATAAAAATACACATACAAGCATTATTTTGGATCAGTTGTGGCTTGCACCTGACATATACTTATTTATTTTATTGGTATTATTTATTATGCATCCCGTAAATTGTGTTTCAAAGCGCCCACAGGGCAACATGGAGGGAACATGGGAAAGAAAACAAATATAAGATAGAGGCAGACCTACTAGGCACTGGGCCTCATTATGAGCTTGGAGGTAGCCATGCCGCTATTAGTGCCATGGCTGCCTCCAAAACCCTTCCGACTTCGGCCTGGTGAATGGAGTAATTACCGGTCCATTCCGAGGTCGGAGGGACCAGTAATTCCCCATTCACCAGGGCCATCCCCATTCCCATTTGAGCCCCCATAGGGCTCAATGGGAAGGCGGCAATAACGGTACCACAAATTGCGGTACTGTTATTGACCCCGGTGTCCCTTCGCGGGTCCCGTCCTCAACACCTGCAAAAACCAGGCGTTAAGGAAGGACCCACAAAGGGAACTCGTAGTAGGCCAGTATGGGATTACCGGCACCATTGCCCTTACCGGTGCCGGTAATCCCTTACCGCCCACCTCGTAATGAGGCCCATTGTGAGCATTCAGAACGAGCAAGTGCAGAGAGAGATGGAGTGAGGGAGTGGGGCTAAGTGCTAAGTGTACCAGGAGGGAAGTGCTAGGGTGAAAGCAGCTGCTAGGTGACCTGGTGGGAGAGGCCAGCTGCCAATAAATAGGTAAGTGCAGGCCTGTGGGGGCATAAACCAGTGAGTGCCAAGGCAAGTGGGAGGCAAATTAGTAATCTTCGGGGCTTCAGCATTTCTTTTAAATCCCAAAGCACTGTAATCCCCAAATAATCCTGTAAAATATAAATGCATTATTTCGGGTTTACATTTGCTTAATTCACACACATATTTGGATTATCATTCATTATTAGTATAGTATTTTTAAGTTAAAACAATGTAAATAATAATGCTGAAAAAATCCGTTAAAAAACATGTTGTAGTTGATGGTCTGCAAAAAAAAACACATTTAGTTTGAAAGCAAAAACAGTTGTTTCAGAGGCTAAAGACACCGTATGTGTGAGTGCAGGAGTTCAGTCTCACCTTGTCTGACCGCTAACCTTTAGCTATAAGACTGCCCTGACTGACTTTCCAATGCTGGTGTCACCAGTCCTGGACACACATTTCCAAAAGGCCACATGCTGTTATATTGCAGGCTAGATTTTTTGAATTCAGGTTCTTGATATTGTTTTTGATTGATCCAAAGTATGAAAACAACAGGGATTACTCGTCGGGTCAGTGCTGTGTATACGTTGCTGTCTCGGGTAAAATGTTCAGAAAAGATTCTTAAATTGCAGGTAACTGGGAGTCATTTCTTGAAATCGGATTGAAGTTTGCATACGAGTTGCATTTTTGCAATCTATACCTTGCACATCTAGTAGTAGAGTGATAGACTGAAAGTTGAGCATATCTAAATGTGAACATATGTAAAATGATGATCAATTGTATCAGCACAACAAACTGCTATGAAGTTTAATGGAGTAGTAGCAGCATTAAAACATCTGAACAACTTGTATAATAATACATCACGCATATATCATGCATACATTTAAAATGCACCATATAAGAGGACGTTCCTGTTTGGCAAGATGGAGTCAACATATATTTACCAGTAGTCTAAAAGGTAAATGGACATTAAGTTAGGAACATGGTTATTAAAAATGCATATACCATAACTCAAGTTAATTAATCTGATTCCGCAGGATACCAGAAATGAAAGCACATGGCAGTTCCATCAAGTGGTGCAGCAGGAGATATTACTAACATGATAAGATGCAACCTCTGCCATTGCCACGCGGACCTTCACTGCTGTGGCAGCGCTGTGCTATAGCGCCTGTGAAATGGTCCTGGGTGGGCAATAGATACTGTGAAATGAAGAAAAAAAGTAGGTTATAGGGAAATAATAATGTTTGTCAGATTTTACTGCTACAATCCTACAACACAATGCATGCTCCTGAGTGGTGGTCCTATGTATGAAATGTGTCCATGTGTAGTTGCACCATTTAAATAAAATGTTTCTTGGGCTCATAGAACTCTTTAGTAATTTATTGAAATTAAACCAATTAAATAATGCAACTCTATCTGAAGATGCACACGTGCCCTCTCTGAAGATTACTTTAAGGCAATAGCTTCTAAAAGTCAGGCTATCAAACATGAGTCATTGACGTGTTGGCGATGAATATGGGTTTCTTACTTAGAGTGGGGCACATACACTATGGCAGATATATACATTTTATTGACGTGTCAGCTTCTGCCACGGCTATAGGCCAGGCTGAATTTCTGATCTTTGAACGGTTGCTGGAATGGTCAGTGCATGGGCCCTCCTGCCACTTCTGCTTCAGCTCCCCCCCACCCCCCCTCCCAACAAGGTATTCCCCACACATATATACCCTCATCAGGGGTGGTTTCCCTTTAATAACAGTGTAATGCAAGTTGTTCATATTAGCCAAATGAATGGTGATCATTTTATGAATGGAATTAAGGTTAAAGGCTGAAACACTCATGCCAGCAATCAAAAATATGCATGCAGGTTATTCAGAAATCTGTGGAGATCTGCATTATATGCAGCGAGCCCCATGAGATGTATCCATTTATTTTGCAGAAGGACATGCTATCTTCTCTGTCACACCACAGTACTCGGAAGGACATGCTATCTTCTCTGTCACACCACAGTACTCGGAAGGACATGCTATCTTCTCTGTCACAGCACAGTACTCGGAAGGACATGCTATCTTCTCTGTCACACCACAGTACTCGGAAGGACATGCTATCTTCTCTGTCACACCACAGTACTCGGAAGGACATGCTATCTTCTCTGTCACACCACAGTACTCTGCATCACTGAAACATCACAACCGTGGCAGCTGGTAGATTTAAACGTAATATTATATTTCTCTCTCTCTATCTCAATGATCAGATCTTCTCCCATGTAGCTCTCTGCGGCCAGTAATCACGTGGCTCAAAGTGCCAGCTTCACCATCAATGGTTTTGGAACAGGACATTGGCAGAGTGATCAGTCTAGTTTAGATGTGTGTTCTCTTACCATGTAGTCCTCTCCTACTGAATGCCTCGCCTCTGCCGCCAGGCCTGTGCTCTGTTTGTATCATGGATGCAACTTGGACATGCAGTATCAGCAGGCTGCTTTTCCATGTGGTGGAACACCTGGGAATGCTGGTGTGTCAGGTGCCCTTGGACTCTGTAACACAGTGGCAACGCTCTGCCTCCGTGCTGGTCACTTCTGGAGTAGGGGTGGTGCAGGATGCTATCAGTGGGCAAGGCGCAGAACTAGAGCCAACTTCCTTCTCCCACTGCCATCACTGGGATGTATGGGGAAACCGCGTGGCAAGTCACACCCGCGAACCACCGCTGCCCCCTCCGCATTCCTCCCTTTCCAAGCAGACTGCTTGTGCCATAGCACTGTTGGAGATTCGGCCTTAGGGGAGAATACAGGCTGTGCACGTCCAGCAACACCCAGTCTACACCACGAAGTGGTGAAACACAGTACACGTTGAGGGCTGTAAAGTACAGTGCATACTGCTTCACCCCTTTCTGCCCTCATACACACATCAGGTACAAAAGGATCTTCAGCAGCACAGGATTGCTTCACATACAGAAAACAGGTACACAGGATGATTCTGCTTGACTTGCCATATGTGCAATTGTGTCAGCTGGCCTCACCTTCATCTGCTAATCAAGTGAAGAACAGATGGGAAGGCTGTAGGAAACAAACATGGAAGCCTTGGAAGCAAGACGACACGGAGCAGCACAGGTTCGATCCCCGGGTCCGCGCTTAGAAACCTCTGGGTATTAAGCGCGTTATAAATAACCTATTATATCATAACATATCATATACTATCATATCATGGAGTAGCCCTGGCAAAAGAGGCTGGTCTGGTTAATCTAGTGATAGTGAAATCTAATGGGAAAGTGCTGGCTGCAATGCAATTGGGGTAGTGATTTAAAGTGAGTGTGGTGGTGAACTGCATTGTAAAAGTGGTGCCAGGCATCACCACACATGGTGGTGTAATTGCGATGAAGAGGAAATGGCTAACGTTGGTGTGTCGAAGCTAATGGAGTACAGGGATGATGGTGGCATTAAAGGTCCTGAAAGTGTTGGCAGTGATTTTTACATGGCACCATTCCGTCGTATTTTGTGAAGTAAATGTCTGAACACATTTGTGGGTGTGTGTTTTGTAGCATGCGGTAGCATATTTTGCTGAAGTTGATTGGGTTAAGAGATTATAAGGGGGCTTTGATGTGAATGATAAAAGACCCATGCCTATGCTCATTTGCCACGTTTATCGAAGGATCCTCTCCTCCAAACTATTGGCATTCAAAGATATTAGCTTATTTCATATAACTGGGCATTATACCATGCTCTGCTGCTATGTGCATGGAATCTTGGTGCTTCAGCAGATCTGAAAGAGGGGAGGTGGGTCTGTACCCTGGGGAAAGAGAGAAGGTGCAAGATAGCTTTGTTGTGTTGATGTGGACAAATAAGAAGTATTTGGGTACTGTGTGTGGGCCAGTTTCTAGGTGCTTTATTCTGAATGCACTTAAGGTATGTGTGTCCACAAGGAAAACGTGTGTGCTCACAGTTCAAGGATGCCTTGGTCGGACAGTGATATATAACTTGGGTGGAGAGGTATAGAGTCTTGATGTTTGATGTCTGTGAAGAGGGGTGCTCCATTGATATGTGTGGTTGGCTTTCTTTGAAAGTGTATTGTGTGTGGGGTTATCGAGTTTGAGTGTGTAAGTGTGGGGAGCAGTCAGCTTGCTCTGCAATAGGCCTTTGGAGCATCCACCCAGGATGGCCATGACAGCAGTGGTGCACCTTGAGAAGGGTAATTGCAAAGAGAAGTCCTAAGGTAACCTAGAATGTGGTGGTGTTCCTACCAGTGGTCAGTGGGCAGCACCTGGTCCTAAATCACATTGGAGAAAGATGGAGGAAGACCTAAAGCAGCTGGAATTAGTGGTTACCATGCCAACCATGCTTCAGGGAAAAAAAATCTTTTCGACACCTGGAAGTAGTATTGCAGTAGGGCACCTAAGTGCTCGATCTCAGTGGGACACAATTACAGTGGGACAATCCCTAAGTCTAGCTGTGCAAGCACTACAACCAATCCCCGGAGCAACACTCCACAGAGCTAACATTACATCCTAGGGGTTGCACTGTCATCAATTCCTGGGACCACCTGTCTCCATTAATGATCAGTCTCTGGAACAAGCTTTGGTCTGGAAGTCAGCTTGACTTACCCTGTAGTCAAAGTCTTCAGTCCTGAAAAGGAATGTTCACATGGACTTCCTGTGCCGAGTGGGGTTCACAAGAAGTCTGAAGAACGTTAGCTAATTGGCAGACATTTCGAACCCTAACATAGTTTAATCACTGAGCGTAATGAACTTTATCAGTTGAAACAAGGGGGTTCCAACGACGTTATCCAAAATGGTGACCCTACTTGGCAAGAAACACCACCCTTCTTGTTGCCTACTAACTGAGGGGAACTGATCTAACTGAGGGGAACTGATCTCTAGAAAAATGCAGACCTATTTTTCATTCCCCTAAAAAGTGTGAATCTCTGATTTAAATGTTTATATCTGTGCCTGGGCCCTAGATAATAGGATGGGCGTGTACCCAGTGACAGTGCATAATGTTCCCTGTAAGAAAGGTCAGGGTCCCAGAAGGTAAGATAAGGTTTACTTTATCTTAAAACAATGAACCCATGCCTCTGATACACACACAATTTACAAAGAGGTTATACATCCATCATCTGAATCCATGGCAACACAGAATGAAGAACCCACATAGGCCTGGATACAGTCTCAAATCGGAATCAATTGAAGCCTGATAATCTGGATCAGATCTTGCTATCACATGTCTCCCAGAAGAACTGGGGTTTGTAGATTGAACTGAAAAATAACAAAAACTCACCCCAAGCACATCAGAAATGAACCCAAAAAAATGTGCTTTAGCTGTAATGAAGGACGAAAGTTTGTATCATCTGTCAAGAAAGAAGACAGTCATTAGTCCAGAAGTAAAACGTCAGTGATAATTGCTTCTGCACAACATCAACAGAAGGTTTCCAAGAGGCAGAGAGACATCATAAGGAGATTGAAAAATCAGACTTTGAGTGAAACATGCGAGAGTTCCACAAGAGAATGTAATAGAGAGGAATGTACCGAAGCTGCTACAGATATAGTAACTCATACAGCCACAGAGGAATGGAGACTGCAAGGCAGAGGCCCACAGCCTCACCAAAAACCAGGCCAGGCTCCAGCAGGGGGGCCAAGGGGGCCGGGCCCACCCAGAGCTTGCCTCTGCCCCCCCCTAGAAAGGAGGCCATGTCAGTGGTGTTATTCACCACTGGCAACCGAGGGAGTGGGTGTGGATGTCACTCTTCACATTCAGCAGCAACCTCAGAGACATCATTCTGAGAGGCTGAATTGCAGGAGGCCTGGCCAGGATTTGTTTTCTTGCCCTAGACAATGATTTATGCCCCACTCCATGTAAGTACAAATGACCAGGAATATGAGGGCCATTCACACATCTAAGTGAGGTAGCACACTTATTCAAGAAGGCTGCCTACAACTATTTTCTCAAACCTAAAATCACAATTTTGGTTTCTGTAAGTTCAAGTATGTTTATTTTTTGTGGTAATATAGTGGTTTTTAACATCATGCTTAATAAAATGGTTAACTATATCAAACAATAAATGACAGGTAAAGTTGCTTGAACACAGATTTCTGCAGAAGGTGTGTCAACTGACTGGGGGCCCTTACAATTGACAAAGAATGTATTCTGCTGCATTAACTACTTGAGTATAAGTGAAAAGATAAGGTTGGTAGTAACAAACATGTTATTCTGGAGTGAAGAGTGTAGTCAAATCAAAAAGTGATACATGTAAGGCTTTGAATTAAACATTATCATTATCATTGCTCTGCGCAACATACCATGCCACAATTCTGTAGTATGTCAGTGCAATTAGAGAAGGGGACAAGCCATTAGCAAATTACTTTTGGTGCTGCCACCAAAAGGAGCAGTTCAATCTCAATTGCTAGGCCGTGTTCCATCTGCACTGGAACACAAGCAACCATATGAATGTTTAGGCCCTGTGGTCTAGCAGTTTGGGAAAGGCTTCTGACATTAGTGACAGAGTCATGGCTGATATGCCAATGGTATGGAAGGCTGGCCAGAGCAATGACGGTGGTTCTAATTGATTCAGAGACTTTTTTACCTATTAGGTACAACCAGAACGCATGCTATGTAACACAGATAGGATGGCAATAAAATATGAGGAGAAACACACATCCTATGGGTGTGTCTGGTCATTTACCCACCTAACGACTAGCCGTGGCTATGTAAATGCCTCACCACCAAAAACCTAACCTTTCTAGAACTCTTTGAGCAAGCTCCATCACAAAGTAACACCAAACGTCTTGCTGTATAGGCCCTGCCACTGTTTATCTAATAATTCTATTGAGTGTTTAATTACCTCTGTAAATGAGCTCCTGGTGAAATAACATTCTCTTAATGTGTGTCTTCAGCCAGTTGATTGTATAAGCAATATATTTGTCAATGGCTCTGTGACTTGCACTGAAGTCCTGTCGTAAACAAGCAATCATGAAGCCAGCAGTTTTGGCTTGCGTATAGGTGTTAGCAGATATTTGCCAGGCAATGCCATCATATGCCCAGTTACTGGCACCATTTTCCAGCTGTTCCCATTTTATGGCCATGTGGTACCCTTATGGCAGTGCCTGACAAATGCCTATCCATCCCTATTCAAAAGCCCAAGACGTTGGCTTTGCCAATGCATTTTGGCTTCCGTTTGTCTCCCTAAGTGAATGTGTATATGCCCAGATGTGGGTGTCTTGCTTGCTACTCCTAGGGAATCAAGCTGCTCCTCACTGAGCTGGTCCAACAAGGCCCTACCTGAAAATGATGAGGCTAGGTTTGCAAGTATTGACCAGTTTCAGATCTTCTCATGTATACTTACCAGTGGGGCTCCGAGCTAAATAAAATGTATCTTTGTTTGGAAGGCTAGTCTACTGTGACAGAACATTTCATGATTCAAACTGATAAGTACTGACTTGATAACCTCATTTTGTTTGAATAATTTTACAGAGTTTGCATGCAAACAGAAAATGTCATGTGTGTTGTGGGATTTGTTTGGAAAGTATGATGTAAATCCTGGGTGCTCAGTGTTTAGGCAGTGCCGGAAATGAAACATGAACACCCGTAAAATAACAAAAAACAAGAGCGTTTTCTATAATGTTGCGGTCAAAGTATAAAATGTGTACATCTTTTATAACTAAAAAGCAGTATTTAAATATTTTCTAAAGAGTGCAATCAGAGGTGGATTTAACATTTGGACAAGGGACAAATGCCAAAGCCCCCCTACTGCTCTACTCTCTCCCCTCAAATACAAACAGCAGTGCTGATCAGGCCCTACCAGTGAGATCCTATCTTTTTAACGTGTCTCAGAGGAAGATTAATTACAGCAGGAAGTGATTAGAGATAAGAAAAGGTAAAACGCAGTGACCATTGCTATGCCACTTTAAAAAGAAATTAGATAGGATTTTAAGAAGCTATTTAAGTGTGATTGTTGGGTGATTAGTAAGTAAGGGGATACAGAACAAGTTCTGTTAAACAATAACCTTGTCATGTATTTCAATTCACTTTGTGTCTGTATAAGACTTTTTTTAAGTTCTCATTAATTTCTATGCTGGAGCTTGTAGAATTCGATTCAGGATGGGGTAAATAAAGCTACAGTCATAGAGGATCATGTCCCAGGTCAAGCGGAGTGGAAGAAGTGGCGGTAAATGCATGTAGCTTCACTTTTTATGAGCTGCAGGATTTTGTATGATTTGACAGGTTAAGTTGGAGAGCAGATCGGACTTAACAAGGCCCCCCTGCCAAATCCAATTGGTATTCCACCAGCATGTATTTTTACGTTGACGGAAAACCAATAGGTTCCTATTTGACCTGCCCGACCTTTACACCTGAAAAAAGCGGGCAGAGTCCAAAGGAATACATTTTGGATGGCTCTCCAAATCGCTAATTGTGCAAGTCATTTACACTTTTCCAGACATGTAGTGGTAAAGTAAATAGCAAACGCGATTTTCGCCTGTGTTTTACTCTTTACTTTTCCAGTACTTGCTGGAAACAATTAAAACTAATGAATGGCCCCTTTTGCAAAAATGGGCAAGCAGGAAAATTCTGATCCGTGCAATTTAGGATTCAAAACAAAATGCCCCCCTTAATCTTTTCATCAACATGTTTCTACAATGATGAATAGATTGTCAGGTTGGTTTATCATGTGACTTGTGCATTATTTTAGTTATTCAAAGCCAAACTTCAACACATATTTGTACCAACTTGAGCTTGGAAAATGTGTGGTCACATATCTAAATTTCAGGCTAGGCTCAAATTATGGCTTTGCCACTTCACCAAAGTGTGTGATCCTGGGAATATTTTTTAATTTCACTATGCCTTACCTGTTAAAATTAGGTGCCCCTAGAAGTGATTCAGTTCACATTATAAGCTATTTCAAAAAGACTAACTTGTGGTTTAATAGATGGGCAGCACAGGCATTAGGACACACACACATCTAACTTTGAAAATATCCGGGCCCCATTTATTGAACACAATTGTGTCAGTCAATAGCAATTCAAAGTAAACACATCAAACAAAGAATCATCATGGACAATTCCATATTGTAACCAGTATGTAAACAGTATGTACCGGACAATGATGTACAGGGGAACGCCCCACCAGGAGCAATACCAGGAGGCCACAAACACCTCAACCAGCACTGTCTGCCTCCTGATGCAGCCCTTACAGCCCTAGCACTCCCTTGCACTCTCAACGCAATTAAAATGTGCTTGCCAAATGCAACAAAAAAAAATAACATTTTTTGTTTCAAATGTAATTTTTTACATGAACCATTGATGGGAGACATTCAGAATGGGACTACTGTATGGGTTCAGTTGGAAAGAAGGGGGGGAAGGAGTTTGTGGAATGGGTGCGTGAAGAGAGGTTTTTATACATGTGTATGTTATTGGATGATATGTTGTTGTGCTCAAAATATTGTTAAGATCAACAAGACTACCTGTATTGAATGGGCATGGTATATTCTGTTCTTGAAATTTAAAGAAGTTTGATTTTTTTTATAATTTTGTAGGAAACAAAATCTCCTAGTCCTTGCTTCAGTATTCTGGGTGGGGGTCTATCTTTCGCAACAAGATGGAGGGACCACAAGCATCTCCTCTGGGGCTTGCTGGGAGTAACCATAGTGCCCAGGAAGGTATTGTTGGGTGGACACCATTAGAGATGGTAAAACTACTGGGGGCCTCACTGCTCAGCCCTCTAAGAGGAGTAGGAGGCATCACCCTCAATTCTCCCAAGCCAGTCCAGGAAAGGCATGCTGGGTGCTGGTGTGAATAGGTGGGAGGGGAGGTAAATGAAAACTGTGGTTAGAGCAGCTGAAGGAAGGTGACTGGACAGTGAAAGGTGAAGGAGGATCAGATGTAACAGAAAGGGGAGAGCAGATGGGAAGTGAAGATAGGTAGATTGATGTTGCAACACTATTTTCCTTGATTCTCGTTTGAAGACATTTTTTGCTGGATCACGGATCTGTGGAATCAGGATCAACACCAGCACTTTGTTGAGGGTACTCCTTGACCCACACCCAATGGAATATGGGCCCCCCTGATAAAAACCCTGGGCCACCCAGATAACATTTCCTGGAGCCGGGCCTGCCAAAAACGGGGATGGAGCGATACAGGCACAGCTGAGAGACAGCAACATGCAAGGACAGCTATCGAAAGATAAACATTCAAAAATCCACACAGAAAAGGACAGCGCGAGAGAGGTGGCGCATTACAGAATAACAAGAATACAAGCGCCCAGAGAGAGAAAGTGACCGACATTTGACACAGGAGCGGCACCCTCTTTCCATGCCCTACTTTCCTCATAATCAAACAGAAAACATGCTAAGCACTGATGAGGAGGTCATCGGCACTCATGAGGAAAATAAGCGTCCTCGAGGCTCGAGACATTGATTTCTGGCTTCACTTCACAGCAGGGCAGGACATGGCTCATCAGATAGCGTGCTGGGAAGCAGGCTTGTTGGCAGTAGTAAAGAGACCACTTCACAGCTGTTGTCATTTGCATACAACGAAATACCACATGCCAGAAAAGAATGGCAGTGAAATTAAGAATACATGTTATTCACAGCCTCCTGATGCACGTGTTTCCCAAGTACATATGCTCATCATACACGTGATAGTTTAATGAGTCCTGAGGCACAACGTTGCAAAGGTAGCTCAGCAGGTTCAATAGGTAAAATCTCATGTTTACAGTATCATACTTACAATAAAAGAGAAGAAACCGCTGCTGACAGTTGTACCAACATGCTTAATAATTTAGAACCTAGTAGTACCAACTAATAGTTTAGATACTTAATGGAACAAAGTGCTGTAGTTAAATGCCAAAAAAACACATAAACACAGACCACTAAGGTGAATTGGTAAAACATGATTTTTTTTGTTCTGGTGATTCAACAGACAATAAAGAAAAAAACATTTCATGACATTGTTGTATGCATTCGACAGAAAAAATGGCTCCGATTAAATGTACATACCTTATAAATGAAGTATGTGACTCAAGTGTGGAAGGACTGCACTGAGGTCATGAAAAAGGCAATGGAAAGAATCGGTGCAAGGTAATGAAAGAAAGAGACCCAGTGCTGGAAAGGTGTGATTGACCAAGTCGTGGTTTAATAGATCCATGTCGGTTGTATGCCTCAAGGACACAGTACTGTGTGAGGGGGGTATTCTATTTTCTTGGGTGTCATATGCCCGGCTTCAGGTTTTCATCTTGCTTTAGCTCCCTATAAGCTTTAGCTTCACCTTTTCCTTGTTCTTGCCTTTGTACAGCCCTTGGCTGGTAGGTGTTTCAAATAACTTAGTTTAACCTACAATTAATTTTCACTCGTCTGTCCCCTTGCAGACCCCTCACTTATTTATACAATTAATCACACGGCCAACTACAAGGGTTTTGCCTCAGGAGTTCACCACGTGCTTATGTGCTTCTTTTTCAGTCTATTAGAAGGCCCTCAAGGTCATTATGGATGAACTGGAAAAGACATCACCCACAGTACCTACAATGGAATCCAAGATGGTGCCCCCTGAACTCCATATCTAAAGAACTTGTGAGTGGGTCTAGTCTTTTTCCAAAATGGCAGCCCGTTTCTTTATCACCACTGGCAAGGAACAGGAAGGTGTATCCCTACTTCGCTGCACCTTACTTTGCCCTTAGCTTTTGCAATCGCCATAGTGTACCTACTCCCGCTACTTGCTTAGCGGTCCTTTCTTATGATCCTGTTCTGCACAGCCCTGTCTCTCTTTTTATTACACCTTATCTACTTTCTACTTTCTTTTATCCATCTTTTATCTTGCCCTTCTTTCTTGCTTTTCTTTCTCTTTCTGTTCGAGTAATCTTCTACCTTTACTCTATACTTCTTATTCCAATTCTTCTCCAATCTCTGGCTCCCTGCATTATCTGTTGCAATTGGAACATCTTTCTCCGCTCTTGACTTCTGTTTCCAGTATTGCGCCTTCCTTTGTTCTGCTGGATCATAACACGCAGCTCACGCAGCTCCTCTCGGCTACTCGCTGATTCAACCAGTTCCAGCTCTATTCTGCCTTTCAAGGATACACGCTGCTTCAGACGGTCACTGCTCCACGCCACCCAATATCACCTTTTGCAGCTACTGACAGTCTCCAAGAGCATCTCGCTGGCGCTTTCGACTACAGCCACTTCCATTGCCTAACCGGTTTTCTACCCCATGAGGGTTTCCCAAGGGTGATGCCACGGGGTGCACAGAGCCCAGTAGCACATTATCTGGCCTCTAGACACGGTGGGGGAGATTCTCGCAAATCTTCACATACTGAGGATTCAACACCGGCAATAACAGAAACTATCAATAGTGAATACATTTTTGCTGTGCTAAAACAGTCACTGTTTTAGTCACTTTCCCCTCTTCATCCTCTCGGTTTGGATCTTACCGGTAAAGGTTCTGCTTGGGTCACAACAATGGTCACTCTTGTCATTAGACAGAAACCTTCACAGTTGAGGTGGTGTTGGGCTCTCCCCTTGTCTCTCTGTCGCCTTGGGTGACTAACAGCCCAGCTGCATAGATTGCTGTGGATGAATATTTTTTAATTTTTATTTTCCACAGCTCCATTCAGCCCTACTCCCCCCTCCCCCTCCCCATCACTGTACATCTACTTCATCCTGATGAGGTTGGTCCCCGAATTTCCTTAAGGACCCTTGGTTCAAGCCGAAACTCAAGTCGACGAAGACACTGGATACCCATATCTTTGCAAATAGAGATATTGTAATATTGGATTGATGGCTATACAGTTTGTTAGACAGTGACAACAAAAAGTGCAAAAATCAAGCAATTGCAAATAACTTTTCTTTTTGTGTATCCAGTGTGTCTTGTATTATTATTTTATGTTTTCAATTTAATTGTCTTTTGAATGCAGCGTGTGTTTGTGGTAGTACCGGTTTTTCTTGCTGATGGTATGCCAACATATGAAATTCTGCATTTGTAAGCCAAGTTGGCCATTTTTATTAGATGTTTGATGCATTGTCTGTCTTACTTTTGAGGAATGATGTAAATGATAATAAAGAAAAGTTTTCTTTACACATATCTGGAAATTGTTTTGGATAAAGTGACTTATATCTTATGAGTGGCACTTCAGGGTAAACTGGTCAAAGGTCTTTGCTCTATGTGCTTTTGGAAATGTCATGAACGGCTCTCTTTTTATACAGTATGTTTGAAGGGATGGCCATGAAAGTTTGAATCCCAGAAGGGTTATCACAGCCTTTCATCCTTTCAATGGAGATTTACTGAGTGCCATTAATTTGAATACTGTTCACGTCTGCTTTTACACTGCTACAACATACAACATTTTTATCACAAGTGTTATATAGAAAATAAGAGCATACATCATAGTCGTTTTCACCAGCGCATTGATTTCTTACATGGTTGATTTAGAATGTGGTTAGGTGCTGTGCAAATCAGATCTATGTGATTTGGTTGTGGCGAATTAGGCGAATCCATTTCAACGATTTCTTTGGTAACCATTTTCCCACAAATATGTGCAGGGATCTCCCGACACAGCACCCCCTCCACCACATATTTTAATTATCACCTTTATCCAGCACCCACATATATTTGCGACACATTTTGGTTTGTTAAAATTTGACGAATTCTCCTGTGCAGTAATCTTCCTATCCCGTGCAAATCCACTTTATTACATGCACTCTGCTAGTTCTGCTCATGAACACATATATAATTATTAGTATAAGTCATCACTAACACTTACTGTTCTTAACTATGAGCTTTCTACATCCTTTATAATGCAAACAAAACAATAATAGATCCTATGCCAGTTCATGTATGTCACTAGTACAGATATCAAAAGAATTGGGCAAAATCACGATTATTTGTTAACTGGGGAGCAATTTTCAAATGGGACAATATCATGAAATAAATGGTGCAAAAGCACTGAGAATTGGTTACTCCTCACTACTACAACACTAGGAATAGCAGAGATTGAAAGATTATGGTCACACAAACTTTAACATACCCATAACATTTTACAGAATTTCAACAACACATAATATCAACTGGCAAAGAGAGGCATTTTCAACGAAAGTAGCAAAAAAGGTTTAGTTTAAATAATGTAAATATTAAAAAAAGGCAAATTCATACATCAGTGCATCAAAGTGAGACACAAACTATATATATAACCAATGAAACAAACAGGGAAAGTGGATGATCCAATAAACCCTACTTTCACATAAAAATGTATATACAACAACTATATTTAGACGTTATTAGAGAAGTTAAGTGTCGACATGTTTCGGCCAAAAGACGAATTGGACATTTTCTCAAGTGTTCATTCGAAGACGAGTGTTATGGCCATCTTCAGGACAAATGGTTTCTTCATAACAAGACTTGTGTGTGATGTAGATGGAGCATCATAGATTTGTTTTCTCTAGATAAAGTGTGACAGAGTTGGTGAATAACTCATCCTTCACAAGAATATTTTTCTTACAGCCAATTACAAGTTGGCGAGGTGGATCGTAGATTCTGTGGCAAGGGTCATCTTGTCTGTTAGTCCAATATCCCGGGCATTTACAAATGTGCAGTAGTCATTTGCTTCAGTTTTATAATGGTGTCACAACATCAAAAAAGTAAACCACGGGGGAAGTGCAGTAGGTTGAGAGCTGGTTGGAGCCGTTCTTATTGAGTATCTCTGTTCCCATTATATAACCCGGGTGAAAGGTGTAGGGCCTCGTTTCAGCTGCATCGTGTCACAGTCATCAAAGTTGCGGACAAACTTGAGCATGACGATTCATAACTTCAAAACGGAGACGTGCTTGTTTGCCGACAACACGTAGGAGCCCCGTGTCCGTTCCTTTGCGAAAAAAGTGCATGAAACCACGTCTGGCGCGAGTAGTGTCTGCTCTCCGACTGCCACTGTCACTAGTACAGAAATCAAAATATGTTTTGAAAAACAGAAGGGAGTGTATGTATACAATAAAACAAATGAAGGTCTCAAAATGCTAATAAAATGTGTACCCTATCTAATCCTCATGACTCTTTGAAATAACCTTGAAAACAAATATAGGTTGGTATCAAAGGATCAAACTGATGTTATATACAAATATTAATACATTTTTAATAAAACTTCAAAACACAGGTGTACTCACCTAACATTTCACATAGAAATCATTTGATAAGAACGCATATAATCATCAGTATACAACATCTGATGGCCAATAATTAATACTGCAATAAATACAAACATAAACCACTGTGTGCACAGTTGGCACTTCGAAGATCAAGTCCCTATGACTTGATTGTACATAGTGTTCTCTCCCAATTCTTACACTTTGATTATCTTAGCCCGCCTTATATAAGTTTCTGTCCTTTGTGGCTGATCCTTGTCGGACATTGGTCAGGGGCAGAAAAATGTGTATCTTAAGGGTGGCAGAGGATCAATTCCACTGTTCCTTCCAATGTAGTTTCCAGAGGGTCCCTACGAGGATAGGTACACAAATAAAAACATATATGAATATTGGTGCTTCTTCAGTCTAACACTAGACCTAGCTTATATTCTTAACACCACAAGGATACTCAGATAAACTATGAATAATCTACCTGGATATTGTTGTTTCTTTACATATTCAAATGGCAATGCAACCATAAATGTTGCTAAAGCTGTTACCACACTTTCCAGCTTAACCTCAAAACGTGTCACCTGCAAGCATAATACAAACCCCTTACTCTCATAGTCATTCAGTCAGATTGCACAGTCTAAAGTGTGGCTTTTTATAATCATGGTCAATGCAAAGTAAGGACTCACTCCTTACCTTCTTTGATAGTGATGGATAGAGGGTGCATGTCCTTTCCTGTCTTGGATTCAATTTCTTTTCCTTTTGGTCCCACTATTAGTGCCTAAAAAGGAGCAACACAATGTTCCCCAGGGAGGATCTAAGCATCGAACATATGCACTCGCCGTATCACTGTGCACCCACTCCACTTGCTAGCAGTAGTCGTTTTCAGGCCTGATCCATAAGAACCAGATCCCTGGGGGAAATCTTCCACACAGTGTATGATGGAGCCCTATATGTACTTTAATGCAGTGAAGGTTACAATCAAAGGATTTGTAATCTTATCCAAAACAGATGCTAATTAATATGGGTTGGTCAGATTAGATATTCACTAATAACAGTGGATAGTACCCCTTAGCTAAAATACATGGAAACCAGCATTGAACTCGAGTCCTCACAGCCTATTTTGCAGATATGATTCCCGAATGTTTTTAACACCGTTGTTGGTGTGATGACATCATCGCATCACGTGATTACCTCATTGGTGTGGTGCGTCTACCAAATAGTGCAGGCGTAAAAAAATGCCTCAGTGGCCACCTAAGTAATAACGCAAGTAATAACATAAACCTATATGTCGATATGTTCGAACAAACTGTTGTGGATGCTGGTGTAAATCCCCACAAAGACAAAATAATTAGATGGCTAAGATATTTTGACAATGTTTTCGTGGTTTGGCATGGGAACATAGAGGAAGCCAATATTTTCCTAACATGGTTGAGTTGCCAAAACAGGTATTTAAAATTCACTGCTTCCAGGATTGCTATTGAAGTCAATTATCTTGATTTGCCTATTTATCACAAACACGGACAACTATTAGTGAGACCTTATGTGAAGAGTACAGACAAAAATGTCATATTGCATTACAATAGCCACCACATACGGCATGTGCAAGACAATCTGCCTTTTGGACAATTCATGCATTTAAAATGCAACAGCAGTACCAGACAAGACCATGAGGTGGGAGGCAACACCCTTATCTCAAAAACATGGAAACCAGCATTGAACTCGAGTCCTCACAGCTGATTTTCGCGGCTGTGATTCCAGAGCATTTTTAACAATGTTGTTGCCGTGATAAAATCATAGCATTAAGCAATGACATCATCAGCGTTGTGCGTCCACCAAATAGCGTGGGTGTAAGAAAAAGGAAAACCTGCCCCAGTGGCCACTTAAGTAATAACAAGGCCTCCAAATAGCATAGACTATGGGCAGGGGAGGGGGAAGGGGAGTCGCCAATGTTAATGTAAGCAATCAGCAAACAAAAAACCCAAATGTTCTAAATTGGCCTGTTTCTGTAATCACACTCCACTGCCTTGGATTAGAACGGTGATCAGTCATAATTTTGAAAAAAAAATAATCGAAAGACAATAATGTCGAAACAATAATAATAATTTTTTCTTTTTAATTATATATTTATTTTAGGGTCCAGGAATAAAAAAAAAATGGGTAAAACAAAAACAAAAAAAAAGGGGGTTGGGGGGAACCCCCCCATTTCAAATAAAAAACGTAATTAAAACTTTCAAAATGTTTGTTTTCGAAATTATCACTATAAACCGATTAGAACAGCACCAAACTCTATATTGGTGCATGTGATCACTACTTCCCACTGTCCTGGCAAGGTGCCATGCAAATATGCCAAGATTGGATGTTCCTGTTGCACTTTTGTACCCAAAAAATGACAGAGAGAATGGCACACTGGCAGAAGCACTGAAAAGACTATCGAAAATGCATGCCACAATGTAGGAGGAAACCAAAGGTACAAGAAAGAACCAGAGCTGGTTTCCATAAATATGGTCATGGATGCCATCATGGTTAGCAGATGGACAGAAAGTGTTAGTAGGAGCACTAATGTAAGTACTAGTGGGACTGAATGTGGTGAAGATCTGCATTAAACAATGCTTCAAAACTACTGAGATGACAATAGGCATGAAAGTGTTGGTGGACGTAAATGTGGAAGGAGAAAGAGACAAGATAGTGAAACAAAGGAATAGCCTGAGGGCAAGGATAAAGGAATATCCGATGTTCCTGACTGAGAGGATGTCATTCGACGATCCATTTGACAATAACAGATACCAGGGGAAATAGTTATGGTACAACCCAAAGGGAGAGTGCAGCTATATGACTTAGAGTTTCAATGACCATGCACATTACTATGGACATCTCAGAGGAGTAACAATGATATGGCTACCAAAACCAAGAGTGATGAAGTATGGAGGATTGGTCGACATGTCGACCAGAGGAGGGACTGAAGAGAGGGCCCTAGGAATGCACCCCTCATCCCCATGAACATGACGGCCCAAAGAGTCAAGAATGCACAAAGCCGCTCACTATTCTGACAGCCCCCAGGAGCACCAGTGACTGACACGTATGCAGAGAAGTACCCGCTCAGACAGCCATATACATCTTTTCCAGTGAATGTCTTTATGGATACAGGTGCTTCAACAGTGGTCATGGATCCAAATGCCATGATGGATGATATTGATTAAATGCGGAAAAACCATTAGTGACACCATGACATAGCCATGTTAGTCATGAAATACACTCACAACCATGCACAACCTTGCACGAACATGCTTAACAGTTCTGTAGATAGAGGACAGACACATATACATATTGTCCAAAATTTTTATTTTTCTTATTAGCCAAATGCAGAAACACTAAACTCAAGGCAAGAAAGAGATGCAGAGCAACCTTGCAGATGCTTAGGGCAACTAACCCTAGGGAACTACAGAATCACATAGGGAACCTGGCAGACCAAATATAACTAACCTATAGGAAATATATGAGTGCAGAAGTTATAGTATAAGTCTAATGAAAATCACATAAGGCCTGAAACTGCAGGATGATTGACGAGAGAAAAGCAGAACCAGCCTGAACAAAGCAGGAAAGCCAGGGCTCAGAGACAAGCAGCACATTCCAAACTTAAGATGACAAGGGGCCAGCTGCAGAAAAACAAAATAAATCCTCATAATTGCAGACCAGAAGAGCTTGATTTATTGGGGACCTCAACCAATTGATGCAGCTGAGCTAGACAATGGTTATTCACCGGTGGTGGGAAGATGAGCAGTTCTCAGCACTGCAGACATAAAGTGAAACATGAACAAGTTAACAATGTTGCAACATGGAGAGCATGCTCACAGGCAAAAATTGTGTTACACCTAACAGATGCATTGGGTACACATAATCATTCTCATCACCTTGAAGAGGTGCACAGAGTGCTGAGAACCAAACTGTGTTCCAGTCCTGAGGAGACCAGTTCCAGCCAATCATGGGACAGAAATCCAGGGGCAGGGGGCAAGGCCCAATGGTAATCCTGCGACCCTGCAGCAATGTAATAGATAGTTTCATGGAGAAGGAGCAGGCCAGCGACCTGGCATGGAAGGACCAATTGAGTAGGATGTATAAGGGCAATCTATAATGTCTACCACTCTGAGCACCCAATGAGTATGTGTGATAGGTTTTTTGAGGAGGGCCCAGATTGTGATGCAATTCTGTATCAAAACGGGCTGACCTGAGTTTGGGGATGGTGACTGCACAGATTTTCTGAATGTCCTGTATTATCCCTGTCGGTTTTTGTAATAAACAGCATTTCTAACTTGCCCTCGGCTGAGTCCTCCATTTGTTCTGGGGCAGGGTTGTTGGGCCATTGGGAGCTGAACAGGTGAGCTCATAGTAACCCCCAGACCTCTGGCATACCCCACCAACAATGTTGTGGAACATGCACAGCCGTCATCCATCTCCTTGAATATGTTACACTCTCACAATATCTTTATGCTTCAAGAGACGTGGCTGATGTCGTCTTTCTATGCTGATGGCTACACAATGTTCCAGATTCCTGCAAAAAAGGTCCCTTGGAGAGCCATATGGATGTCTGTTGACTGGTATATGAAATACCCTGTCCATTAGACATGTTGAATCTGAAAATGAATTTATTCTGACAATTGATTTTGTGATTCCTACTTATCACACCAAATGTGTCCTTATCTTTTTATTTTCATAAATGTATATGATCCTCTGGGTGCTATTCATACAAAGGCTATTTTGGATCAAATGTATGATCTATGAATACACTGGTACGAAGCTAATGGCAGTGACACGGTATTAATGGGAGTGGATTGTAATAATAAATGCATGCAGAAAAGCATCATTAATACTTATCCCGATGTTGCAGATAAATGTAAAATGCACCATAGAAACTCTAATAACCAGGGACGACATTGGTTGGATTTTTGCATGGATTGGGAATTATCTATGTTGAGCGGTAGAACCTCGGAGGACGTACCATGGGCGGTCACATGCTCTAATGATTAAACTAGTGCCACTTTAGATTATTTGTTGATATTCGAAAAACTGTTGAATGAAGTCCACAATTTATCTGAGAATAGAATTGAATGAATTGACCATGCTACAGTCTTTTTGACATTCTATCCTTGTAGAGAGAGAGAGTGGCCTCCACACAAATAGGAGTTTTAGACATATATAATGCAGGTAACTGTGTGTTTTGGTCAGATGCTAACATAAACAAGTTCTCCCATTTCTGGTCAGACACCCAATATCTACTGGAACTAAGCAATCTAACTTGCAATGAAATTGAAAATTGGATTTAACAGTAAACATTTAAATACGCTTCAAATCCCGGCCTTTATGCTGTTCCCCTAGAGAAGTCAGGAGAAAGTTCTTTGACAAAAATATTCAGGACGCTAAAAGATGGAAACTGAGAGAAATGACAAGGGCTGCTCAAATAAGATTCTGATGGCCAAACTTATCACTAAGATCAAGCTTAGGTACAGAAATTGGGTGAAATGGTGGAACCGCTTGGCGAAAAATGCACAATGGCAACAAATGTGTTTAGGAACTTGAAGGGTGGTTCCACTAGGACCATATGGCAGGCCATTAGAGCAGAAAGGGGCCAAAAAGATTATCAAGTAATTAACCCTACTAGTGCGGAATACTGGTCTGATTACATCTGCTCTTTTCTATCAGGAGGAGAAGGGTTTACTTGTGAGGAACTCACACCATACATGGATCGGATTTTGGAGAGGGATCGAGATAGCATCCTGATGGCTATTGGGAAGCTAAAAGGTTCCAAATCCCTGGGCCCAAATGGGCTGGCCAATATTGCCCTAAGGAAGGACCCAGAAATATGGGCTTCTAATCGGGTGATTTTTTTTCGGCAAGATCTGTCAGTTTCATATTATTCCTGAGTCTTGGAGAAATGCATTCTTGGTCCCAGTCTATAAGAAAGGCCCTCATACTTTATGAGCTAATTATCGACTCTTTTCCATGTTGGCTGTGACAGGGAAGATCTTTGCATCCTTTGTTCTTCATAAACTGCAGCAGTGGGTAAATGTCTCCCGTATTCTGGACGATTTTCAAACAATTTCTTTGTCAAGGATGTTCTACAACACATCATTTATGCCTGGTGGATAGCTCAATAAGAATAGCTAAGGTTGGAGGTGGTCTGGGTCTTCATGCCACCTTTATTGATGTATGTGCTGCCTTCAACAAAGTAAATCAGGATAGGCTTTGGTTTTGGTGTAAAACTGATGGGATGGGCTGCCCAGCAAACCTCCTGCAGATTGTGATTTTATTACACACAGGCACAAAGGTGCGAATTAGGTTGGATGGAGTTGGGCATTTTACAGATTGGATTAACAAGGACATCTATAGTGATCTAAATTAAGACTGTATAAGGAGGAGGTAAATGCAGCTTCTGGGTACCTGGCATTAACCATTGAGCAAGAGCTAGCACTAGGGAATGAGGGACTAATATATAGCGTTCTACAAATCTAACGTCTATGTAACATGCAAACTTAACTTTTAGTCCATTACTTATGACCCCTTATGCTTTAAATGTTGTACAGATGTGTTTGAATGCTTATTTATAGATTGTCCCAGAGTTAATGTCGAATAGCAATGCTTGTTTGGTATTATTTGGCATTGGGAGCCAAAAGTAGCTCCTGGTAGTTGTTGGTGTCAAGTTAACCACACTTTTCTAGGCTGCAAGCCTGAGCTAAATAGCACCCAGCTCCCCCGAAGTTCGAATCCTGATCTACTGGCCTCCCTATTATTACATTTGTATATGGCTTCCGCAAAAACTGAGAGGAGTCATTGCCCCCCCCCCAAGTTAGGTTAAGTGCATGTGGCTTCTGTTATGTATGCAGATGATTTAGTCATCTTTGATCATACTTACATAGGTATGTTAAGATCCATCAAAGAATTGGGTATCTACGGAAATCTTAAGGTTGAAATTGGGTTTAACATCTTTGAAGACGCTGGCCCTTAAATGTAGAGGAGAGCTATATTTGAAAACAGTTAATCTCCCTAAATGTCCCCTGTTGGGGAATTATACTCAATTTCGCTGATTTGGAGAAATTCTATCCTATCAGATGGTACTGCAGATGTCTTACAAATTCTTAACGCCACAAAAATATCGAACGGAATCTCCTGACCCAGAAGTGAGAATGTTGTTGTTAAGATTACGCATCAACCAGCTCCCGGTCCGGGCAATTATTGGTCCTACCATGGGACTTTCTGTCAAAAATAGATACTGTAGGATTTGTAAACTGAGACATATACTTGAATCTTCTAGACACGTCATGACGAAATGTCAACAACTGGGCAGTGTGTACATGTGTAATTTGGGATCATCTGTCAAAGATTATGAAAAGCGCTCTGTTATGCATCTGTACTGTTGAATACCTCTGTAAAGCGCTCTTTTATGTATCTATATGTTCACATAGCTCTGTAGAGCGCTCCGTTGTTTCTCGAAGCCAGGCCCACACTCAATAAATATCATAATAATGATTGTAATCAGATGAAGCGTGAGGAATTTTGGTTCTATTGCTTACAATCGGGTCTGGTTCACTTACAGATTGCATCATATTGAATGTGAATAATAGTGGCTAATTTCTTGAATTCTGAGAATATTATAAATATGGTGAATACATGGTTTATAATTGTTTTAGTGTATATATTTCCTCTGTAAATGAATGATGTACTTTATACAATTGATTTATGTTATACATCATTTTTCTTTTGTATGTTATGTGAACAACTCATTGTGAGCTAAACACATTAAATTAAATTAAAACAAATAGTCTTGCTTTTCTGAAACTGTGCTAGTGTTCTCTTCAAAAACCTGTATTTGCTGGCTGCTGTCTCCTAAAATGACTTTAGTAGCTGCTCTTTGCTGGAATATATTTTGAAGGTTGTGTGTGATATTTCAGCATTGGAAAGTGCAAACACAAATAAAAAGACGGATTTCTTTCTACCGATTTTGTGTGGCCTTTACAATGTTGAAATATGACATTCTGAACCCCACGAGCGCCATGGAGGCAAACCCGCCCCCACCCTCTTCCACTGGAATTCTAGACAATCAGTGGGTTTTACCCTCCAAAATCTCCCCTTTCATCCCCCACCATCCACTTTCCAGCCCAAAACATTTACCCTCCTCTCCTACAGTCACCCGGCCACACACATTTAATCCACCACCCTCCATTCCCCATCACAGACATTCCCCCTCCCCTCCTGCCAGACACACATGCACGCATGCATGCACTCTCACTCACTCACTCACTCACTCACTCACTCACTCACTCACTCACTCACTCCACACAAACAACACTGACAATACACTTACCTTGCTCCTGTGACTTTTCTGGGCTGGTGGTGCCTGGCAGCCACTGGAGCACTCCTGGGCTTATATTGGGGCACCGTATATAAGGTAGTGGAAATTACCACAAAATTACCACATATAGCTCTCTGTCGTAAATAAGTCAGTGAGATCGCCCATGGTGGCACACTAACACTAACACTGAAAATGTGGTATTCCTAAAATGTAGGTCTGAGGTCTCTCTAGTGATTACACGAAAAATCTAAGCAAAGATAAGGGATTCTGGACATTGGGGCCACAAATAAAACAAGGGAATTATGCTCACCAAAATACCACCAACCACGCATACCAACCACGTATACCAAATATGCATGTCTGGGTGCTGAAATAATGCATGTCCACTGTATTATTGTTACACATGGCCAAATCTGAATACAAAGAGTGATTATTGCTAAGTTATTTTTCGGCGGTAATAAAATACCGTCAGGCCCCAAATCTCCACAAAATACCCTACATATTTATGGTGCGTTGCAGGCCGGGAAAGTGATCATAGAGTACCTACTGGGCGTGGCAAGTGTGTCTCACACTGCCATTTGCACATTAAAGGGAACCCATTTTATAATAGCAATGTGCCACTAAAAACGAATTTCAGAATGTCACAAAGGGAAACCACATTCTCAGATCTAGTGCAATATTTAGAGGCAAAGTTGTTTGCACATGGGAATTGGTCGTCAAATAGCACGTTAGAATGAACTAACCGCATTCAGGGTGAGGTGCAGAAAGAAAAACTAGACAATATTTTTGCAGAAGGCAGCATAATTCAGGTCTGCCTTACAAGATTATTGAATGCAGCCGATAAAAGTGCAGAGAAAGACTGTTTAATACGGCTATGCGGCAAAATATGGTTTATTTTAAACAAGTCCCTGCGAATGCAAGAGAATGATACTCAACTAATTAACAGGTTAAAGACTGAATTAGAGGGGGCAAGTAAAAATCAGGAAATGTTGAGAGCAGAATTGGATGTATGCCAAAAAGACATGCAATTAAAATGCAGAGACTTTGATACTCAGTTATCCAAAAGCAAGAAACAATTTGAAGATAGTGAGCAAGAACTGGCACACTTAAAATCCTTAGTGGATAACATTAGGCAGGATAAAGATGAGGTTGTTTCAGAAATGCAGATTTTACAAAAAGAACATTGTGAAAAAGAAGGTGATCTCCAGAGTGCAGAACAAGAAATGATTAAAATGATTCAAGAAAGAGACAAGAGAAATAAAGAGTTCAATGAATGCCAAATGCAAATGTGCGACATGCAGGAGGTGATTAATAAGGTGAATAGTGAAAACAACTATTTACAAGATGAAGCCAACAGACTCCTTAAAAAGTGTAAGGACTTAGAACAGCAAATGTGCATTCCCAGGTCCCAGGAGAGGCGGCAGGGTACCACATTCAATGGAGTGGAGGTGAATTCTAGCTCTGCCCAAAGAGCTAGTGCTCCAGTGACTGGGCCGGTGACTGAACTTGGTTGCAGCGCCCTTGGGGGATTTGATACTCCCATTGGGGGCAGCCACCAATCTCATACACCTGAAAACAGGATTGAATCACAAAATAATGCAATTCCATGCATTGCAACAAGTAGCCCCATAAAAATAATGAAATCCATTAAAGCCCTGATCAAACCATTTAAAAAGGGAGGTGAATGCTGCATTGAGGATCACTTAGAAGCGGTGCATGACATTTTTAAAGCACTCCAGATACCTAAGGAACAGTACAGACAATATTTTCATTTAACTTTAGATGCCCCGACGGCCAGCATCATAAGGGGATTAAATGAACAGCAGAATATGACATGGCTGGAGTTTGAAAAAGAAATTAGGCGTAATTTTTCTCCTTTTCAGTCATTGCAGGAGGCAAAGAAAGTCGCGTACACAATTACTGCTGGACCTAATATATCTCCTCGCCAATTTTTACAAGACTTAAAAAGAGCATTTTCTCGCTTTGATGTATCTTTTGACTCAAATTCCAATTAGTTTAAAACTGCATACTTCTATGGGCTACAGAAAGACATCATATCCCAATTGGTCCGTGAATTTGACCGTGACAAGTCCCTTGAATGGATTGTACATCAAAGCACAAAACTATATGAGGTACTCTATTGTCAGGGTAGAGAAAGTGATAAAATGAAAGATACTAGACCTAAATCTAAAGAACCCTCAGCCACAGTAATGGAAATCAGGTCAGCCAAAATGTCCCTTGAGTCTGCTCAAAGCCAAGGTAAAAATAATGTGACACCTGAACAAAGGGGTAATCAACAAAGATCGCCATTTCCTGTACCAATGTTCCAATCACATGATCCTAGTAATAGAGAGAGCTACATCAGCCCTAGGTATTTAGGGGACAGACCCCGGGTAGGATACCGGCCTAATATGGCAGGTATGAACAATAACCAGAGACAAAATCAAGATCAAAGAAATGATGGTCCCTACCAGTCATTGGGGACACAGAGCAGATTTGATCCCAGCACCATGATATATGGTAATCAGGATAGGCCCCGATATGTGGATCGATTTACCGATAATGGAAATCAACATAGGGGCCAGTACCCACAATCTGAGAGACAGGACATGAGGCAAAACGTGAACTACAGTCCACGCCAGTACAATGATTCCCCACCAGGGGACTATAATCAAAGGATGGGTGCAACCCGCTCCCCTCCACAAATGAATCAAGAGTTCAGAAACCATCCCAACCGACATCAATTACCTGAGAGGTATCAGAATAGATCCAATCAGGGGGAAAACAACCAATATCGAACTAGGCCACAGAAAGAGGATCCTAGAGAGATGGAAAGGTTCCAGTGCCTTGAGGCCCAAGTGAAAATGTTAGCTGAGCAAATAGGAAAGCTCTATACAGCGCAAAAACAACCTTCCAAAGAGGGGGCTGATGGCCATAGCAATGACCGGGGGGCTTCCGAAAAGTGACTAAGTACTCATGATAACTGCAGTGCCAAAATGACAGATTGCTCTGATATAATTTTGCATAACGACTCTGAGATGCCTAATGGATTAAAAATGAAAGTACCAGTAAATGAAATTGTGACAGAAAGTGCAAATACTTCTAAAAAAGAGGTACGGTTTAACTTAGAGCTAAATAAAACAGTAAAGATTTGCACAAATGAAAAAGAAACATCAGGAATTCCAAAAGAACAAAGGGACAGATTTAAGAAAAATGATTCATGCATGGGGAATACCAGTGAACAGGGAGTAAGTGGGGATGCTATAGCTCCTTCCCTGGGCAAGCAAAACAATGACCAAACACAGACAGAAAAAGGAAATACTCACAAGGAGGGCACAAGTCAATCACCTGAAGAATTCTTTGAGCCACATATTTTTGAAGAGGCTGAAAGGGCTGGTATCACACTAAATGATCACAAATGCACAGAATTAAAAAATGACAAATTGCTGAATGATGTTGTTACACATGTTCAGTTGGAGGATTGTAATGTGGTCTCTGATGTTACCCAGATGGATGGGCGAACAGTGGTCACACTCCAAAAAACCTCTGATCATGGAGAAATGAATAAAAAATCTTGCACAGAAATGGGTAAAAAGGAGGGAAAAATGTCTTTCCATTTACCAATGTGCTTAGCCAAAAGTGAAAAAGACCTGAGAAAGGTGAGCCCTGAAATCAGTAAGAATTCACATTTCTTATGTGTATTAGAGGAAGTTGAGGACAGATATTATGCACCCATCACTATAGAAGAAAAATGCCACACCTTTGCTATGATTGACACTGGCGCACAGGCCACAATTATGTCCAAGGAGCTGGTAAAGAGTATCAATGAAGGGAGACCTCCACAGAGTCAGATCACAGTGAAGGAAAATCAAGGCCCAGTGCATAACTTTAATGGGGAGGAAGTGCCCATCATAGGTGTAACTGAGGTTGACATAAAAATAGGAAAGCACAGAATGAAACAAGAGGTATTGATCTATTTGTGAAATTCCATTTCTGATGGGGACAGATTGCCTGAAAAGATTGTCTCCTCTCATAGATGGGGTGAATGGAGTGCTGTGGTCCTTAACCAAAAAACCATTGAGGTCTAAGAAACTAAAATCACAAAAAAGCAATATAAATGAATGTCACACCGTTGCCAAAACAAATGATGCTGTGGAGGTATATCTCCAGAATAGCTGCATACCTAGTGTCACTGTCATATTAATGTGTCAAGATAAAATGCAGAGCGACAATGAAAAACTACCTGTACAAATATACTTGGACCCAAGGAAAGATTGGCAGACTGCCATAGATGAGCACACATTATGTTTTTATCTAAAAGAGAAAACGTGCAAACAGAATATTGCTCCTAAAACAGATTCAGAAAAACACATTACCACTCTGGCAGAAATACACATGGAAGATGAGCAACCATGGGTTCATGTTGGTATAAATGATTATTTTAAAACAATAAAAGCCACTTTAGCGCTTGAACATGAAAGGAGTTTCATTAATGAGAAATTGTTGCAAAAAATAATGGAAAGGGAACAAATCCCAAGATTTAGGATTAAAAACCAATATGTTTCTGGCTTGGACAGTCCAGACTTTGAAAACCGAATTGCAGGCAGATGCATGCTTAAAATTAGCATTGGGCAGAAAACAATTTACCATAATGTATGGATAGTGAGTGGAGCACAAAATGAATTTTACATGGGAAATGACATCATGCACAGAATGTGTATGGTGTTAGATTTCCTTAATCAAAAAATATGGTCACGCCTAGGTGGTCCGGCACCTGAGTTTGAAGACAAAAGAAGGGCTTATCATTGTGCACAACTGGTTCCTTATGCAATCGAATTACAAATGAGGAAAAATACTATTATTCCTGCATTTACAAAACAGTTTGCAATAACAATGAAATGCAAAAATGGACAGCAGATGAAAGGCTCTGATGCATTTGTATGCCTGAATGAATCCATAAAACAGCAAGGCCTGGATTATGAATACATTCCATTGGTAGACATTGGTGAGGGATCTGTAAAAATCATGGTAAATAATAAAGGTTGTCAGGATATTCATTTAGAGGAAAACTCCCCATTAGGAATGGCCATACAAAAATCACATTATACAGCAGATTTAAATAACATGGTGATTGGGAATATTCCTGAAAAATATGTAGATGCCAAGGGCGAGTTGCCAGAACACCTGGACTCTCAGCCCAAAGGAATATTTAAAATTCATTCTGTGTATCCTTATGATTCAAATGAGACAGTGTGCTGCCATCAAGAGGATTGCATAATATTTAATTTAAATGAAAATGAAACAGAAAATCAGCCCATTGAAGTGGAAGCTGATATGCCAAAATATTTAAAAGTGGCAGCTTTACAAAAAGACACAGCCACACAGTTAGAAGAAAGCGCCGAGATTCCCTTACCAGAAGATTTTCCAGAATTTTCCAAAATGGTAGAAGAGCAGATCTCCTTAGCGGATGCATGTGAAAGCAATGAAGAGAGGGACAATCTGAGGGAGATATTTATGGAGTTTAAGGATGTATTTGCAAAAGATGCTTATGATTGTGGTTTAACTGATTTACATGTGGCCACACTACCAGAAGGGTGTAGCAGAAACCCAGTGTTTGTACGCCAGTATAGACTACCGCTGGCATGTTTAGAATCATTGGCAGAGATTATTAAAAATTTGGAATCACGGGGAATCATCAGGCCCATTCATAGCACATCCAATACACCTATTTTAGGTGTATTGAAGCCAAATGGTCAATGGCGGCTGTGTGCAGACTTGAGAGAGTTAAATAAAAGAGTACCAATATCTAGATGGCCACTGCCATTCATTGATCAGGGCCTAGCTCAGGTACATGGTTCAAATGTATTTACCACATTAGATCTCACCTCTGGATATTGGTGCCTGCCATTGGCAGAGGAGATACAACATTTATTTTCCTTTACATTTGACAGGACTCAATATGCCTGGCTTAGACCTCCGTTCGGGTACATCAATAGTGGGAGTGAATTTGGCATATTTTTGAGAAAGGCCATGCCGGATGCAGCGGAAAGAGGAACAATAGTTTATGTGGACGATGTCCTGATAAAAAATGAAAGCCTGAAAAGCCATTTTGATGAAATAAGACATGTACTTGGCCAATTGCAGAAAGCAGGCGCCAAAGTATCTTTGCAAAAAGCACAATGGTGCAAGAAAAAAGTGAACTTTCTAGGACATGAAGTGACTGAACATGGGTTAAATCCACAAAAGAAGAAAATAGAGGCCATACAAAGATTAAAAGATCCTAAAAATGTGAAAGGAGTAAAAAGTTTATTAGGGATGACAGGCTATAACAGAAAGTTCATTGAAAATTATGCAGAAATCACTCAACCATTGACTAAACTGCTTAAACTGAATACTCCCTGGAAATGGGAAAAAGGGCAGTCTGATGCAGTGGCTAAATTAAAGGAATGTCTTGTAAAGGCACCATGTTTAGCATACCCCATAAAGGACAGGGATTTCTTTATAGAAATAGGTTTTTCTGAACATTGTATGTCAGCAGTGTTATCACAAAAACACGATTTGAATCACAAAACCATTGCATATGCAAGTAAGGCATTTT
Source organism: Ambystoma mexicanum (assembly GCF_040938575.1). NCBI lineage: Eukaryota > Metazoa > Chordata > Amphibia > Caudata > Ambystomatidae > Ambystoma > Ambystoma mexicanum. The sequence continues at coordinate 400,933,841 of NC_090941.1, read as the reverse complement.
CCCAAGTTGAAATGAAATTTAATGAATGTGAAAAGGCCCTATTAACCACTGTGTGGGCGCTACAACATTTCCGCCCCATTGTTCAGGGAGAAAAGGTAATTATTGAAAATAAATCAACCTTTGCAATTTTTAGAGAGTAAAAGAATTAGATCAGGTAATCTAGCGCAATCCAGAATCACTTCATGGACGCTAGCATTACAAGGTTTTCCCGTAGAAGTGAGATATGGACAAAATAAAAAGAACCCAATTGCTCAAGGGTTAGCTGACTTACATGACTGTGCAGCTGATCAAATACCAAATGAAATGGAAGTAGAAACTAGTTTGCAGGAATTTGAACAATCACCACACAAAGCTTTTGATGAAAAAACATGCAAGGATTTGCCAACTGTATATGTGGATGGTTGTGCTTTTCACATTGAAAATGACAGTAATAAACAGTTAGTGGCAGGAATAGGAAATGTCTGGTTGAAATGTGAAGGTGTCCCCAGTATAGGGATGAGGATTGGAGATAGGAGCAGTCAGGTGGCGGAATTGGCAGCCATTTATAAAGCAATTGCTACTGCAGTTGATAAAAAGTTCAGTGAAATTGTCCTGGTGACTGATTCTGACTATGCACGGAATAGCTTTGTGGAGTATTTGCCTGGTTGGAAAGCAAGAGGCATGGTTACATATAACAAAAAGCCACTTAAGCATGGAAAAATGATACAAGCCATAGACAAATTGGTGTCGGAGAATGAGTTAACAATATACTGGAGAAAAATTTGTGGACATTTAAAAACACCAGGAGAGGATAAGGAGGGAAATGATAAGGCAGACCACCTGGCTAAGATTGGGGGTGTGATGGGAGAATTGCTACCTATTGATTATTTAATGGGTGAAATACAAATTGATGCAGTCACACGTTCTAAAGCACCAAAGGAGGTAGATCAACCGGTGGTGCAGTGGAGTCATGACACACCAGACCAAGATTTGATTGAGGCACAAAAGAATGATCAAATTTTGGGAATCTATTATAATCATTTGATAGACCCCGAACAGAATCCTTTAACAGAAAATGATTGTATGGGAAAAGAAGAGTTGAGGGTGCTATTAAAGAACAAAACACGAATTAGATTACAGGATGGACTCATGATTAGAGAGTCCATAACAGGACAAATACAGTGGGTAGTACCCCTTTCATTCAGAGGACTAATGCTACACCATGCACATGATGCCATAACCGCAGGCCATAGAGGTTCACAAAAAACATTAGAAATACTAAAAGATTATGCTTACTGGCCACATATGTCCCAAGATGTGGAATTATATACTAGAGGATGTCTAGTATGCGCCCAATTTAAACCTGCTTCACCAATGCATAGAGCACCATTGATGAAAAGAGGCCTAACTCTCCCATGGTCAGATTTGCAAATAGACTATGTAGGTCCTTTAAAAAGGTCGAGCAGGGGACACCATTATATTTTGAGTGTGGTATGCTTGATGTCGAAGTGGATTGAATGCATTCCTGCACCGGATTGTAGTGCGCAAACAGCAGCCACATTGCTGGTGAACCATGTGTTCTCAAGGTTTGGGTTTCCACAAAGAATTGAGTCAGACAGAGGAAGTCATTTCACAAGTACTCTAATGAGTAAGGTATGGCAAATACTAGGTGTGAAAAGGAAACTACATATCGCATATCGGGCGGCGTCTTCAGGTACAGTTGAAAGAAGCAATAGGTCTGTTGTGGATATTTTAAAGAAATTTGTGGCAGAAGCAGGTTCCAGCTGGGATTTACGTTTACCATTGGTTTTGATGGCAATCAGGTCGACTCCTGCCAAAGCAACAGGTGTTAGCCCCCATGAGGTCTTAACAGGTAGGAAAATGGTGTTACCACAACACCTACTATACAGAACACATGAGCAAACCCTTGTGAGTGCATCCACAGTTCATGAATATATCGATGAACTGAGGAGGCATTTGCAACATGCATTTGCTTTTGTGCAGAGAAATCTGGAAAGAGCTGCTGACAGTGCAAAATCGTATTATGATAAAAAGACATCAGTAAAGGAATACAGTGTAGGGGATCAGGTATACAAGTTTCATTTTGGAAAAAGTAAACAGAAAAATTCTAAATTTCTAGCAGCCTGGCAGGGGCCATTTCGAATTATAGATAAGGTCTCTCCTGTAGTGTATAAAATTTTGAAAAATGAAGGTGAAACAGCAATAGAGCAGTTTGTCCATGTAAATCAAATCAAACCATGCCATCCCAGACATGAGATCAGGCAGCTTGAGCATGTAGAAACAGATAAAGTCCCTTGAACACAAAAAGTGAAAATAAATGGGTGTAATCAGGAGGCAGTGACAAAGAAGTTAAAAAGTTGATTGTTATGATGGCACATAAACACTGTAGTATATGTAAAAATATATAATATAAAATAAATAAATAAATAAATAAATAAATGCACATATAACGGAAGCTCATGGTTGGTGTGCAGAGAGAAAATGTATTAAATATTGAATGCTGTTTATGTGTGCTTGTTTTATTTTAACTTGTGTTTAATTTCAGAAAAAAAAAAAAAGAAAAACGAAATATTTTTACCAAGCATGTTTTATTTTTGGCAAAAGGGTGAAGTTAGTATTGTGCTATGTACTTAATTTGTTTATTTTCTATTTGATTTAGAAAATTAACATTATTTGGTCGGAGGTTCCGGGATCAGAGGCCACGGGAGACGATGGAGTCCTGGAGTCCCCTGGATGAAGACCAAAAGATGCCTGCCTCCAGGTGGAGGTGAAGGCAAGATAACCAGAATGCTGAAAAAGATGACTCCTATGGATCTAAGATTGCCAAGATGAAAGTGTACTCGAATGAACCAAATAACATCGCTGGTCGGGACATATCAGAGACAGACAAGAGTGCTGACATATGGAGTTCCACGTATTTATTATTTTAATTATTTATTTTAATTTGTTATATTAATTATTTGTTTTGGTTAGTTGTTTTATTTCATTGTTTTTAATTGACTTGAAAAATCTAAACTTAGAGTCATGCCACTTCCACTGAGAAGGCAAATGTAGAACATTTTGTAAACTAATGAACTCAGATGAATACTGTATTGATTGCAACTTTTTCATTGATGCACATGAATATTCATTTTATTGGATTGCTATATTGTGAAAAGAAGAAAAAGAACAAATTGTTTTTAGAAATTGGATTGGATCGTAGCCAGATTCTAAAAACAAAAGGAGGGTATGTAAGGATATTTGGCGTGTTACAGCACAGAGTACAGCACTACTGCACAGGTAGCAATTTTTTTTTTTGCAGCACCACCACAAGGGTGCGGTGCATTGCTATATGTGTTACCAGATTAACAAGGAAAGACAGGCCATTCAGTCAAAAACGATTTTAACATATAAGATGCAAATCTATTTTCACAGTTAAAAGCACACGTGCACATTCAAAAATGCACACTATTTTTCACCTGAAATGCCTATGGTGCGAGAGACACATTTGAAAATAATAACTAACATTACTTATAACTAACCTGACTAATGAAACATAATCCACTAATAAAAATGTGTCTCCACTGCAGAATTAGGCCTATTCTGAAAGTGAACTTTTAAACGCACATCCATTTTTTTTTTCTCTGCTGCCCTGTCCACATAAATTCAGGAAGCAAAAGAGCTCGAAAGAACAGGAAATCAGTTGGTTACAAAGTATTACTATAAAAATGAGCCATTGTGTAGAGAAGGAGGAGATGGCATGATTGATTCTGATTGGAGCAGCGTCATAGCAAGTATCATGCTAGAGGGAGTGATCAGAGTTTTGCTGGGGGAAGTTTGAGGAGAGAGAAGGACAGTCAAGATTTGGCAGAGCTGGGAGAAGGACCTATTTTTTCCTGGTTGGAGCATTCCTATCTGCAAAAGCTGAGAATTCCAGGCAATGTCCCCGGTTTGAGAAGGCGGCGTTCCTTTTCACTGGGGTTAATCTTCAAGGGAGCCACATTCAGAAAGAGAACAGCTGAAGAAAACTCTGAACAGATAAGGTAATTACATAAGTGTGGGAGTTGAGTGTGTACAAGACGAGAATGTTCAGTCAGAGTAGCAAAGGAGATTCCGGTGCCTTAATCACAAGTTAATGTTGCAAATGGTGTTCTGTTCTCCACCAGTTTTTTTCAGTGTATTACAGACAATGCTGTTAATGTGCTGTTTTATTTATTTCTGTAAAGAGTGAGATCGTGTTTAAATGCAACTTTTATAATACAGAAAAATATTTGAAAGCAGACGGGTGGTGTGTCTTCTATTTACCAATACAGTGCTGATGATGAGGGGAGATTTTTAAACAATGCAATTGTCATTTTAAGACAGATGTGTGCATGATCATATTCAGTATGGAGAGTTGAGAGCGATTGTTTGTAGCATAGCTCGTTGGAGGTACATGAGCCAACGGGAAGAGGGACTCTCTGAACATAGTTCCCTACCGTATATAAGGTAGTGGAAATTACCACAAAATTACCACATATAGCTCTCTGTCGTAAATAAGTCAGTGAGATCGCCCATGGTGGCACACTAACACTAACACTGAAAATGTGGTATTCCTAAAATGTAGGTCTGAGGTCTCTCTAGTGATTACACGAAAAATCTAAGCAAAGATAAGGGATTCTGGACATTGGGGCCACAAATAAAACAAGGGAATTATGCTCACCAAAATACCACCAACCACGCATACCAACCACGTATACCAAATATGCATGTCTGGGTGCTGAAATAATGCATGTCCACTGTATTATTGTTACACATGGCCAAATCTGAATACAAAGAGTGATTATTGCTAAGTTATTTTTCGGCGGTAATAAAATACCGTCAGGCCCCAAATCTCCACAAAATACCCTACAGGCATGACAGTTAGATTTCGAAAGACCGCTTTGAGTCGTCTTTCTAACTCAGTCTTTTTTATTTTTTATTTGTTTTTTATTGAGAACTCCATACGATTTTGAATTGCTAATGATTACACTCCTTTGAAGTTTACTTTTTTTCTGTCCTGAAACTACATTTTTGATGAGACACATATCCGAAAACAACTCGTGCCGTTTACTTAAAGTTTGCTGTCTGATTGTTCAATTTTGTTCTTGTATTCTTGTAAAACTACAAGTAACAAAAAGCAAATTAACTACTTACAATTGAAAATCAATACGTAGTGCTGTAACGGAAACATCTCTAACCGAGTGGTATTCTGTGGGATTAGTGTCATATTTAACTGGGAAACTAAATAATAGTAGATCTCTGGAGTTGTGCAATGTCACATGTGAGTATCTCATCATCTCTTTTTTTTTCTTTTCTTTCTGTAACTTGTAGTTCTGTATTTACAATTGAAAAGGTGTAACTACAAGTACCAAAATGCAAAGAACACTGGTTTTATATAGGCAAATCACCCCTTATGGCCAACTAGTGAAAACAATTCCAACGAATCAAACTGGAACAGAAACAAACTATCTGCACAAGTTCTCAAAAGCAAACTGCACAGCTTGCTACTTTTATTAATAGAGGTCCTTTCAATTGCATTTGTTGAATATTTAAATGGCACTCTATACAGTAAAAAGAAGTTTAGGGATTAATGTAATATGTACCCCTTATTTACCCCTCCAAGTTAATCATTGAAAAAAGCATAAATAACAAAGAGACCAGTAGATTCATTTCTATGTCAAAATATACCCGGCTATTATGGTTCTTTCTTGAAAACTGTAATAATTTAAAACAAAAGACAGGTTGTTTTCCTTACAGTTTTATGTTTATAGATATTTGCTTTCAAATGGATTCACGTGGATGTATTGTATTTATGCATTGCTTTCAGCTGGTAGTTTCCAGAATTTGAACAATACCTCAAGATATCACCAAACAGGTGTCATTATGTCAACCTGAACTGGGTTTAAATCTGTTTATTTTTAGATTTAGTTTTCCAATTGTCAATGCATACATTTAAGTCCCAAAAAGCAATGGGATGTGATCTAAAATTAAAGGAAATGGCTGAATAGCTCATATACAACAACGCACAATTCAAGCACACTGTTAGGAATTCTAAGATAAGATTAGAGTCTTTAGTTGCCCTGACTGCAGTTTGAGTAGCTCCTTTTGCACTGGTTGTCCTGCATTCTGCAATTGTGATCTCAAATCTATCACGGGGTAGGGGAACAACATTACGAGTTCCAAAATATTAGAACTCTCAGCTAGCCACATGTCAAGGGAGTTGTTTATGCTTTGAATGCTGGGCTGGGTATATTTTAAGATGATTCGCTCTGACACACAATTTTAACTGTTTTCTATCAGCACAATGTGGATCTAGTTCACTATTAAAATAGTCAGAGACCCCCAGGTGTATATCTTTTTAACCACAACTTTAGGAAATGTCCTTTAAAATTGCTACCTTTGGGTAAAAACAAACCAGAATGTAACACAGAACTGGGATTTATGGAAAAATACAATTGATTTGTCTTTTTTTTTAATAGTTGGCGCATCTCCAGCAATAGGCAGCGCTGATGCTTTAGAGTGATAATTAGTATTCCAACACTTTGAAATAATCGAGAAAAAACAATATTTCTTCTATTCATGCCATAAAAATGCATCTCCTTTGTAACTTTCTCTGCTGGGCTATTAACCCAACTCACTCAGCCCCAGTCCTCAGCCAAATTGAGTCTGACTGGGTCATATCAGGGGATTTGCTGAGAGGACTAAAGACCTGAAAACATTGAACATGATTTAGTGTTCCTCTTCGAGACAATTGCATTATAAGACAGTAGATACTGAGAGAATATTTTATGTTTTCACATACGCACTGAGCATATAGCTCTTCCCAAACAGAGCAGCACCACAGTCATGATTACTGATATTATGAGGATATACCTTGCGAAAGCATGATTGGGTGTAATACCATGTACAAAAACAGTAGGTTGTGGCTGTGACCTGTTTACAATGTAGCCATGTATATTGGTGCAAATAAGTTACATGTTATGTATAAAGGCAAGACTCGGTCTCACCTGATGACTGGAAGCAGTGTCACATGGAATGTCAAGTTGGACATTGATTAACAGGCAGTGATTGATTACTTGTGGTGGAGCCATTTTCCATTGGTGGGGACTGTGTCACATGGCATGAAATAAAATTGTACAAGCAAGAGATGTGATGTGGTGCTGTTGACCAAATACCCATGGTCAGGCCGTATTCTGTTAGGAAATGTCCGTTTAAATCTAACCAACTAAATGTATGCTACGGTTTAGTGTATGATTCACATTGTGTTAAACTCCACACAACTCTAACAAATCTCAATTTAGGTGGCAATTTCTCCAGGTAAAGATGCTCTGTCTATATATCTATATCCCAATGGTTATCCCGACAGCTGTAAAGAAATAAATCTGCCTCTGCTACCCCAAACAGAGTTTTGGATTTCTGTGCAGTTCTGATACTGTGGGTGCCTCAGATCATCTGGCATAGCTGTTAGGTACCATTTTCAGAGCAATGATAAATCTTGCTGATCTGTGTCAACCCCAGAACCTTTTGCTTTTACTGGTGAATTATTTGTCCTTTACCTCCGTGAGTGGGAACCATTTTCCACACTCACAGAATATTTTACTCTTAGTATGGGTGTCATTTTTAAGACTTTCTATAGTGTATTTTAAAAGTTATTCTCTTTGACATCTTTTTGGCATTTAGTGCCTATTGTTGCTGGGTTGCCTAGAGGCTCCCCTTTTAATTTTCTCTAGCTAACCATGTGAGAACTACAGTTCCCAAGGGCAGAAAAGATCTTTGGATCCCTCTTACATTTTATTAGGTGAGACCAGCACCCCCCTCCCCACCTTATGTGTAGTGCTGGGGAGATACTGAGTATCCCCTTTTTCACTTTAAATGTAACATTTATATCACAAGGATAAACGTACCTTTAATGGCTCGTGGCAATTAACATTTGTATTAATTCGGTGCACCTTTACCGCAGGCTGTTTGCACAGCCCTGGTAAAGGCACCCATGGATGCTCATTTTACCAAAAAGGCCCCTGTATTTTTTTTTGCCTTTTTAGTGTTCCTTGTACTTTCATGTTCCTTCCCCTGACATCCAGGGTGAGAAATTCCTTTGTGTGATTTGTATCTTGTGCGGGAGTCCCCCCCCCATCCTTCCCCATCCTCCTCAGGACTCCCCGCCCAGGTTCCAGCGTGTCTGTGAAGGCAGGAAGCGAGGGAGGAGTCCAAAACTGCACCGTCCTTTGTCTTTCAGCCTGAGTGTGAGAATCCAGTTCAAACTGGGAGGCTGGTGGTCCTGAAAGGATGCTAACCCCCCCAAGTTTGAATGTTGCAAGGCTGTTTGATTGGCTGGGTTCCTGGAAGATGAAAAGGTAGTCGACCACTGGGTCCAAAACCGAAGAGGAATATGAAGAATTCACAGCTAAGACAAAATCCAGCGACCAGAGAGTCTGCTGTGTAACCAGAGCCTGCTGTTACCCTTCATTCCAATGGACCTGGAGACTCCTACGATGACCCCAATCCAGAGCCTGGTGAAGTCCTACATTTTTAGCCATCCCACATCATGCTGCAACCTTGTGAGGCTGCAATCCCCCAATACCGTGGGACCTCAAGCCATTGTACTGTGCATGGTCTTCAGAGTTCCGAATCTTGCTGAAACTTTGTGAACATCCTGCTGGACCTACAAAAACATGAATGGAGACCGAAAAGTCCCCTCACCAGAGTGCTGGACCTTGCAAATGACAAGACTACAACCAGCGATATTCTGTCTTCCTCTGTGCTCCTGCAAAAGGTGCCAAACCCATCCATGTGGAAAACCTTGCCTAGAGCTTTCCCATGATCTTTTCAGCAAAACACCTTCCAGTGCCCTGTCTTCTTGATGATGGAATTAAACTACCGGGTTTTTGGCTGCCGATCCTGCTGCAAAATCTTCTTCTGTGCTGAGTTACTGTGCTGGCTTGGTTATCTACTTACCTTACACCTCTTGTGATTTTTGTATAGTTTTAGTGTGTTTTATGTGACTGAGAGGTCTTACGTCCAGTTCACCTAGACTCACTGCTGGAATCCTCCTAGGCTGTCTTTTCTGAAGTCGCTGGACCCTCAACTAAATCCTCAACTAACTCTAAAGCAAAATACATACTTGTTGGAACAGCCTTCCTCTGAAACTCTAAACATTGCCTGCAACTGAGCCCTATCTCACCCTGTCTACAGTTGGCTCCTAGACCACTAGGGTCCCACTTTTGCCTCTGAAAGAACTCATGTACTAGAACTGGGAAGGGCTGGATACTTTAAGGGGTTTCCCTTAAAAAAGTAAAACACTTGTTGAAAAGTTTAGTTACTTGTGAATGAGTTAGTTGGTAACTTTAAACACTCAGAGTGATTAGTTACAAAAAAGTTATTACTTACTTTAGATATCTTTTGCCATTCTGGAAAGTATATATAGGATTTGCTTACCTTGAATAAGCTCTACGCCTTCTTAAATAAGTATTCTCAAAGTCTTACTTTCCTTAGAAACTGTCTTGCCATTCTAACAGAAAGTAGGTAAAAGTTGAACTTACTCACATGTGAATTGGGTTCCCCTCTTCCAAAAATGAATGCTGTTGGTTTCACTTTATTATTCCTGTTAGAGTAATTGTATATGTGTCCCCAATTGGGTCTTGCTTCCCCTGACTTGCTGATAGCCTGCACAGAATATGACTGCTTAGGTCATACTTACCTTTTAAGTTGTTGGTAGCTCCTTACACAAGTATAGAGGTGTTACGTAACCTGTGTTAGCTGTGTGCCTTCCTAAAATAAGTTAACAAGTTATTGCTTTTTTAGTCTGTACACTGAAAAGCAACTGCTAGTAAATATTACACAAAGGGTTTAATTACCTTGAGTATAACTGTGTTATCCCAAAAAAGTTATAGGTATTTACTGTTCCTAGAATAAGTGTGTCACTATTCTGCAAATTATATTATCCAGTTGATATTTCAGTGTGATTTCTTGCTGAGTGTCACGGTGCAATTTATAGGGTCTACTAACCTGGTATTACTGAAAGAAATCTAAAAGTGACTATTGGTTTTGACTTCCCTAGAACTACTGTTCGATGTTCCAAATTAGGTCATATGTTTTGTTCTGTGTACCTTCAAGCATAGTTTTGTGTTTTTCTATAATGTGTTTAAAAGATCTGTGATAGTAGGTATTTCCTCCAAGATTTATATGGTTCTGCTTGTATTTAAATAAACTATTTATTTTGACAATACATAATGTTTCTTTGGACCATTTGTATTACACTTTCTATGTACTGAATCTACAGCACTCTCTCCCTCCTAAAAGAATCTGGCTGCTCTCTACGCTACCCTGAACTCAGGTGGTACAGCCTTATACTAGCTGTGGTTTGGTCTATTCTGATGTGGAACTTCGCCAAACAGGAGCTGTTTTGATTTTGTTTTCTGCTACTTTACAACTCAGTCACACAAGTATTGTCCTGATTTGAGTCCAGGCTGCTTCTATATTGAAATTAACAAGGGGGGTCCTGGGAGACTCTCTGCCAGACATGAGTCCTGGTTACAAGTGCCTTACCCATAGCCCACCCCCCCTTGTTATTTGCATATTTCAAGTAACTTTGGGTCTCACCCTAAGTTACTAGGGGAATCCAGACGTGGACCCTTTGCTCACTATTCTTAGAGAGGCACAGCTACACCCTACTGATGAGGTTCAACCAGACTGAAACACGTGTCTGGGGTTGCTGTTGGTACTCTTGTTCAGAGGAGGATTGCGTAGCATTTCGGTGCTGGACTGCCCCAGGGCAGGACAAAGACTGATATGTTTGGGATATTTCTTCTCTGTGAAAGATAGTGAGCTAAAGACTCTGGGTAAGGCTCTTGTAACCAGGACTCGTGTCTGGAAGAGAGTCTCCCAGGACCCCCCCTTGTTATTTGCATATTTCAAGTAACTTTGGGTCTCACCCTAAGTTACTAGGGGAATCCAGACGTGGACCCCTTGCTCACTATTCTTAGAGAGGCACAGCTACACCCTACTGATGAGGTTCAACCAGACTGAAACACGTGTCTGGGGTTGCTGTTGGTACTCTTTTTCAGAGGAGGATTGCCTAGCATTTCGGTGCTGGACTGCCCCAGGGCAGGACAAAGACTGATATGTTTGGGATATTTCTTCTCTGTGAAAGATAGTGAGCTAAAGACTCTGGGTAAGGCTCTTGTAACCAGGACTCATGTCTGGCAGAGAGTCTCCCAGGACCCCCCTTGTTATTTGCATATTTCAAGTAACTTTGGGTCTCACCCTAAGTTACTAGGGGAATCGAGACGTGGACCCCTTGCTCACTATTCCTAGAGAGGTACAGCTACACCCTACTGATGAGGTTCAACCAGACTGAAACACGTGTCTGGGTTGCTGTTGGTACTCTTGTTCAGAGGAGGATTGCCTAGCATTTCGGTGCTGGACTGCCCCAGAGCAGGACAAAGACTGATATGTTTGGGATATTTCTTCTCTGTGAAAGATAGTGAGCTAAAGACTTTGGGTAAGGCTCTTGTAACGAGGTCTCATGTCTGGCAGAGAGTCTCCCAGGACCCCCCTTGTTATTTGCTTCTATATTGAGCCACACAAGAACTGTACTGGTTCAGTGTTTCTGCTACTCTGGAATTCAGCCATGTGTGCATGATTCCGGTTTTGCTGCTACACTGCTTCTGAATTCAACCACACTAAATCAGAACTGGTTAAATCTACATTGTTTTCGGATGTAGCCATGCAGGAACTGCACTGGTTTTGGTCCTTCTGATTCTCCTGAATTTAGTCACACAGGAATTGAACTGATTTTGAATTCTGCTGCTTTTGAATTTGGTCACACTAACGCTACGCTGGTTCAGTACATACTGCTTTGAACCTGACTGCACTGGTTCTGTCTTTGCTACCTCTGAATTTGGCCACACTAAGGCAGCACTGGTTTCAATTTATGCTACCTTGAGATTCCAAATTCTGAATAGGGACCTACATCCAGTCCACAATAAGCTAGTATCTATCATTCATCTCGCCTCCAATAATGAGTGATGGTTTCAAAATAGGAGGCTACAAATGGCACTGCATGTGTGACACTGATCATTCGGTCAGACTCTGTCCGTACTCCTCCAACCTCTCAACACATGCAAGCATTCAAGAGACACAACTAATAGCACCTTCTACCTTTCCCTTATCGGTCACCCCTGCCCTCACCCATCCACCACTCCTCACTTTCTCAAAACATGTTTTAACACAGAGCCAACCCTCTTAGAGCTTTTCACACCCCCACCCGCTCTTCCTTGAAAGACATATAACTTCTGTCATCTAGCAACCCATCTTTCTTCATTGGACACCTGACACACCCCTCTCCTTCAACAAACCTATTCTATCCCATCTTCATAATTGAATCTCCTTCTCCCGTGAAGTACTTCCAACACATTTCACCCCTCACCCATCAATGATATAGACACATTGCGAGCAACAATTTGACATCACCCATCTAACCTCTCCTCTCAGACTAGATACCACCTACCCTGCTAACATCTTACAATGGCACCCATCCCATTTCCACTCATTGTCTTCCCAGAACACTTGAGACTGCTATGCAGTCACCTCCTTCCCCTTTACTATCATCAGTCGCCCAATGGGCTCCCTACCTACTACCCACAGAATTCTTCCCTGCACCACCTGGCCACCCCCTTTCTTCAACCCTACCATAACTGCCCACCCCTACCCCACCCCCCCTATCTGAAACCATCACTCCCTATAACACCATTCACAACTTCCCCTCTAAACCCACCACGTCTTCTTATAGAATAATCCTCCTCCCAACTATGGGGAAGTGCCTCAATACACCTGATGCAGCTTCTCCAGAATTCACAGCTGCCACTCGCATGTTTACTTCTCAGCAAACCCCTGACTCCTTTTGCTCACACCCGGCATCTAGCATGCATGAGGGAACCACCTCTGCCCTCTCGAACTACCCTCCCTATATGACTCTGCAACCAGCACCACATTAACCAAAAACCATCTCCTTCATAGCCTGGTCCTGCTCCCACCCACCTGGTCTGCCCTATCATAAACTGCACCCACCCTTACTCTGACTAGCATTAACCTGCTGGCTGTACCTAGGCCCCCCCAAACAGATCCAGTGAGCAATTCTTGCCTCTACCCCCTCTCATCTGATCCACCTACACTTATCCACACCCCAGTGCCTTCTAAAAACAGAAGCAATAGACACCTCACTTTCCTTGCCACATCATCTGACCTGAACTCCTGCCTACATCCCACTAAGACAAAAATACAAAAATCTATACCAGGTGAAATCCCTCCTCAACCTGCTGAACAGCCTGAACAGCCTGCAAAGCTTACAAGCCAAACACGTCACAACCCACACCAACAGGAGGTTGTCTCCTGATTCCACACACCAAATTGGATCACCAACTCTAAACCAGAGATTGACAGCCTCTACCCCTCTAACTAACACAACAGATTCTCCCTCTTCAGACCTACAGTCTACTGGCATCCTGAACACTAACTCACTCGATCCTTCACATAGACATCAACTCTCCAAGCCACCTTACCAAACAACCTCCTTACCTCTCCAACCGCTCTGGCTTTTCCACACAACACCACATGTGCCATCACCTTAACCTCCTTCCACTTCAAGACAATCCCAACCCTTCGCACACCAAATTCCCACCCAGCATCTCAACCTCTAGCCTCAAAAAAACAAATAAAACGCCTCCTCAAATGCATTCTCTTCAATACCAGATCCTCCCAATTGCACATGAGGCCTTCCCAGTAGGATACAAACTAATCATACAAAACTGGGCCAGTAGGGCACAAGGCTTTTCCATACTCCAAAATGTATTTCTCTCTGCTTCTCATATTGACAACTCTCCCCCAATCCCAGACAGTGAATCTCGCCTAGTCAACTTCCTGCTCATCTCCGCCCCTACACTCTCCTTCATGCTTATAAATAGACCCTGGGATTCACTGGAACCTCTTTTGAATGTCTCAGCAAATCCATCACAGCCATTAAAATCTCCCACCCCATCTAACAGTATTAGGAGACTTCAACATTTGGTTTTATATACCCGTTAATCCACTGACCCGCTCACTACTGGATAACCTGCAAACATTGCAGCTAACGCAGCCAATATAGGCCCCAACCCACTTTGCGGGTTTCACCTTAGATGCAATCTTCCGACTACCTGAGTACATTATCACCATGCTTGCTCATATGGTCAGACCATTGCGCCATCTTCTTCGACCTATCCTCATGGGACTCTTCCTCCCTTTTGGTAGCCACTGATACAATTGCACATCTGAAAATAAATCAAAGTGTTTCCTGACCTTGCATAGAAACTACCTGACTCACGGACCTCTTTCCCCATCTCAGGTCATCATTTCTCACTTTCATAACTGCCTCCCCAAAGCACTGAACTCCCCAGACTAGCTGACCACACAGCATACTTACAACTTTGCCTCTTTTCAGAACCTAACAAGATCCTAAACACTGCTCAATCAGGCTTCAGACCATTACGGGGAACAGAATCATGCTTTCTTTCCATTTTGGACGATCTAAAAAGACACAGCAAATCAGATGGATGCACTGCCATAATCCTGCTCAACCTCTCAGCAGCTTTCGATACCATAAACAACTCCATCCTCACTGAGTGAATATAGACCGTACACATTATATTTAGGGATCTATCTCTGAACTGGATGGCCGCCTTCCACACCATCAGATCACAAATCGCCACTCTGCTCTTTACCTCTACCTGAACCCACTGCCAGCCTTCATTCGATCCCACAGTTTAGCATGCTACAACTACGATGATGAAACCCAACACATCTTCAAAGTATCAAACAACCCTTCCTCTATCTTTCCCAACCTCACAACCTGCCTCTCTAAAATCGGATGCTTGATGACGGCAAATCACCTTCTATATAACCCAGGCAAAACCGAGATCACACTATGTGGAAAACCTGACCTCGTCCCTCAACCCATCCCCTGACTCTCCCTTTCTAGGCCCAACACCCTCCACCTGTAACACTGTTAAAAATCTTGGGTGCCTTATGGACTCAGACCTAATTCTGTCACATCACATCAACTAAGTGGTAAAAAGCTGTTTCCTCCACATCTGTATCATTTGTCACATTTTTCCTTTCCTAACCTTTCCACACAGAGCCACCACAGTATTCACAATCATACTATCATGCCTAAACTATAGCAATGCATTTAGGAGCTCCTTCCTCCCATCTAACAAAATCTCAATGAGTGAAAAATACTGCTGCAAGACTCCTCCGGGTCTTTGGTCCTAGAGAACACATCTCTCCTGCCCTACGAGTTCTCCACTGGCTTCCATTCAGTCAGTGCGCTACCTTCAAAACGATATGTATCACTAATCGAGCTTTGTACTATAAAGGACCTGAAAACATGCAGCAAACATGGACTTGGTACAGGCCAAACAGAAGTCTCAGATCTGGCTCTGCACTTCTATATGTAATTTCAGTGACCAGATCAACTTGTACTGGGGGCACCGCCTTCTCAGTACAAGCACACACAATTTGGAACTCACTCCATGCAAATATCCACTGCATAGAGGACCACCTCCTCTTCAGGAAAACACTCAAAACATGGCACTCCCCCCCCCTGCATACCTAATCTAGTCCACTTACCGTATGATTACAAACAGCCCCTGCATATGCCTCAAACCACCTACCAAAACCCATCACACCCCCACCCACGAACCTACATAACTCATCCATCAACCTTCTTATTTAATCAACTCAGGTCTGTTCATTGTGACAAGAGCCACGTAATGGCATCTGAATGGAATCAGGCTCTCCTAACAAGCTTTTCTAGGCCCTCCCGAAGTACACCTGTTACTTGAATTTCGATGAATTTAGGGTTTCCTAACATAAGCTGTTCTAGCACCCCCAGGGACCACCTGTTTCTTGAATTTGTGGTAAATTTGGGTCTCCTAACATAAGCTTCTGTAACCCCTCCGATGGGCCCACCGGATATACACCGTGATGTTTCACTCCCAAGTGCGCAGCGTTAAGAATTCAGCGTCTTCCTCAGGTTGCCTCACCATGCTAAGCAGAAAGAAACCTTCCTCGGCTTACCGTTTGAACAGGCTCTGCAACCTAAAGCAAGGGTCGGCCCAACCCTGATCCGAGTCAGTCCAAAAACATTTGGACTGACTCCTTTACTGGATCCTACAGAGCCCTCTGATATCCCTAGTAATAGACAGAGCATGTATATCCACAACATAGGCCACTTGGTATTCTCCCTCCATCTCACAAGCCCTCTGCACCCTGATACTCCTTTGGCTGTTCGCCCTAGACAACCAATAGCCTCAACTGTAGAAAAGTCCTTCCATACCATAGCCTTCTTTGGACCTAAACAATTCCACACAATCCCATTCCTAGTGACAGGACTGGAAGCATCATACGGTAGTCTGCCCACATGTGTCAACCCAAAAACCAAATCGCCCATCCTCCACAGGCATTCCACACCCATACCAACTCACTATCTCATCCAACCCACCTTCCAATTCCTAACCTGGATATAATGGGACCTCACATTCAAGGCTGAAATGTGCTACAGGTATGAGGACTCTGAACAGATACCCCATCTTGTGAAATCTCAATCCTACAGCCTCCAAACACCTAGCCACAATGAGCTCCCACTCAGCTATGACCCTATTGGATCAAATGAATTATAAGGAGAATATCCTAAGGGATCCCGAGCCAGCGGTTAGTCTCAATCCTACTTCTGGTCGCTTCTCAACATATCCCGCTGAAGAGTGCCATTACGTGAAAATCAATTGCCATGGACCGAGCCAATTACTCCTTCCTCTGCAAGGCTGATTGTTATAAGCAACTGCATGTTTGTTCTCTGCTCGGGGGACAGCATACTCTAAACTATCCATCAGTATGCACTTCACTGTCATCCAGTAATAGTCAGATGGGAAGGAATGTAAGACATGTCAGGCTTCCTTCCACATCATGTTCTACAATTCACAGAGGTCACTAGCCACATTTGTCACTGGCTTAAACACGTGTCTCCCACCTGAGTGTCCTGTAGACCCTCAACTACCAGAACGAAAACTCCCATCAATCTGTCACCCAGCCTATATCACTGCCAGAAATCTACTTGACTCTGGGTGCAGCTCTATTGCCATGTACACAAACCCACATCTGAAACGGTGATTTGTCAATTGAGCACACCTGAGGGCCTGCGAGGCCAATTGCGTTATGTCTCTGTTCGAGCTATCCTCTCATCTGGGAGCATATCAACTGTGTGGCCTGATTACATTGCTAGTATCCAAAGTCTCCAACAGGAGCTGCTTTATTGTTTTCAACATCTTTCTCTACACTGCAAATAACAAAGCTTCTGCACTTTTTCTGAGCTTCTGTGGCTCTCTAGCCATTACTGTCAAGCCCTTCACACTTAGCCCCTCTGGTGGGTACACCTTGGAAGCCTAGATTACTACCAATTTAGCAGTGACAACCACCTGCACCTCACACTCCCTTGGAGTGCATTCATAAGGAACAACAAGGATATAACAATCCACTTCCCCTTCAAGCAACGGCCCTGCCACGGGCTGACCTGCATGAGGGCATCCACCCCCCTTCATTCACTGGCACACCTGTACAATGTAGTGCTAAACACTATCACTATCATGCCACCAGAAAACATCATGCAGTCAATATTTTTCTCTTTGCTGCCATTTGTAGAACACACTATGCAGAGTGTACATATTTATTTACTTATTGTTTGCTTGTTAGGCACTTATACAATAAGAATATACTGTTTCCAAGCACCCACAGGGCAGGGAGGATGGAGTGAGGCTGGGAAATACAATTACATTACAATACAATATTTAAGAGCAGAGGGGGAAGAGAGAGGGGGGACAAACCTACTATGCCTTGTGAGAATTCAGAACGTGAACGTGCAGAAAGGAAGAGGGAAGAGTGGGGTAGGTGCTGGGAAGTCGGAGCCCGTGAGTGTGCCATGGATGAAGTGTTAGAATGTTGAGTGCAACGCTGCCTGGGCCACAAGAGGAGTAAGTACAAGTCTCCAGAACAGAGGGTATGCAGATGCAAAGTGCTGTGGAAAGACAGGAGCTGGGAAGAATTGGTGTCGGATGTTAAGGCCCCGAAGATGCATAAGGACCAAGGACACCGATTCAGCAACTGTGAGATTAGCAGAGGAGAGAAAGGGGAAGGTGAAGGCGCAGGGGTGGGGGGATATTCCAAAGGGTGGAGCCCGCAGAGGAAAGTGAGCGACCCTCTGCCCTGTGCTTAGCAAAACGCTTGACACACAAGGAGTTGTTGCTAGAGGAGCAAAGTGCTCTAGGGGGAGAATATTTAGAGAGATAAAGTTGAAGATAGTGTGATAGACATTGGATGACTATTTTATGAATATAGGGCTATTTGCTCTCTCTCCTAAAGACCATGAACTATTGCCATTTTCAGCACCAAAGAGAGGAATAATTGTGTAATATCAACTTGTGGCAACCTTGGTGACTAAGGGAGACCCGAAATTGTCATGGGCATAAACACTATTCATCAGCAGAACACTTTGGAAAGATTTGAACATGTTTTAACTGGTGGTGTCTTTTTGGTTTCATTTGAAGAAGTATAAGTGGCAAGAGTTTGATTTGCGTTACCATTTCAGTACAGATTTACTATGCACTGTTCAATAAGTACTGCATGAAAGAACTGTCATTTGGGGATTTTTGTAGGGTCTTTTGGATAAGTTACACTTGAATAATTTGGAAATGATTTGTTTTACGTTTATTCAGTGAATTCAAATATATGGCCTATGCAGCTTGTGCTTTATGGAGCTATGTCCAATTTTGGAGAGTTTGGCTTTAGTTATCTATGCCATTATCACAGATAGTGTACAAGTTAAAAATGCAAATTCTGCTTCCGCTGTGAGTGAAAAGACTATTCACGGCCAATGGTAAGGATAACAAGTCATAAATGAGTTCCCTTGGTGACTGATTAAAAGGGCAATTATAGTATATGTTTTAAAACATATACATATGGAGATTACAAAGAGAAATAACAAGATATGAAACATGATAATATTGAAATAATCCCAAAAAATAACGACTATTTAGTGTTCTGCTGCGCTCATCATGTTTTTTTGCCATCCCAAGCAAGATTCCCATGTGAGGGTATTATCCATACGTTGAGAACAGTGGCACTCCCCGAAAGAGAGAGGGTGCATCGAGTTACCATTAAGAAAGGTGCTCATTATTTCTCAGCAGTTCATGTTTCTGAAGTTAGTGAATGCTAATCTCAGCATTTGTACGGCGGAGAATCCAATTTCTCACTTCTCTGTTTCTTCCCATTTGTTATTGTGTATGGGCTATGTCCTCTTCACACGGTTAAATAATTAGAAAGTGGCGTTTCCCATGGGAAAATAAACATTCTTGTCTTCTTTTACATGATCTAAACTAAAACATAATTTCCATAACATCTGAATCTTGCTAGCTAAACAAAATATATTTTTTAAAACCACATGTTTTTATTGTGTTGAACTAGCCTGTGAATCTATGTCAGGTGTGAATGCCTGCAGTTTTAACGAGTCCATGTTTTTGAATCATTTTAAGGTCTCACGGTATGTTATTTTTCCAAATGAGCAGAGAAGGTTTTTCAGTCTTCTGGTCCTACACATCCAAGTATATTTCGCCAGGTTACAGAAACAGTTTTTTTTTTTTCAGATGAAAAAGATTTGGTTATCAATGATTTGCAAATATTTCACGCTTTTTTAGTAAAGCTTGACAGTCAAAGCCAAGCATTTTGAGGAAAAATTGAGCAACCCGAATTTTGGGTGCATTGAGGTGTGACAGATTGCATTCTGCCTTGCATGAGTACGATTGTCCGCAGGTACAAAAAGACCCAGTCAGCCCTCACACTTCTATAAACCAAAACACAAGGCAATCATACCTCCATCGCCTTTTGTGGTAATGCGGGCCGAGGGCAAGCTATACTCCTAAGAGGAGTATGAAGGTGAACCAGTAGTGACCCACACCACACAGTATCACAGTCAAAAATAAAGGGAATGCCCAATCAAGGTGCTATGAAAATATAAACACTTTAATAAAACACACCATCTTCAAGTAGGACTAAAATAGTGTATTGTACAAAAACAGATGCGACAGACTGGATAAAATAGCACTTCAAGCTTATTTCGAGGGGTGGTAGATAAGGTACTACCAAAAAGGATATCTTGGTGAATACAGGGATGGTCGAGACCTAACCAGTCTCTAGGGCCCAAGTGGACTAAGGGGAGAGGGGGAGCAGGGAGTTTTGGGGGACAGGAGGGCAGTTCATTGTCACAGTATCTGAATGCAGTTTTTGGTGGGCTGACTCATCAGACCCGGGTTGTACGTTGATCCAAGCTGATTAGGGTCAGTCGGGCACTTAGGATTGCAGAGGCCCTGGCAGCAAGAGGGCATCGAGCATGGTCGAATGCGGGTGCTCAGTATGGTCAAGCGGTGGCGATTCAAGTGCTGCAGGTCAGGGCAGTCCGCAGAACGCTTCAACGCTGGCCCGGAAGAGTCTGGATTTAGTCGCTGGCAGAAGTAGGCGAGTGACACTAAAGCACGTCAGGTCTGTGGGTGACAGTCATGAAGAGGTGAACCAGGGTGCATCGAGGTGCAAGCAATGAGGCGACAGTTCTCAGGCTGATATGATATGATAGGTTATTTATAATGTGCTTAATACCCAGAGGTTTCTAAGTGCTGACCTGGGAATCGAACTTGTGGTGCTCTGTGTCGTCTTGCTTCTAAGGCGAGCACGTTTCCCCTGAGCTATCCTCCCAAGACTAGTTGGGTTGCTGTGAGGTCATCACGAAGGTCTCGAGCACAGGATACTCCACTTTGGGGTCTGCTCTTCTGGCATAGACGATCCGTTGCAGATTGGTTGGTCCCTCCCGATAGTCCCTGAGAGTGGTTAGGGAACAAATCTTTCTTCTGTCCTTGAGGAACTTAAGGTATTCTGTTGAAGGTGTGCAAGACTTTTTCTTTTAAGGACATAAATCCTCAGGTGATTGGTCTAAAGCCATCCTACTTTAGGGGACCAATCCCTACTCCTGGTGGGAGTGGACTGTGCACTCTTGATCTTGCACTCAAAGGGCTTTGCTCCAGCAGAAGTGGAGGAGACAGGAAACGGAAAGTGAAAAAGCGAGAAGCAAGATGGTGGAAGGCTTCTTCTATTGTCCAGAGCACTGCTGCCTGTCATATTCCACTCCCATACCTCCTACTGATAACAGAAGACCTTTTGACATGCAGCACCCTGGTGTGAGACAACTCCTCCTGAATGGGTGTGCTCTGTTGATACCCGGGTCCAGGGCCACTGCCTGCTGTGTAGCGGTCTCTGGGGTAGGGGGTTACGGACCCTCACATAGAGAATCAAAGAGAGGCTGGGTCCTCTGGATTTATTTCCTGCCGGTTGGCAGTATCGGCCCATCCGACCCTAACACATTCCCTTCCACAACAGAGCTGACTCACAGGAGCTGAAACATGTGCAATATCAATTGGTTTGTGGCAGCCACGATCATAAGTATCGGCATACACTGTGCCTAAACTCAGGAATATTATATTCTTAGAGATTACCCTTCCACAAGTATGGCATACTCATGATCATTGTAATTTGGGTACAGGGGGCATATCCTAAATATCGCCCCTGTGCTGCAGTGACTTTGCTGTTACCGCTGCAGTCGAGTGGGCATCGTGTGACACACGAGCAGAGAGGGTGATGCAGATCAGGTTACTTTTGCAGCAGGGCACAAGTGCACTTTAATTTGCAAGTGCACTTTACTTTTGTCATTGAGTTGTGACAAATGGGGATCTTGTTAGTAGATTACCCCTTTGCAGAAAGAATCACCTGCATCATTTTAAGCGCTGAAAATACATTTTCAGCAATTTACCACAAAAAGCTTGGGTTTAACCAATGACTGAGCCCTGCGTGGAAGAGCATGTTTTATCTTCCATACCAACCTAAAACATGCCCCATTTTCCTACCTTAGCCTGCCAGTCGCTCATAGGGCAGTGGCACATATTTAACGTGTTTTCATTTTCATCACAGTCGCACTGGAAATTGCAAAGAAGTTGTTTATAGTTGCAGCCTGGCTGGGTCATCTTACCAAGAAATGAAAAAATCTTGCACAAGTAAACCTGTCCTTGCTGACAATATAAACATGGATTCCACATTTAGCACAAGTGGGCTGCTGCATAATAAAATTCTATTTTTTGTAAACTTAGTTTTACAATGTTAATCATGGGCTGGCTTGCCCTCAATGATGTGAATTCAAGAAACTAAAAGGAAGGAATGGGATTTAGCAGGCTCAGGGGCAAAGAGTGAGCCAGAGTTTGTGATTAAGAAACCAAAGGAGAGGACATGAGCATCAAGGGTAGGCTAGCAGTACACCCAAGCTCTCACTTTTCAACTTAATGAGAAGAGCTAACCCCCAGGAGGCAGCCCCTTCATTCAGTGAGCTGCATGGTTAAAGGGTTGTCTTCTGTGGGTTAGCAACTCTCAGTAAAATACAAAAGGAGCTAGGGCGCACTGCTATAATTCCTTTTAGTGTGCCAGGCCTCTCCTTTTGTTTCTTAGAGTGAGGATCAAGCACCCAGAAAGAAGTCCTTTCACTCAAGGAGACTCATGGTTAAAGGGATGCCTGCAGGTGTCAGCGCTTCTGATTATTAAAAAAAAGGGAAGCAGCGCCTGGTGTCTTTCCTTTGTTCTAATCAGAAGAGCTGTCACCTGCTGTCAGCCCTTTAATCATGCAGTTCTTTGGCTGAACTGGCAGAGTGAGGGGCTTAGCGTGTTTGGGTACAGTTGGGGGGGGGGCGCTGACAGAGCCCAAGCTCGAGCGCCCTTTTTGGAGACTGCCAGTGATCTTCCCTGGCTAGCCCCAGCTCACTTAAAGCCCTGCCCACAATTATGTTTACCCACTCCTATATTGCACAGGCCACATTTTGCACAGGTAGCTTTTCTTTTTCAGATATTGAGGAGTTGGGTTGAATGCGGTTTTTTTGCGTTTAGATTTTGTTTGAATGTGTTACTTATATTGTTGTCTTTGAGTGTATGAATATAGTTCTTGGACTGCAAGCTAACTGTCATTATTTTAAACTGGCCCCACATCGTGAGTGACACCTACAGATGGATGCGGTCTTTCGCTTTATATGCTGGTCATTTAATTGCTTATATTATAAAGGGAAACAAAGAAGCTACAAGTCCCAGAAAACAAGACTATACAAAGCTAGAGCAGTGAAAAGTAGTTGCCTAATAATATGCTAAAAATTACCAATGTAATCTGATCCCGGGTGGCATAATTTAATGATGTTTGCGGCGTTCTGTGAAATGACAATTTAAAACGCAAGTCAAATACACCCTATATTACATTGAACTCATAGGCATGGCTATGAAAGATTTGTTAGCCAAGTCGACAGACTCTTAAACCGCTGATTTTCTCATCAAAATATTCCTGCTACCAAAAATATTATTCAAGTGGTAAATCATTGACTGCAGATTGTGATGGATATATCTCTATTTTTGATGACATTAATCAGTGGATTTCATACTAGTATTGTATGAAGTAATCCACTGCTATATGCACTTTTACTTCCCTAGAGCCTTTGTCCATCGTGGGGAACTTTCACTATCACTTAGTCCATTAACGAAACCTGAAGTCCCTTTCTAGCACTTATCTGCTTCATCGACAAACCGACAGTAAACAGCTATACACTGTATTGCACTTGTATGACTAAATTAAGCACTAAAGCCAGAAAAAAATGTTTATATTCCCTAAATCTGCAAATTGTTTTCAACAAATATCTTTACCGGAATACTTAATTACCTGTATGAACTCATCTCCGATTTCCTACACTGTTCATTTATTTACCCTCTTCACCTTCTGCCCAGTGGCATAACACAAACATTGGGTGCCCCCCTGCGAGCCATGCTGAGGGTCCCCTCCCAACTCGGCAACAAATCACGGGTCATGCCATACTCTGGGCCGGCCTAGATTACTACACTTGTAAAATACAGAGAAACGTGCTGTTGCAGGGGTACGCTGCACAGTGCACTAGGAGAAAGGTATACACGTGTTTTAATGCATTAAACAGCTAATTTTTCTGAGAAAAATTGGCTAAAAGGCCAGAACGTTTGTAATTATTTTGTAAGGTAACACCAATCCCAAAATCCAATACATTCAAGTCATCAACAGTGCACTTAAACATTAATGCTTCAATTATTATAATATTTTGCTATTCAAGATGCCTTGCCACTATGAAAGCATGTCCAACTGGCTGCACAATGTAAACCAGTCTAGACACGTTATAACATATTACAGTAAAGCATGCCAGGCCACATTTAGACATACCTAGATTGGTTGCACCAAAATGCCAGTCGAAGCAATAACACTTATCATGGTTATTTTATCACAGATGCCCAGAAAACTACAATGCGGCAGTAAGGCACAGCTAGACTGGCAGCACCCAAATGTCACTTTAGCCAGGTAATTACACTTAGCAGGACTGCTTTATCAGAGATGCCCATTTAAGAAAGGGCAAGCCAAACTAAGAAATTACTAGAATAGCTGCGTCAAAATGCCTCTCTAGCCATTAATACCATATATCATGCCTGCTTAGACTAGACATGGATGACCATTACGATGTATCGCAAAATACCCGTCTCACCCCACCCCCCACACATCCCCTCTCCCTCCCACCCCCTGCCACAAAATCAGCTTCTCGCCCCAGAATTACCTTCATGTCCCTTTTTCCTTGTCCCAGTGCTCACATTTGAGGCTCCTTGACTCATAGGTAAATACTGGGATGAGGAAGAGTGGAACTAGGAGCAATGAAGATCACAAGTAATTAAGTCAGACATTACCTCCATCCCGGTACGTGTGTATGAGGCAAAGTTGAGGGGATGAGGACAAATATGGATATGAATAATGGAGAGTACCAATAACTAACCAAGGGGTTAAACTCAAGTAGTGGTGCAAAACCATTGAGCTGACCGGGCTTCATCCCTCCCCCCACACCCCACTAAACATTTGGACTATGTTGACTCAACCTGGCCAACGTACAGAGCCATTGCCGGACAGAACAGGACACTGATGTTGAATGGCACCTTGGTTTTGCTGTTAACAAAGGCCCATCAATTAATAAGTAAAGCATTTCACTGGTATTACCTGTAACCAAATGCATAATTATTTAGGCAATTGAAATCTTGATGTGGATTTAGTACTTGCATGCCAGGGAAGTGATTGAAAGGGTAGTGAAGGGGCAGGAGACCGCTTATTCCCACAGCAGTCCATAAATGGGTGCTTTCAGACTTAAAGTAGACAGTTAACTGCTTGTCACATTGAAGCTGCACTAGAATAGTCTCATTAGCATGCATAAAGAAGTTAGATGCCCCCACACAAATAGGTTTGCCCCTCACTCACCGACCGTGAAGTTAACACCTCTCCCAACATTTGAAGGGGTAGCAGCTTCCCGAAATGTTGCTTTTGTTGCACCCCTGAACACAAGCACACACACCATTCACCATTCACACACACGCACACATGCACACCCAACCACCCATACATTTAAGTGTGCACCCTTTCACCATACGGCACACTCAGGCAGCCACCCATACACGAGGCCCTGCATTCTTTCCTCCTCCGATCCTCTGGACATTTGGAGCCCTCGTTCTTGCTCCTGAAGACCTCCTGCTGCCTGCAAACAACTCCAGCAGAACAAGCGCCTCGCAACGGGTAAGCGCTCCATTTTTGGTGTGTTTTGCGCCTAAAGTGGCACGCTCAGCATTCTTTGCTGTAAATTGAAAATTATCTTGCTGGAAAAGCACTCAGTGCCTTCGGAGCCCTCACCTGGCTAATTTCTACCAAAATACCCTGGTTCTTACTTTACTTCTGCCTCTCCCTCATTCGGGCCCATTGTGTTCGTCCTGCCTCCAAGATGGCTGCACCTTTTTCCTTTGCCTAAGCTCCACTGGGCTTGCACTGGTCTCCCCCTCCCATTGGTTGCCCAGGTCGCCATAGACCAATAGCAGCAACCCGGGAGGCGGGAGCCGGCCCATTTCACCAAGGCCCACACAAATGATCCTGTCAGCTTCCCTGTCTGTTTCACTGGCTGTTACTTAGGAGTACTGCCACAGCCAAACCCTCCCTGAGGCTGCTACCCCTGGACTATTGGACTACCAGGACTCTTTTAACACATTCTGCATGGGTTAGTCCCTCCTTTCTGACTTCCTTTGTACTACCTCCTCTGCTGATACTCTTTCAGCTCTCCTTGTTATGTTCTCAAAATTTAGTCGTGGCTGTACTCACCCTTACCATCTGACTCCCATTTGACTCCTTAACTACAGGGCCTTATTTATCTTAAAAGTCAAGCCTGGGTGTTTTCTGCATTTAACTTGAAAGTCAAACTTGGGTGTTTTCTGCATTTAACTTGAAAGTCAAACTTGGGTGTATTTTGCATTTAACTTGAAAGTAAAACTTGGGTGTTTTCTGCATTTAACTTGAAAGTCAAACTTGGGTGTATTTTGCATTTAACTTGAAAGTCAAACTTGGGTGTATTTGGCATTTAACTACTTGGGTGTATTTTGCATTTAACTTGAAAGTCAAACTTGGGTGTATTTGGCATTTAACTACTTGGGTGTATTTTGCATTTAACTTGAAAGTCAAACTCAGGTGTATTTTGTATTTAACTTGAAAGTCAAACTTGGGTGTTTTCTGCATTTAACTTGAAAGTCAAACTTGGGTGCATTTTGCAATCAAACTTGGGTGTATTTTGCATTTAACTTTTGGCCATTGATTGTAACTTGCTAGCCCAGTGACTGTTCTTTACCACTGTACTTGCTTACTCCTCCCTCTGCCTCCTCTCTTCACACTCATGGCGCTGTCTGTTTCTCCACTGTATTCCAACTGCTTCTCTATCAACTATCCATCCCTTCTCACTAAGTCTGGAAAGAAGAAGTTTAAAAAGGATATCTCAGCCTTCAACACTGGTCTCCCTATTGCTGATACCTATACCAATGCCTCTTCCAGACAGACCCTCACCGACATCCTCTTTGCTGTTCCTCCGCAAGATCTATGGACCCCCCATATGATCTTTGTGCTTTGTCCTGTCTCCTCCTCTCCTATAAATGGTGGCACGCGCTGGGAAGTCCTCATGGCTTCTTTCAACTCCTCTAGAGTCATCCTTAACATCTACATAAATGGCACTGTTATGGTCCAAGATCCCCAGGCCAATCTCCTCCTCTTTGATAGGCGGTTCCCTCGCCTCATCAACTTCCATTCTTCTCCGGCTGTCCCCTCCTCTCATTCCTTGGCTACCTTGCCCACTCTTCCCTCCTCTGCCCCTCTTCTGGCTACCTCCACAACTCCGCAGGGCGTGCCTCTGATTTGTACCCCTCCCCAGAAGGTCTTTAAGGCCCGCAACCTTCTACATCTTGCCATTCTCAACTCTCACTCTGCTGTCAAACCCTCCTCTAACATCTGCCCCTTCCTTGAAGAACTTGACCTTGATGTCCTTGCTCTTACAGAGACATGGTTCACGGCCAGGTCTGTCACAAGCTTTGACACTCTCCTCCCTGATGGCTACAAGATCCTCTCGTCACCCCGGTCCACTCGGCCCGGAGGGAGTGTAGCCCTGATCTTTCCAGAGTGGATTCCTGCCACTATCATTCCCACTCAGATATACTCCTCTTTCGAATTCCTCGTCTGCAGGCTCTCAATCTCTCGTAGCCACTCACTTACTGTTGCCCCTCTCTACCGGCCCCCTAGTCAGATCACCTCTTTTATCTCTGAGTGGGCTGACCTCTCCTCCTCTCTCCTGGCCTCAACCACTCAACTCCTCCTCCTTGGTGACCACAACATTCACCTTGATTATCCATGTCCCTGAACTTTGGTCTTTCGCAACCTCTGCAATTCCCTATCCCTCTCTACCCTCCCCTCTGGCCCAGTGCACACTGCAGGGCACACACTTGATGTCTTGATCTCCTCTAGCCTCCTCCTCTCTATCCCTCTCTCCACTCTTGGAGTGACCACTACCTCCTTTCCTCCTATCTCTCTCTCTCTTCTCCCCAAGCCAAGCCTATCCCAACACTGCCACCTACCTTCCTGGATATCCGGCCCATGAAGTGTATTTGAGTCAAGGCTTTTGCTGCCACCTTCTCTCCTCCCCACATCCTCTGGCTGACTCACACCCTGACACAGCCCTGTCTTTTCTCTATTCTTCTATTTCTGATACTGTTCTAGCCACTGTCATGAGGATCCGCCTGAATTCCTAAGACAAGTGCAATTCCTGGTATGATTCCAACGTAGCTACACTTAAACATAAGTGTAGGGCGGCTGAGAGAAAATGGAGGGATTACTGTTCATCCTCTGACACACTGTCGCCTGTCGCCTACTCCAAAGGCAATACCGTCTCTCTGTCCGTACCAAGAAGAGAGTCCACATTCAAGCCTGTGTCTCTGCGGCATCTAACAGCTCGGCCAAACTCTTTAAACTCTGCAAGGAGCTGGCCAACCTCCTGGAGTCCCTACCCCTCACCTTGACTCTCAGGCTCTTTGCAATGCCCTGGCCTCTCACTTTATCTCAAAAGCACAGGACATCTTGTCCACCCTCTCCTCCACTCCCTCTCCTCTCCCCTCTCCGTCTGTACTCACTGACCCTGCTCCAGCCATTCCCAATCCCTCCTTCTCTTCCTTTCCTCTTTTCTCCCCTGATGAGGTCACTAGACAAGTCCGTTCTATGAAAGCCTTGTCAAAACAGGTTCATCCCTGTTCCTCTAAAACTATCACGGACCACATTGATACCCTCGCTCTGGCCCGATTTTTGCAACCACTCCTTTGCCTCAGGATCCTTCCCCTCCCCTCTTAAGCCCTCCCTTGTGCCTCCTCTCCTCAAGAAACCCACAGCTGATCCGTCTTGTCCGGCCAACTATCGCCCAATTTCCATTACCCCCTTCTTGGACAAACTCCTTTAAAAGCTGGCCATCTCTCAGCAAATCCTTCATTCTGACTCTGTTGGCTGTCTCCATGACCATCAGTCTGGCTTTAGATCCAGCAGAAGCACGTAAACTGCTCTCCTGAACATCCGTGAAGATCTGCTTTCCAACCTTGACCAACCAGCATTCCCTCTGTCCTCATCCTACTCAATCTCTCCTCTGCCTTCGACACGGTCAACCATACCATCCTGCTCAACCGTCTCCTTGATAACCTGGGCATCACCGATCAGGCTCTGGCCTGGCTGACCTCTTTCCTCTCTGATCGACCCTCCCAGGTCCAACTTGGGTCCTTCCTATCATCTATCTTCCTCTCCACCTTTGGTGTTCCCCAGCGGTCTAACCTCTCGCCATGGCTTTTCAAAAAATACCTAGCAACTCTTGCACGCTTCATTGCCATTTTCTGCTCAAACTTCCAGTGCTACGCGGATGACACTCAACTCATTTTCAGGCTGCCCTCGGCCACCTCCTCCACATCTCTCATCACTGATTGCCTAACGGCCATTCAAGATCGGTGTGCCACCAACGATCTTTCTCTGAATGCCAGCAAGACTGAGATCCTCCTGATCGGCACACCATCACCTTCCTTTCCCCTCACTCTCTGGCCGGCCTCCCTTGGTCCTCCTCCTATCCCCACCTGCAAGGCCAAGAACCTTGGTGTCACCTTTGATTCCACACTCTCCTTCTCCGCCCACATCGCTGATGTATCAAAAAAGTCAAACTTCCTACTGCACCTCCTCAGAGGTACTCTTCCTTTCCTATGATTCCCCCAGAAGCTTACTGTCTCACTGTCTCCCAAGCTCTGGTTCTCTCTAAGTTGGACTATTGCAACAGCCTCTTTCTTAATCTACCTACCTCTAATCTCCACCCTTTGCAACTTATCCAGAACAGGACTGCAAGACTTGTCCTTGGCCTCAAGCCCTGGGATTGTATCTCTCCAGCTCTGAAATCTCTCCATTGGCTCCCAGTGGATGCAAGGATTAAATTCAAAAGCCTCTGCATTGTCCATGTCCAAAAGGCTTTCTGGGGCCTGGGTCCAATATACCTTCAGCTATCCCTCCGCAAATAACTCCCATCTCGAGCACTCCGCTCCTCTACCTCTAACTCCCTCAGGGTCAGTCGTTTCTCAAAGAAACGAGCTGGGGGTAGATCTCTGTCTTCGGCTGGGGCCTCCCTCTGGAACAGCCTCCCTGGCACACTAAAACTTGAGGAGAACCATCTCTGGAAGCACCTCAAAACCTTTCTCTTTGCTTCTGCCTTTGCCCCCCTATTCCCTGCTGATTCTACTCTCCCTCAGCACCATGCACCTGGCCACCCTCTTTCCTGCAGGACCAGGTACCTGCTCTTCTTGCCACCCGCACGCTCTGCCTCCGGGCCACCCCTTGCACTGGGGTCTGTATCTGTACACATACAGCCCCCACCCCTTTTTTTTTCTTCCTGCACTTATCAGACCTACCCAGCCTGCTGCCTTAAACCCAGCACTTGCCACTTGCTGGCTGAAGTCCCTCTGTTTGTTGTCTTTTTATTTATTAATTCATTATTATTTATGTTTTTTTTCCTCCTTGCTCCGCACTCTTCTTTTGTTCCCCCTTCCATGCACTTCTCCCTCTCCCCCTCTACCATGCACTTGCGTGTTCTCAATGTCACTGGGCCAAGTAAGATCGTTGTTTTTGTTTCTCCCCTTTTCCCCTTCCCGTGCCTTGTCCCGCTCTGAAACACTTGGGTATGAGCGCGATAGAAATAAAATATTTTTTAAATTTTTTTTATTGTTAAAGTTGATGAATCAACTTTTCAATATAAAATACAGAATAAAAATACTAAATTAAAACATTACAGATCAATTCAATTCTGCCTTGACAAAATGACAACATAGATTAAAACTTAAAAAAGAAAGAAGAAAACCATAACCATAATCCAAGCCTTGACCAGCGATTAAAAATCGACCCTTGACTCTTGAACAATCAAGAACAATCCTTAATGACCCTAACTAACAAAAATTCAACTCTCTATTTACAATACAACCTCCAGAAAGATAACGTAAAGAGAGAGAAGTGAGAAGGAAAACTAAATTAGAAATTCCTTCCCCCTTTCTTTGCCCTTATAATACCATTTATTCTCATTGTTTCTGCAGCTGACTCCCTTTACCGAAAGCAAAGTCAAATACATTTAACATGACCGAGGCATTGGTTTAACACAATATTGCTTATCGACCATGCTCAAAACACATAAAACATTGAATCAGTTGTTGTCATTAGTTAAGGTCAAGGCCAATAGATAGTTGACTATAGCAATTCTGACTTTTGTCAGTCTGGTATTATATAAATACCACCACAGTGATTCCTTCGACAATAGTGTGTAATCTTCGAAATTAGGTCTAAAGCACACAGTTCTTTTCTCGATTAGAGAGGGACAGATGACTATTAGGTGATATAATGTTTCCCTCACTCCAGTAATTTTACAAAATCTACAATAACTCATCTTTTCAGGGATTAGTTTCCATTTTGCTAATACATCCCTCGTGTGCCAGATGTTAAACCTAAATCTCAAGAACATGTCTATGTTATGTCTTGCACCCGGGAATTTCATTACATATGATTCAGCTGTTCTTAACTTTTTTATCTCCACCTTATACATATTTCCATGTTTACTATTTATGCATTGGTCATAGGTGTTACACCAATCCCATAATAGAATTATTGTCTTTGCCTTCACTGGATTAGTGATCAACATATTATCAGACACATCAGTTTTTATCAAAAATTCTTGAACCATTCGCCTCCACAATGCCATTGCATGTTGTTCAGTCGTTAGAATATATGTTGACAATATGTACATGACTGAGTTTTCTGCTATTGAGATAAGACATTTGCGATATATGCAGCAGAGTTTCCACATATACATTGTGTAGAGAGCTGTCAATCCAAGCTCATATCGAATTAGATATATTGACACCGATTTAGGAAGCTTCAATAGCGCTTTCCAATAAGTACCCTCTAACACAGACCAAAACCTATCATCTCTCCAGGATCTCGTTTCAGCACCATAGATTACTGTAGGTACTGCTTTCTGGCAGTAAAAAATTATAATAGGTTTCCATGAAAACATTCCATATTTATGATTCAACAAAGTAGCCTGGGCATTGGCTGTTTTCATTTTTTGTCTGATTTCCTTGTAATAAGGTGTGTCCGCCTCAGTAGTATTTACATTGAGGCCTAGGTATTTATATTCCTTGACATCTTCTAACCGCTGATCATGCAAAAACCAGGAGAGTTGAGCGGTCTTTCTCTTGTGCTTATTTTCAATCATCATAGTCTTTGACTTTGCCAAGTTTATACTTAATTCATTTTGTTTGACAAACGTTCCTACTACTTCCAACAGCCTCTGTAACCCCCTGGCTGTTTTTGATAGCAGAACCAAATCATCTGCATAAAACAACCAGGGGATCACACTTGCAGCCAGCCGTCTAAGAGAGTCTGCCACCACAGTCTTAAAATCCTCAGCTATGTTTGCAATATAGAAATTGAACAAGGATGAAGCCATTCGGCCCCCCTGTTTCAACCCTCTAAGGGTAAGTATGCTGCGAGTTAGGGTGCCATCAAGTGAAATTCTCACTTGAATCGAGGTATTCGTGTGAAACTCCTGAATCCAATGTTTCACATGTTCTGGACACCTCCTAAGTTCTAACTTCCTAAATAACCGGGGCCTAGACACAGAGTCAAAGGCGGTTTCAAAATCGATGAACGCCATGTATAAATTTTGATTCATCTGGTTTTCATGTTTTTTGATGGCATGAAGGACCTGTAGATTAACTGCTGTTCCTAGCCCGGGGCGAAAGCCCGTCTGAAATGGATCAGTAATTCCAGATTTGATGGTCCACTGGTTAAATTCTTCCAACACAAAACGGGCAAACACTTTCCCAGGTGCATCCAATAATGCCACCGGCCTATAATTTCTGGGGTTCGTTCTATCCCTTTTTTTTATATATAGGGATTAGTATCGATTTCTGCCATGAGGCTGGTAGTTTGTATATATTACTTGATCAAATATTACATGCAGAATGGAAGCCCATGCTTCGGGATGGTCTTTTAGCATGGAATTTGAAAGCCCATCAGGGCCAATTGCTCTTGAAGAGCTCAATTTCTTTATATAGTATAATATATCTTCCTCCATGATTTTTAGTTGTACTAATCCCTTAGGAACCTGGCCTGGTAAATGTTTTGCCCAAACACTACTCGCATATAGAGATGAATAATACTCTGTCCAAACTTCCTCCTGCACAGCATTGACTTGGCTAATCGATTGAACAGGAACATATACACTTTTTATCAAACCCCAAATCAAAGCAGAGCTTTTAGTTGTCAGTGAATATAGCATGATTTTTGCAGCTCGAGAAATCATATGGGCTCGATGTTGTTTTAGCCAATTTTTGTATGAGTTCTTCAATTTAATAGTTGCTGCTTTACGTAGTACCGGGTCCCATGTCGTAATTCTACGTATCTCCTTCCTGAGTTGCTTTTTTCTTAAGGACACCTCATTATCACTCACGTGTCTACGAGTTTTATGATCATTCTGCCCCCCATTAACACTTTTGTTTTTGAATAAATGCAATGCCGGAAGATGGTTCCCCTCTTGATGTAGTAGGTTTGGCTCCAACATATCTTTTGGGTGTGAGATGATTTTCAGTAAGTCTGATAACATAGGCAGAGTCCATCTAAAACGATTGCCCTTCGCAGAAACTGCTACGGAGTTGGGATATGATTCCCTGACTTTCCCCACCATGTCAACATTCCATTGCCAGTTCATTGCCAAAATGCTGTGATCACTCTGTTTAAGCTCTGACACTTTGAGCTCAGTCAGCATATTGAACATATTGTTATCGACAAAGATGTAATCAATTAGAGACATTGACTTGCCTCTTCGCCAAGTATGCTTAGGGGAAATGTCTTCAGATATTGCACCATTTACCATATTTAGACCTCTTTCACTCATTAGCAAGTTCCATTGCCTAGCAGTTGCCGATAGTTTGCCTCTGTCACTCTTCAAACAGTTCATATTCAAATTACCCGCCACAATAGTGTGGCATCTCTTGCTATTAAGTCTAAACAGTCCCCCATATCTTTTAAAAAGGTACTATCTTTAATATCCAAATGATTCCAGTAGATATTCACACAGGCTATGTTTTTCTTGCCATAAGTAATTTTTACAACTTGAATATGCTTGTTTGGAGAGTGCCACGGCATCAACTTCCATCCATTTCCAGTCTTAAGTACCACCAAAAGACCCCCCTTACGTCTACCACGATTTTTACTGGTCGCTGGTATCAATTCCAATTGATGATTTTCCCAGACTGGCGCAGATTCCAACCATACTTCTTGGAGCATTAATAAATCATATTGTTCCAATTGTACCCAAGAAGAGGAGGACAAATGCGCATAACCTCTCGTATTCCAAGATGCTGCCCTTACAAGTTGGTTTTCTGTGATGTTATTTAGCTATCATCTCCTCTGCATTACATCATTAGCTGCAAGGGTCACTACTCGTGATTGTTTGACAGGCATATTGGAATACCAGACTGAAACTGGGTTTTGGTTCCAAGGTTTACCTTCAGGCATGCTGAACGATTTCGATTGAGTTAGTTCAATTAGCTGCGTATTCTCAGCCAAATTTAGCAGCGTGAACCCCATCTGATAGATTTCCATTCTTTCCTTCCAAATCGCATCCTTTACCATATTAGACGTCATCCAGATCTTAACCACCATTCTATCATATTCATGAATGAATTCAATTTGAGCTATATCATATGACTTCACACTTTGTAGCCGTGGAACATTTCCCAGAATGTTTAGAACTGATGATCTATTTAGATCGTACACCCCAAACTCCCCCCTGCACTGCATTATCAAACTTACATGGGTCAAGTCATTAAAATTACCATGTCTACTGTTCATTCTCTCATTCTTTTCACTGTATCTCCCATTAAAAGTTCTGTTAATGCCAGGAGTGTTCTGGGCACAGGGGATCTGAGGTAACCTCACCTCAACTTGCCTGCCGGCACCCCCCTATTCAATTCCACATGACTCGACGGAGCCTTCAAGGGTACATTCATTCTCCCCTCTTTCAACCACTTTGGGGGGTTTTCATCCATGTGTTTAGGGGTCATTACCGGTTGTATCAAATATTGCTGCAGTGATTTTTCAATTTCTTCTCTGCGCTCTTCTAATGTCAGATATTTCTCTTGACTAAGCAGTGCAAGTCGTCCGACTTCTGAAGATTGTTCAACCTCACCAGTTCTAACGTCGATTCTTTTAACCGCCTCCTGTTCCCCGTTCTTTTTGCCAATTTCTAGCACTAAATTATCCAACGGGGCATATTTTAGTTCAGATTGAGAGGTATCCGATTTTTCCATTGCAACCTGAGTGTGTTGCGTTGAAAGGCCCTTTATTTTAGCTATTGCCGCATATGTTCTCACAATTGCCGCACTTTTATCCTGTACTCGTTTATCAGGCAAGGTTAATAACTTTATAAATTGCCTGAAGTTTTTGCTTTTCTGCAGCTTTGTTATTTTCTGATTCTTTTTTTTGTTTTGTGTTAATGATTTAGACCTATGAGCAGTTTTTTTAGAATGTAACTGCAGATTCTGAGCAGAGAATATGTTATAAACTGGAGTTTCTGATGTGACCACCTTATGCTCTGGAACATTGATATTTACCTTATTTTGTTCATTGTGATCACTTATCTCTCGAATTTCCTCACCTTTTTCTTGATGCATCGCACAACCATTTGTTTGTTCTTTACATTTTTTCTTTTTCGGTTTTGTAACTATTGCCTTCACCTCATTGGCTTGCTCTTATTTATCAGAACGCATTATCGCTCGCACAGCCTATACTATTTGAGTTTGTATGATTTCATTTTGTTTATTGTCCCCTTGTATTGGCGGCACATTCCTTACTTCCCGTTGATCATTTATAAATCTTGATTCAACCAATTATTTCAATAAAAAGTTTTGGCCAGTGTAAAAAGGGCAGTATTCCTGGCCTGCAAAGTAATTTCTGTCTCTAATGGTGCGGCTTGCCCTCCACCTTCGTTTATATCCATTTTTTTTAGACCTGCCTTGTCGTGGTGTAGGATGTGTAAAAGAAATTGAAAGTACTGAGTTCTCATGTTGTGAGTCAGGAAACATCACTGGGGATTCCGATAGGTGATCTCCTTCATCCAGTTCACCTGATTGCATATTCTGAATATTCATTTTCGAATCAAGAGGCCCATTAGCCTCCTCTACACACATATCCCCACATCCATTCTGTAATTCCTCAATCTCGACGGTCTCTCCTTTCGCCCCTTTAAAACTGTCTTGAGGACAGGCAGTTACCGGTATATGAATCTGGACGGTGGTTATTTCATTTAATGCGGGCGGTAAGACCAGCCCTGATTTTGCCGGCACGACAAATTCACCCAAAAGGTTCTTCTGAGAGAAGGCCATCATCAGGGAATCTGAGGGAGAGCATAAATCTATTGCAGTATTTACTTCACCCTCCACCTTATCAGTTAGATTCTGAACTTCCCGCCTGCCATTAGATACCACTTTTGTTGAAACACTTAAAGACGGGCATTCTTGGTAGAATTTCCGAATATCTGGCATATTGGATATCAATCTGGAACTTGATACGTTCCTGCGTGGAGCGCTCGGGATGCTATTAGCACGTTTGGGAGTAACCAGTACAGTGTCAAAATCAACATTTCTAGCGCCTTTTGGTGGCATGCATGTGCATAAGGTAAACATTTACTCAACTTAGTGGAGGAATTCACAACTCGTCACTAGGATCAACCACAGCTAGCCACTTACACAATGAATTTGTACACAAAACAAGTCAACACTTGTAATCACGCCTCACCCCTCGCCACTCACCGGCTCTAGCAGCTAAAACAACCCTTTTGAAATCCCTAACACATATGCACGCACACGAAAGCGCGGGTGCTACTCCTAATGTAGAGTTGTTGGGAGAAGGCTAACTGGGGGAGGCACAGCCAAATAGTCACGTGACAGCTGTTAGACACAACAGGAAGCTAAGTTTTCACAATACATTCGAAGTACGGGGTATAGCAACCGCTTACTTACTCATATCAACCTGCTAATCTTCAAAGAAAACATACATTTTCAATTGAGTCAACCCAGCCAACCCAGCCTCACCAGCGAACAGCCAACAGTACTTTCTGTACTTCCTTGGGGGCGTGCGCAGGGTGCGCAGGAAGCAGAGTATTTGACTATTACTGGAGGGGCGGGTTAAGGACGTCACATGATCAAAGGATCAGGCTTCTACAGTGAGAAAAAAAA
Source organism: Ambystoma mexicanum (assembly GCF_040938575.1). Lineage (NCBI taxonomy): Eukaryota > Metazoa > Chordata > Amphibia > Caudata > Ambystomatidae > Ambystoma > Ambystoma mexicanum. The sequence goes on along the minus strand of NC_090941.1, from coordinate 400,896,479 downwards.
AAAGAAAAAGAAAAAAAAAAAGGACTTTAATATACACTGCCAAAAAGGTGCGGTTGTACAGACTACACAGCCTACACAGTACATGCACGAACCTACAAACAAAGTGCTTGTTTTAGCACAACAGTTTTCAAAAAAGTTTGTTTGTATTTACTTTCTTAAAGGACCAGCAGGCTTTTAGTCCAAAAGCGGTGTAGCATTCAAAAACGTCCTCCTGCTCGATTTTCTTTCACTTTTCAAACGTGGAGAGCAGAGATTCCAAACAGCCAAAAGTACTTTCTGTACTTCCTTGGGTGCGCGCGCAGGGTGCGCAGGAAGCAGAGTATTTGACTATTCCTGGATGGCGGGTTAAGGACGTCAGGTGATCAAAGGATCAGGCTTTTTCTTAAAGGACTAGCAGGCTTTTAGTCCAAAAGCGTTGCAGCATTCAAAAACGTCCTCCTGCTCGATTTTCTTTCACTTTTCAAACGTGGAGAGCAGAGAGCAGAGATTCCAAACAGCCAACAGTACTTTCTGTACTTCTTTGGGTGCGTGCCAATATATCAATATACATTTAAGTGTGCACCCTTTCACCATACACTCACACAAGCAGCCACCTATAACTTTAACTGTGCACCCTTTCACCATACACTCACACGTGTAGCCACCTATACATTTAAGTGTGCACCCTTTTATCATTCAGGCACACCCAGGCAGCCACCCATAGATTTAAGTGTGCAGCCTTTCACCATACACTCACACAGGCAGCCACCTACACATTTAAGTGTGCACCCTTTCACCATACAGGCACACCCAGGCAGCCACCCATACATGGAAGTGTGCACCATTTAACCATGCACCCAACATGCACACCCAGCCACCCATACATTTAATTGTGCACTCTTTCACCATACACTCACATGGGCAGCCACCTATACATTTAAGGGTGCACCCTTTCACCATACACTCACACACACACATGTCATGGGGTCGAGGGGAGCCTGTTACATCATTGCTTCTGCCCTCCCCTATTCCCACTTACCCTTCTTCAGTGAACTAATTATGCTCTGCTAGTAATTGTGCACTTGGCGGTGAGGAATTGCCATCTGGCAAGGGTGTAGAAGCCCTGTCTATTTTTATTTGTATTAATAACATGCAGCAGGTAATTTCATTTCAAGAGAAGACATCTACTAATCAGATCTCGCTGTCATGTGTTCCATGCCAAGAGCATAGTGCATGCCTAAGCCTTCCTGAATTAGTACCCTGATCTGAAGTGCATGCTCTCCAGTGGCACAGAGCAGTTTCACGAGTTATACGTGTCCTCTTGACAGCTGCATTGGCAGCCAAGTCTCTGCAGTGCAGTGGTTGCATTAGGCAATAGGCCCCTCTCGGGGGGGGGGCATTACCACTTCAGGTAATGCCCTGGAGCCCATAGTAATTTAACGAAGGCACCAGGGCATTATCTGTAGTGGTAATGTCCCCGCTATGAGGGGCCTATCACCATTAGAACCCCAGCCTATAAGACTGGGGTACAAAAAGCACAGAAAAAATATCAAATTCAAAAAATGCAATTAGGGAAAGGAAAACAAAGTCCGTTTTCTCTTTCCATGGTGGCCATTGAAAACAAGTGTTAAAAAGTAAACAGACAAAATGGCCACCATGGAAAGGGAGAAGGGATTACAAGTAGTCCGTTCTCCCTTTCCTTAATGGCCATTCAAAAGATAGAGAAAAATGTAAACAAATTAAATGGACACCATGGAAAGGAGAGAAGGAACTACGTGTAGTCCCTTCTACCTTTCCATCACGGCCTGGCGCGGATCGGGAACGGGTGCTCTGGGACCGAAATGTGCGTCTGCTCCTGAAATGTATGGAAAAGAAGGTAAGTGGGATTGGGAGGGTGGGGAGGGTATTCTGTGGATGGGGACGGGGGAGGCCAACAACACCTACCCTGTTCCCTGGTGGGGAAAGATGGCAGCCTTCAGCCATGTGGCAGCTCGGAATAGGGGATTGGTAATTCCCCCATTCCGAGCCTCCTCATTGGCTGAGTGGCTGACACCCCCCCCCCCGCCAGGGACAGAAGGTGAAGGAACATGGAGAACAGCACTGCAGGTGAGGCATTCCTGGTCGGGTAACGCCTGCACGGGACCCAATGGCGTTCATGTTTAGAAAACATGTGACCCTTCGTCGGGTACTAATTTAATATATGCCACTCTGCTCACGGACTACATACGTATGAGCTTTGCTGCTATGCCAGTGGCATGTTAAACTGTACAAATAAGCCATTCCTGAGTTTGAGGTATGGTTGCTAGCATCTCTCATAATTATCCAAACCACATCAATTTGATATCACATATGTGTCAGTGCTGTTAGCCCAGGACAGCTTTGTAAAGCTTATTTATATTCCTCTGAAAAAAAATACAAGGAAAACCCCTCTATAAGCAGGTGACAATGACTAAAATGAATGGAATACGTCCATTGCAAAACTGTCAAAAAATAAATGTGTGTTTATTCAATTCATACAAAAGTTAAACAAGATGTATTCTACTACTATTGTATATTACAAAAGAAAATGGATATTTGCCAAAGCAAAGACACATCGGATAGGGCTACTAAATGCCTAACTTTCAAAATTTAAAAAACCTTCACCACTCCCTGTGACAAAATGTGACCTACATATACAACAAGCGCACATTATTTAAAACGAAACATCTCTGGGATACTGTGTATCGTCTTCTTCTCACAGTCCCTTAGCCCCAACATGTTTCTGTTCACAGTAAATCTGAACATGTTGGATCATCACATATCGACGGTTACTGCATGTCTTAAACCGGCTGATTCCAAAACGACCCTGGTGAGCACTCCGACCCGCATCACTGAACACTGCCCTCAAACTGTTAGCACATTCAAACTGATTCAATGCCAGGTTGCTGCTAGGGCCAACATGATTCGCTTTACACAAACGGATCATGACCCATTCGCACAACAGCTTTAAGCCTGGTACGACACTGTTGAACTGCCAAGAAGGCACTATTGAGCCATAATTGCCACTAAATATAAGACCTTGCATGCACATTCCTTTTATTTTAGACTGCTATATTTTGCTGTATTGGTTGCAACTGAATCAAATTCATATCCTTTTCCCTCAGTCCACGCTACCAAAAAGGGCAAAGGAGTTATATATCTTAACTGTGCCTGATTTACCTTGGTTTGTAGCAATTTGAGGAAGGAGTAGGCACTTTAGCCACTACTCACCTTTGTACTCCAGCATGGCAGCAATACTTTCACCACATATGCAAATTGAGTATTGCCAGCACTCCTATGAGAAAGGAGAAATGTAAAAATGTATGTGCCCTCAAGCTTGCGAGACAGGCGAAATGTACGAATTCAGGCTGCGGCCCCACCGATAAGAAGCAGGAGAGACAAGAAACTTCTTCCTGAGCCCCCTCTTCTGTAAGAAAGGTGTGACATACAAATTGAGTGAGTTATATCTCGAGACAGGAGAGAGGTACAAATTCAGGTTCTGCGCCAAACCCTGTGAGACAGGAGAGACATAGAAATAAAGTCTGTGCCCCCACTCCTGTGAGACAAGAGAGACATGCCAATTCAGTCTGTGCCTGACCCCTGCAGGAAAGGAGAGACATACAATTCTGGCTGCAACTTCACTCCTGGGATACAGGACCGATATACCAATTGAATCTGTGTGCTCACCTCTGGAAGACAGATGAGAGGTAAACATTCAGGCGGCACCCTAACCATGTGAGACAGGAGGGATGTATAAATACAGTCTGTGCCTGCCAGGCAAGAGAGATGCCAAAATTGAGTGTAGGAATGACTTTTGTTCAATCATTGTAACATATACTATAAATTGATCATGCACCCCTGTGTTATGCTCTTAGATTCGAGAGCCAAAACACACTAGACATGGTATTTCACACTCTGGGTGGGTGTGTCATCAACATTGTTGTTCATCCTTACCCTCGTCAACGCCACAATATGCCACAATGTTAACAGACTGAGTTATAAGCATCAATGGAAACCAACGTAGCCGCCCAACCCCAATAAAATAGACAAGCAACACTAACACCATAATCTGACGGTACACTCTCTGTGGGCTGCTTAGGATGTCCATGGGTACATGCACAAGGGTTGTTGGTCACACAGATTTCTTGAATACACAATGCTACAATAGGTCATTATCCTTGCTATGTTGGCATGTGTCTCCCAAGTCCACATTTCCGTATATATGCAACACTAGGCCCACTACTGATTCCCATTGCCGTCCCAAGCCCAGACACATTGACAAATTCAAAATCTGAAAGTGAGTTCCACAGGTGTATATGCATGAGAGGTGCACACCCACCCTAAATGGGGTTTTCCTGCTCCTGACACATGTGTAGTGTAGAAGGTGCTACCAGATGAAGATAAACTTCCTACCAGCTGTTGGGTATGCTCATGTGTTGTTGTTCTTTTTGTTGCCTGTCGCTGAATACTCTGTTCTGCAAGCAAGTGATGTTGCAAACAACTCTTGAATGCAGTCTTGCGCTTTCCAACTATGTTGTCTGTATTTGCCATCTTAATGTCCACAGTCTGGAATGCCCACAGATTTCCAGCAGTTCTCTTATCATCTGCACAATGTATGATACACCCATGTTATCATGTTAATTTGCTCTTCTGGGCAGGTTCATTCTGAGCAAATAGTTCAATGGACATTCTTCACTCAGTGACATACCGTTTTGACTCACACACTGTGTGGCTTCCTCAAAGGGGTTCAACATTGCTTTTCTGACACAGTTTGTCAAGGATATGCAATGTTGAATTCCAGTGAGTTATCTGGTCTTGTGGGAGTTTATGTTGCACCTGGTATGCAACCAAATTATTTCTGGCACTCTATGATAATCTGAAATGAGAGCAGATTGTTTGTGCAACAGCATGTTTATCATGGCGAGGGGAGCAATCTCTGACACAATGTGTCTCTGCAAGGTGAAAAACATGTGAAAAGCATGGCACAGGCATGGTGTTGTTGAGACCTAGTGCAACAATGACACTGGAGCTATTGTCTGCTGTGCAAAAAATGTCCAATGCTGGTTGCTGTGGTTGCTGGTGAGTTAACCAATCTGCCACAACCTGATCCACTTCATATTGCTGCTGTGCTGTTTTTACCATCAAAACAAACCTTGCATTCACAAAATAGTTTGTTGGTGGAAAGCAGGCACCTGCTCCAATGATTTTTCTTTCTCCCCACTAGATGTCAAGGGGACCCAATGCACTGCTACAGACATGTTATCAGTGCATTTCATATGTGGGATGTATTGACCCACTAGGCTCTGCCCTGCGACATCACTGTGCGCTGCTTTCACCAGAACCAACAAAATGGCCGCAAAAAGCCCTATGCGCGTTAAACCTCTGAAGAATTGCGCAGTCAAATCAGAAAAGTTGGCTGCCAATCTACTTTGCCTGTGTCAGTGGGGAACAGGAGACCACACTGCCAAAACCTGTTGTTGGGCTGCCCACAGAGGGAAATGGAACTACCTGAAAAGGCTGTGCTTCATTGCAAGGAAACCCAGAAGTGCTCTGAAATCCGTTTTTCCTTGGCTGTTGAAATTGTAAAACAATGGTTCCCAAACATCAGAAAAGTTCCAACATCCTTGCTGGGTGTTAACTATCACATTATTTAAGAAATGCCCATAAGCACACAATGTCAGGAGAAGCAGATTTCATCACAAGAATACCCACATTAAGAAAAGGTGCTTGTGGAAATCTGTCAGAATATGGGCGCACAACCGCTGCCTGCCTGCATGACAGCTGTCAGTTAAGTGCATTAGGAGTTTAAACTTGTGCATTAAAATCAAATTTTTGAAAATAAGAGACTTGCCATAAAAAGCAATATAGGTTGCCACTATTCAATCTCTATGTTTTATAAAGACTGGAATTAGAGATCTGCGTGTCTATTTTTGAAAATATAAAGTTTATTTTAGCAAAGACAATTTTAAACAAAGTGTGTTAACGTAACCTCTGATGCCAGCCACAGAACTTCAACGGCAAATTCCACAGCGTGCCCCAAACAAAAGGTACCTTCCTTCTGCTCTCTTTCCCAGGAACTCTCAGTCAGATGCTAATGAAAGGGGGAGGGGACTTTGCTCTGCTGCTCTGAGGATAGACGCAAGGCTTCCTGGACTGAAAGGGTATGCAAATTCAAGTGTCAACAAGAACTCCTGCCAGCAGGAAGAGAAGCCTGGATTGCTCTTGGCCCATCAAAACTTTGGGGGCGGCACAAACAGGTATGTGTATCCATAAACCACAAGAAAGTATCTTTTTGAAAAAGACTCACAGAGAACTGTGCAAAATTGTAAAAATCTGTAAAATATAGTGTTGTTAACATGAAAATTCTAGTCACATGTTGAAACTACTCAGATCCCTGTGCTATGTTCAGAGACATGACTACAGAAATTGTGATTTTGTAGCAATTGTGATGATGCTAGAAATATGAAACTTCACAGGATTATGCCCAGATGTCATGCGCATATATGTATTAAAATGTGGACAAATCTGACATTGGGTACCCAACCAAATGTGCAAAAAACTGTCAAATCTGAACCGAAGCTCTCACCGAGATGGGACTTGGACAGATACTTGCTCCACTAAATCTGTGATGTAAATATGTTATTGCTAGCAAGTTGGTAATATTGTAAATATGCTTTATATGAAAAATAGATTTACTGTGCAGAAACAAAGGGGAGGTTCTCCCTGGATTGTAAACTAAAGCATCATCATGACACCAGATTTTCTTCTCAAATCAGGGGAGAGGACAGACCCTAACCAATAGGATTCCTAGAGGGTGTGCCTAGTATAATTCAGCCTACCCACCCCTTTGGGAAATACATAAATAGAGACAGCTTAGGACATAGATACACACAGACATTCACCCATCAACTGATTGCTGGTGGCGCACTTTGCAAGAGGAATCCATATCCAAGACTCCAGAACTTTGAAAGCAGAAAGGCCCATTTCCAAAGCTGAACCCTTCTCAGCTTAGACTTTTAAAATCCTGAAACCTGATTTTTGCCCCAGGCCTCCTGTGCTGTTTCTGCTTTCTTGCTAAGAATTCTTGCTAGAATCCAGAGATCCAAACGAGTAGAGCAGAGCTGTAACCAGATAGCTGCAAACCAGAACCAACCCGTCAGATCCAGTCCAGAGTGCTGTGCAGTATCCAGAGTGCCGTACTGAGTGCAGAACCCGAGCGCCCTGAATTCTGTCCGGTGGGCTAGCAGAATTCCAGTCCAGAAATATTTGACCAGATCTCTGACGGGCCCATTCCAAACAGGAGTAGTATCTATAGCATAGAATTGTCCCTAGCCCATATCTTATTCATAAGTAATCCTATCCAAACCCTTCTATCATATCCAGAACTGCATTGTAGAAAATATTTTGTCTTACCTGAATCTTTCTCTCATCCCTATAGTCCTTTAGTAATGGTTGTGATAATATAATCTTTGCGCTAATATATTTGCTGAAGAAAGACAAGCGTCTCGGCAGGTAGAAACCATCCGGAGACATCGCTGGATTGGTGGCTGTGCTGTCGTGTAGCTTGTGGCTTCATAGACTCCCTAGTGTAAAGAAAATCCTCTTTGTAATGTTCAAAAGTGCATCTTTCTTTAGAAAATTTTGACTCTTTGTGAAAAAAACTTACCTCCACAAAAACCTTCATAACTTCTATATGGTGTATGTTAGAAACGAAGTGTCAAATTGAAGCTAGCATCCTCAGCTTTCAAACGAATCAAAAACCGCATTCCAACTCCTTCTAGCTTTTCCGCAATCGCGCTTCCCGCCCACAGAAAAGTGTGCCACGAATTTGTCGTTTGGCTCAACTCCATCACGTGTAAAACAGCTGTTCTTTGCATCCGACCTCAGAATTAAGTGTTCAATCTGCTAGCTACTCAATAATCATTGCTAGTGTTTATCTGAAACTATACAAAGTGGCTCCCACTAGTTTTGAATCCAACTTAGTGAATTCAATCCATTTTTCAGTGTTTTTAACCATTCATTCAAAGCCACATTCTAAAGCATTTGACCCGTTTGCAATCATTCCTGTTTCTCTCTGAGTTTGCTGGGGGAAATTGGGATTAATACTGTATTTGTTGAGGGTGTATTCCTGAAAACTGTGTTCTCTTCTTTCATCTCTTTATCTTGCATATTGGGGGAATTGAGTAGTGTGCAGGGGGAAAGAGTGACATTGCATTTGACTGAACCCACACAAAGTATTATTCTATGCTGCATTATTTTTCCTATCCATACTCCTTCTGATTAAAGAGATTGTTGATTGTAACATCACCCCATTGGTGATCATTGTATAAATATTAAATAGTGTGATATATATTGTGCAAATCCATAAAACAAATCTTTTAACTTTGCAAAACAGCCTGCTTCCTGGTTCAGTGCGACCGGGGGGGATTCAAAGAGAGGGGCGTGATATAAGAGTACATCATTCAGAAATAAAAGAACTTATAGACAAAATATATAATTAAGGGTTTCAATTGTGCATCCCACGCTAGGCATTGACTTAGATGAATGGGTTGAAATCACTTACACCCAAGTGCCCACATATCCATAGCGAAGTGGACTTTCTCAACTTCTCAACATGCTAAGGCCTTTCTCACCACAAGAAACACTGCATCATACAGCACAGGTACAACCTTGCATGAAAAGTAAGGCCACTTGGGATTTTCCACAACGGCTTATGGCAGAAGGTCTACTGCCAGCAGTATTTCCAATATAGCATTGAACAGCTGTACTTACTCAGTGATACTGAACTGGTGCACAGAAATGGTTACACTCCAACTACTTTGTGTTTGGGTGCTGCTATTGGCAACTGCAGACACACTATTAGGCTGTACTGCAAACACACCTCCCATTTCTGGGATTGCCACGCACAGCAGACTGCAAGGTGCTCTGCAAGGCGTACAGGTGGAACAGGCGATACTGGTTGGTAGATTTGGTAGGTGCTGTTGTTGATTGACATACACCACTGCCAGATCAGGATCTCTGAGGTGCTACACAGAGAGCGTACACAGAATTAGTGATTTGTAGGGACATTTGCAGTTTCTAAACCCAAGCAGGAGTTTTGGATGTTATTGTTGCCCTTTCCGGATGTGTTTGATCATCCAAACCTCCCAATGGGCCACTTCTGTCACCCACAAATACTTTTCAGTTCTCCCAAAACAATTCAACTAATTGTTTTGTGTGTGTTGTCCAATTCAAACAAGCTGGCCCAACTGCTCAGTGTTCCTATCCAGCTGCTGTACTGTGTCACACAGCAATCACCCTGCTATTAATGCACACCAGCTGTGTTCAGTGCCACCACCAACACTTTTTCCAGCAGTCTCAAATACTTTTCTGTTCCCCCAAAATAATTGAACTGTTTGTTGTGTGTGTGACTGAATCCATTCGAAAAAGCTGGAACAGAGCAAATTCCAGCCCCAGTATAGAGCTCAGTGTGCTCAACAGGTGGAGTGTGCCATCAAACAGCCACTCTATCTGCCATTAATTGCTCACCACCTGTGATCGCTGCCACAACCTTTAACAATTTTTCAGCAACCCCAAATACTTTTCTGTTCCTCAAACATTTGAACTGCTTGTTTTGTGTGTGAGTGTGCAAATTCAAACAAACTGACCCACCATAAATTCCTCCTCTGGCCTACTGCTCAGAGTGCTGGATCAGATGGTGTGTTGCATCACACATCCAATTAGAATGTCACTAATGGCTGTAATGTATTAGGAAGTCAGGGAGGGGCATGCTGGGCCTGTGGCACGAGCGACACACACAGATGTCACTGGACACCATGGAGGGTGAACAATAAACTTTATTGGTGCACTGTGTGCGTGCACATTGCCTGTGTTCATGACCAGGTTCACGCATCGCTGCATCCCAACATGGTGACGTTGCGCGATGCTACATCTCCCCTCAAAATACATATTGTCCTACCCCATTTCGTCAATCGACTGTTGAGGCTGTCAAACAATGCAGCAAGGACTGCCTTATCAGGACGACGTGACGATCACGTCTGGATGTTGCTCCATGCTGCTGTGCTCTTCTCTTTCTGGTTCATCTTCATCAGCCGAGTGTACTGACCCCCCTCGGTTTTCCTCTTCTTAGCTCCATTTTCGTTTGTTCGGATAGTGTCTTCTCCTGCTTTTCTGAAGAATGAACTGTTTCTTGTTATGACTCATCCATCTCTTTCCACCGTGACCATGAAGCCCTTTATGTGGGATACTTTCATGGGCTGTGGGTTGAATGGTGGAATGTCCTTGTGGACCTGTACTTGTCGTACCAGTACTTGTTCCCCCTCTTCTGCAACTCATGCCCTTCTTCTTTGGTCCGCATAGTCCTGCATGTTTTCTTTTGCTCTATTGTCCCATTCCCTTCTTTCCACCATCTCTTTGTTCTCTTCCACTTCCTATCCCTCCTGGGGGACTCTCGATCTGACAGGAGGTCAGAACATGAGTTCTGCTGGACATTCCCTGTGGAGTCATGCAGTGTGTTGCGGTAATCCCTTAAGAGTTGGCAGAGAGCTTGTTCAATAGGCATGTGTGTGATTGATGCGATGCGGACAGCCCTCTTAAGGTTGGCCATGAAGTGCTTTACTACTTCATTTGCCTGGGGCTAGAAGGGTGCTACTTTCCTGTGCTGGAAAACTAGGTAGTTTGCAAAATCTCTGAAGTTTCTGCTGGTGAATGGTGGGCCATTGTCTAATTTGACCACCTTTGGTGCTCCGAACGCTGAGAATATGCAATCTAATGCTGGTATCCGTACTGTGGCGGCAGTGGAGGTCACAATTTCTGCTTCCGGGTAGTGGGAGCGTTCGTCCAGTACTACCAGCATGTATTCCCCTGATCTTGGAGGCCCAAAAAAGTCTATTGCCACTTCCTCCCATACTCCTTTTGGGAGACCTGACATGCGTAATGGTTCTGGGAACCCTCTGATTTGTAAGCTCAGGCAGATGTGTCAGGACTTCAGCATTTTTTCGATTAATCTGTCCATTCTTGGCAACCATACCTTGCTTTGCAGCATACGTTTTGTGGAGACAATTCCACGATGACCTTCATGTGCTATGGCTGTAATCTTCTGGTGGAGTATTGCTGGTATGATTATTCTGTCCCCTTTTAGTAACAGGGATGATGGTGATATGGATAGTTCCTCATTTGACTTTGCAACTGTTTTGAATAGGTGTTCATCCAACACTGGACTTGCCTGAATCCTCTCCCGCCAATCTCCATCTTACGTTTCTGATGCAGGACGCTCAAGTGCGAATGTGGCATCTTCGGCAGTGTGTTTTCAAGCTCTGGCATGGTGAAGGCGGGTGGAATCGCCTAGTCTTTTATGTAATTTATGTACCCATCCACCCTGTCTCGTGAGGTTGTTCCTTCGGTGAGTGAATGTTGAGAGAAGAAGTCTGCTGGGTTTTCATCCTTACCCGGTTTGTGGAGTATTGTTTATTTGTATTCTGGGGGATGGAGTCCCCATCTTGAAATTCTCTGCAGCATTTGTGCTGTCGGTTTTCCGTTGATCTTAACTAGTGCTTGGTGGTCCATGATTATCGTGAACGGCTTTCCATACAAGAACAGATGGAAGTGCTTTCAGGGCCACATGGCCACTATGGCCTCCTTTTCGGCCTGCGAGTACCTCTGCTCAGTCTCCTTTAGGCTCCTGCTGGCATACAAGACTATTTTTCTTTGGGCGTGTTCACTCCCCTAATGTTGTGCTAGAATTGCTCCCAGTCCTATGGGGCTGGCATCCACAGTGAGTTCAGTTTGTAAGTTGGCATCAAAGTAGGACATGCACACGGCCACGTCCCTACGTTTTGTATCGAACCTCTCTTGTTGTACTGATCCCCATTTAAATTTGGCATCTTGTTTCGTGAGCGCTCACAGGGATGCGCTGGTGATGGCAAAATCTGGGAGGTATCTGGTGCAATAACTTGCCAGACATAGGAAGGATCTTACGTGTGCCACGGTTCCATGTCAGGGAGCTTCCATCAGTGCTTTTATCTTATTGGGGTCCGGTTGAACCCCTTTCTGGGAGAATATGTGGCTGTAGTATTTAAGGGTACACATTTTTATTTGTTCAGTGTGAGGTTTGCAACATTTAGTGCTGCGCACACCTTCATCAGCGTGGCATCATGTGTTTCCTGAGAGTGTCCAAATACTAGAATGTCATCACTGTAGTTGATGCAATGCAGTATGTGATGCATGATTTTGCATATTTCCTCTCATAAAATGTTGGCCGCTGATGAAATCCCGAAACTCAGGCATTTGTATCAAAAAGCCCTAGGTGCCTGGTGAAGGTTGTCATGTAGCGCAACTCCTCCCTGAGCTCGATTTGGTGGTATCTCTTGTTTACCTCAAGGCGGGAAAACACTGTCGCTCCATTAAGAAGGTACATCGAAGTCTCGGGAGGATAGCTCATGGCAACGTGCTTGCCTTGGAAGCAAAATGACACAGAGCATCACAGGTTCGATCCCGGGTTCCTCACTTAGAAACCTCTGGGTATTAAGCATGTTATAAATAACCTAAATTATCATATCATATCTGTGATGTGGGGCGATTGGATTGCCTGGTTCGGGGCCCTCATGTCAACACATAACCTGATTTAGCCATCTACACTTTTCTTCGGCACTGGGACGACAGGCGAGACCCAAAGTGTGGACCCTGTTGTGTGCCTTATGATGTCTCCTTCCAATAGTGACAGCAGTTCCTTTTCACCTTGTTGCTGAATGTTGAACGAGATCCCTGTAAAATGTTGTGCAATGGGCTTTACCGTTGGTTCAATATGTAATTTTATTTTTCGTCCTTTGAGTTTTCCAATTCACATTAAAAAAGGCATGGAAAATTTGCTGCCACTTTGGCCACCGGAGACATCTATTTTCCTGCCATTTTTGTCTTAGTCGCATATTTATAACGTGCTTAAATACTCAGAGGTTTCTATGCGCGGACCCGGGTTTGAACCTATCTTGCTTCGTGTCGTCTTGTTTCCAAGGCGAACACGTTGCCGCTGAGCTATCCTCCCTTAGAACACAACTGCTTGCTGCCCCTGTTGCCAAAACATGCATTGTTATGTGATCTTTCTTATCTTTGTGGTGGCATGACGTTCTGTCTGCTCCCCGGCATGAAAGGTGTTCCTTAGCCTCATATGCGTAGATTGCCACTTGTGCCTTGCATTGTCTTGGTTTGCACTTGAGGTTCACGTATTCTTACTCTTCCATGGTATTAATTGTGGCTACAGAGTTTACTAGGAATTTGAATTCCTAATTTTGCCTGGTCAGTGTTAGGGTGGGGCTGTGCTATGATGCGGTTGGATTCCCCAGAGCGTGTAGGTATCCCTTTTTGCATCTGTCCATGCTGGGTTGTGATTCCGATTCACTGGTGGATGGCGTGGATGTGGATAGTCTGTGTATCCTTCTTCGCCCTTTTTGGTGTCCCTCTGGGGACTGCGAGTGTTTCCCTCTGGTTTGGAATCTCTCCTTGTGATATCTTCTTTTAGTTCCTTTTGTTCTTTCTTCCTTGTGGTGCCTCAGTGAGGACTGATGCCTGTGCAGTCCTTGGTCCATTGAGGTGACCCTCCTTGCTTTTGGATGTCAGCACATAGCTCGATAGTGATCTTCGCCCCCGCAGGCAGAGCATACCTGACCGATGGCTGGGCATGATCCATCCTGGGGCAGGTCATGTCCACATCGGAAACACTGATGTTTTTCTTGCCTGGTGTCGTGTGGCGTAAGAGGTTGTGAAGTTATTGTATGTATTCCCTCTTCTTTGATGACTGGAGCAGTGATGTGTGTCTTGCTCAACGTGCATATCTGTAGGTCCAGAGCCGACGATGTGCTTGCCAACACAAGTATCTCTGCTAGTGAGTGCGTCACCTGCAGTAGTTTCTTTTTTTAGCAAAAGTGACTCACACCCTGCAATTACTTGGGATTTTATAGCTCTTCATTGTTGTGCAAGTGAAATTTGCTCTGCTTTACTCTTGCCCTTAGTCATGTGATGAATTTGACCATGCTCTCCTCTTGAGGCTGTGTGGTAGTATGAAATAAATGCCTTTCATAGTAAACGTTTCAGTGTGTGACACAGTGTTGATTCAGTATCTTCTTTAATTCATCATATCTGTACTACACATCTTCCGGCAATTCAAAATGATATCTCATACCCCTGAGCCTGCAGTAATGGTGAGCAGGCCGATGATACGTTTGTCCTCTTGTAGGCCCACTGCATCCAAGTAGACATCAAACTCATTCATCCACCTGGTTCATCATAGACCCAGGCTGGTGGTATCCATAGAGTCAAATGGCATTATCGAGGGTACAGGGAATGCACATCTCCCTTTTTGACCCTGTGCAAGGACTGGTGCAGCAGAATCATATGCCTGTTATGACATAATAGAACAAGATCATAGATCAAGACATAGAACAGGATCTGTGAGGACTAGGATATATAACCTACTAAGCCTATGCTCAAATCTCTGCATACCAAACTCACCTGAAAATCCACACAACCATCTTCTCACTCAGCAAACTGCATGCCCTTCACCACACCACAACAAAAAAAAAACACATAAACATCACTAAAAGCACAAGAGGTTTCACATTGGTCCAATATTCACACCAAAGCTCAGCAGACGGTGAAAACCGAACTCAAGCCTCCAACAGAACACACTTCTCTCACTTTCCTATTCCTTCTTCACCTGACGTGGTATAAATACCTTAAACATTAACATTAACATAATTCCCTGCTGCAGCCTGTGGCCTGTTCCAGCTTGTGTGGGTGGCATGTTCCTTTGTGGCCACCTTTTATTGTGCTAGAAGGTTCTTGTAGCCCTCATGTGCTTTCTTTTTATGTTGTACTTTGCTGCCCCTGGTGTATGGCACATTAGAAGTGTCCGTGGGGCTCTCTGGGCCGTGGCGGGGTTGCTTCAGGTGCATAGTGCACTCACCCATGGCGCTGCGTTCCACTCCTTCCCTGTGCTCATTTGCATGCTGCGGGTACTACGCTGCTCAGAGCGGGTCAGGTTCTTCCCTCATCGCCAGTGTAATGTATCAGGGCATACGGCGTGAGCGACACTCACAGATGCAACCGGACACCATGGAGGGTGATCAATAACTAACTTAATTGGTGCACTGTGTGCAGGCCCATTGCCAGTGGTCATGTGAGCAGGATCACTCATTGCCGCTTTCCAACATGGTGATGTTGCGCGATGCTACAATGGCCATAATAATAATCACTACCTCCAACAATTCTTACTTAACCCCTACATTTACCAAAGTTGTTTCAACACGATTAAAATGAACTGCTTGTTCATTTCTTGTTCATTTCTCTATTGACCACTGCCTGAAAAAACTCCTAAAGCCTCCTTTTCGTTTTATTGTGCTTATTTTCTCTCTCCCTTTAAATATATTAAATGGACAGGCTCAAAAATCACTCCCTATAAAAGAAAGTGACAAGCTCCAACTCTCTAACAGCAACAGACACCAGTCCACATACCCTCATCTCTTATGAAAGATTCCCAGCAGCAGTCAGTGCAGAGCTCCAGCAGGCTTCCCTATCTATAGCTAGGAGAATCTGACAGTCAAAACTCATGTACTTGAATCTCTCGGTGACTGCTGAATAGGTAATGCGGAAATCAGTTGAATCATTTAACCAAGGCTTATTCCCTAGCTGTACAATTCCAACTAAGGATATATGGGTCTGCAAGTGCGCACAGTCCTATTCTGGCAGGTGACTGTCTGCACAGGGTGGGTGAAAGAGCGATGTCTGTCTATAGATGAAGGAACCGCAAGAGGAATTATCTATGAAATTGAGAAAAGGAGGGCCTTTGACTGTAGATATCTTGAGAAAGTTGAATGAATTTGTGGCTGTTTGACACCACACAGCACCTGCTGAGCACACTGACCTCTATACTGGGCCTGGAATTTGCTCTGTGCCAGCTTTATTTGGTTAAGTAGGGCCAACCTAATAGCTAACATCACAACAAGAAAATGCAGAAAACCACAATATGGTAACGGGACATTTCTATTTCATAGTTGTTTATGTTTCAGTCAGCATACTTTCTGCACTTCTTTGCTTCACTAAAAAACACCCCTTTTACTATTTCATCGTTTTTTATGTCGTGTTACTTGGTTTATGTTTCAGTTAGCATATTTTCTGCACTTCCTTGATTCACTAAAAAGCTACCCCTTTTAATAAACGTAGTCTCCACCTGAAACGTGGTCTCTTTTGAAATGTCAAGGCTCACTTTTAGCAAGCCTCACAAACTCCCTTCCATTTTTCTCCCGCCTGCATTTATATTCTCCCTAATTATGAACGTCCAGAAAATCCTTACTACGTTGCTGGCCCAGCAGATTTGGTCTATTTACATCTTCCCTCATAATACACAATTAGATCACAGAATGAAAAGGTATCCACCGCTAACTTCCAGCTGCCTTTCCCATCTCCCTGGCAACTCCCGGAAGAATGTAACGGTTATTCTCTTGGCTCCTTTGATTCTTTCTGCCACATACATTTCTCCAGAGTACTTCTCCTGTAGTCATTCCATTCCCGGTTGCAATCACAGTCTAGCAAGCCTATCAATCCCTGGCAGCCATGTCCACAGGATTCGCGAATAGCTTGTCAGGTCTTCAATAGTTAACTCCTGGGTTATTGACATTCTCTTATCTCACCTACCTCAGCCATTCTTCACATACTGCTCGCTCTTTCCGGCACACATTTCAGCGGAATGCACCCTGAAGATACGCATGCTCTTGAACACTCATCAATTTACTTCTGTATTTTTGAATTTGCTCATATCTGAGTAACAAGGAACATTGATGCATATTTACCATACATGTAGCTGCCACGATATAAACATGTTATATTATTTAACTGCCTATGCCATTCATCTGCTATGTGTTACCGACAACATGCACCTTTTAACACGCCCTACTCTTGCCAAGGCCACCTCTAGTTTAACAGTCTCAGAATTATTATCCTGGAGTTTATCTGTGAAAATATGAATAGAAATCCCAAGTAATTAAGCCTATATAAATCCCAGGAAGGTGCAAACATGTTCTCATCCCCCTAGCACCTCTAGAAATATATAACTTGTATGTCATTCCACTCCAAAGCTGCCTTAGCCATGCAGTGTACATGATATCACAACACAATCAACATTATCTCACCACGCTCTAGAACTGCATAGACATACATTGGACTAAAACTCATCCATACAAATACAAACATTCTCACTCGTCCCCCTCCCTGCATTTGCAATCTCTTCTTTTGCCCGCTTGTCTATCCTTTTACCTTACACATGTTCCTGCTCCTTCTTCCAGCAGACTAAGATCTGGTCCCTCAAGTCAGGGGCACATTATATCACTGATTTACAAGCATACACGCTCTGAAACTACAATGGTGGGGATATGGCACATTACAAAAAAACATATGAACACCATTTAACATGACATATATGGCAAACAAACTTTAAATACAATTGCCTACTACTTAATTCTGAGGCGCAAACTAATTCCATCTTAAAATACAATTGGACCGATTAAAATATTGCATTAGATATGATTTATAGTGGAAATGTGCTTCATGTGATATATGTATGGTGGAGAGTACACAAATGGATATTTTCACCGAAAAAACATTAGTTAAAGATTAAGGTGAAAACGTAGCACAGCGATACCATTAAAATTCGGCACACAATTCACGCAAAGCCATCTTAATTACTCACCCCCTGTTGCGCTGTGTATGACCACAATAATGGCATCAGAGATTACATATGACATAACTGAATACAACACTGTTGTCATCAATAATGACATCATAAATTACTTGAATGATAAAAAAGCACTGAATCCATGAACTGCATTTTCAACTTTTTGGATTATTCTCTTTTACATTACATGGCCACGCTAGTGGCCATGTAGTTATGGTTAAGTTGCTGTTTCCATAGGAAGAGCACTTTTTTGGGTGGCTTATAACTTCACTCTCCCTGGACGGATCCTCACCAAACTTTGCAAAAACAATATTTGGGTCACACTGAATTTTTTGCAAAGTTTGGTGAGGATTCGTCCAGGGGGAGCAAAGTTATAGGGGGGGTCCCAAAACTTTTTTTTTTCCCATAGACTGAATGGGAAATAAATGTTGCTCGCGCCTACAGCCCAAACCGCTGGACGGATTTCCACCAAATTTGGACCAGGAGCAGCGGCTTGGTCCCGAAAGCGTGCTTTTGCAAATTTGGTGAAAATCCGTCCAGTAGTTTTTTTTAAAATGACCAAAAAGTAGGTAAAAAAAATTAGTGATATCTGTGTTCGGTTCGCGGACACACTTCCCTGTTCGCTCCACGGACAGTGTCCTGATTGGACAATCGTCTTGCGTGATGTTCGCGGACATGCAACGTGTTCCCTGATTGGACGGCGTGGAGCGTGAAGCGCGTCAGATTTTTTGGTAGCGCCCGCCATCTTGGATTCGCGGACGTCCGCGGACAGCGCGGTGAAACTTTGTTCAAAATGTGTATTTTGTAGAGTGTGTTGGTGTGTAGGAGTGTTTGGGGAGGGTGGGAGTGTATGAGATAGGATGAAAGTTGTGTTTTTTATGTGTTAGACGTTCTTTTTGTGTTCGATTTGTTTGCGGACATCACAGGTGTTCTGAAATGTTCTAAATAAATTGACTAGGGGGTGTTCTAAGGACTCAATATGTGTCTGTTTTGTTCGCAAGCAAAGTGAACCTGTTCTAAGAACACTCGCGGTGTCCGGGGAGTGTTCGTAGGGGGTGTCCTGAGGACGCTGTCCGTATTGTTCTCTGTCAAGTTGAATGTGTTCTAAGAACACCCGCGGTGTCCTGAAATGTTCGCAAATAAACAAAATGGGGGTGTTCTGAAGACGTTTTTGAGAACACTCCCGGTGTCCTGAAATGTTCGTAGGGGGTGTCCTGAGGACGCTGTCCGTATTGTTCTCTGTCAAGTTGAATGTGTCCTAAGAACACTCGCGGTGTCTTGAAATGTTCACAAATAAAGAAGATGGTGGTGTTCTGAAGACGCTTCTAAGAACACTCGCTGTGTCCGGGGAGTGTTCGTTGGGGGTATCCTGAGGACGCTGTCTGTATTTTTCTCTGTCAAGTTGAATGTGTCCTAAGAACACTCGCGGTGTCCTGAAATGTTCGCAAATAAACAAGATGGTGGTGTTCTGAAGAAGCTTCTAAGAACACTCCCGGTGTCCTGGAATGTTCGTAGGGGGTGTCCTGAGGATGCTGTCCGTATTGTTCTCTGTCAAGTTGAATGTGTCCTAAGAACACTTGCGGTGTCCTGAAATGTTCGCAAATAAACAAGATGGTGGTGTTCTGAAGACGCTTCTAACAACACTCCTGGTGTCCTGGAATGTTCGTAGGGGGTGTCCTGAGGACGCTGTCCGTATTGTTCTCTATCAAGTTGAATGTGTTCTAAGAACACCCGTGGTGTCCTGAAATGTTCGCAAATAAACAAAATGGGGGTGTTCTGAAGATGCTTCTAAGAACACTCGCGGTGTCCGGGGAGTGTTCGTAGGGGGTGTCCTGAGGACACTGTCCGTATTGTTCTCTGTCAAGTTGAATGTGTCCTAAGAACACTCGCGGTGTCCTGAAATGTTCACAAATAAACAAGACGGTGGTGTTCTGAAGACGCTTCTAAGAACACTCGCTGTGTCCGGGGAGTGTTCGTAGGGGGTGTCCTGAGGACTCTGTCCGTATTGTTCTCTGTGAAGTTGAATGTGTTCTAAGAACACCTGCAGTGTCCTGAAATGTTCGCAAATAAACAAAATGGGGGTGTTCTGAAGACGCTTCTAAGAACACTCGCTGTGTCCGGGGAGTGTTCGTAGGGGGTGTCCTGAGGACTCTGTCCGTATTGTTCTCTGTGAAGTTGAATGTGTTCTAAGAACACCTGCAGTGTCCTGAAATGTTCGCAAATAAACAAAATGGGGGTGTTCTGAAGACGTTTTTGAGAACACTCCCGGTGTCCTGGAATGTTCATAGGGGGTGTCCTTAGGACGCTGTCCGTATTGTTTGTTGTTAAATTGAAAGTGTTCTAAGAACTATTGCGTTGTTCTGAAATGTTCGTAGGGGGTGTCGTGAAAACGGTGTCCGTATTGTTCGCTGGCAAGTTCAAAGTGTTCTAAGAACACTCACATTGTTCGCGGACATTAAAAGTTTCCCATAGATCATAGTTGAAATGTTTGACTCTATGGATGTGATATGCTGCGGTGGTTGTTGCCAGGGCATAGAGTCTTGGGTGCATGGCCATTTGGCCATGCACCCAAGACTCTATGCCCTGGCAACAACCACCGCAGCATATCACATTCATATTTGCTTATAACTTTGGGTGAAAAACAAATGTATAAGGAACAAAGGTATTAGCTACTATGGATGTGATATGCTGCTATGGTTGTCCTTATTATTGTATACTTACTGTTTGGTCTAGTAATGGGAGTCCATGTTTGTCTTCTTCATTTCTGTGATAAAAGAAAATAGCATGTTAGTATTAGTATTTTGTAATGACTTATTACATTGAATAAGCAATATACTTTTATTTTTTTTCGACCCTCATATTTAATACAGTACAAATCAGAGTACTGTGCAATTTGCTCAGTTTCTGTATTTCTTGCTAAAATCATTGGGTCTGTGGGAGAAAAAAAATCCATGTTGGATTAAAAAAAAACCTTTTTCTGTTATGATACAGTGTATTTGTTTGTTTGTTTTCAGTGTTCACTTGTTGTTTCTGGCTAATGCTTTATACTTTGCTTTGTTGTATTTTTTTGGAGCAGTAACAGATTCTTCATTTGTTTTGATATTATAAAATTTTGGAGCAGTTAGATACCAATTGGCGTATTCTAACTGTCTATTTTCTTAATATATTTCAGTGGTTTTGATTTATCTATTTGGATATTGTTAAATTTTGTGACAGTTAGATACCAATTGGCGTATTCTAACTGTGTATTTGGCCTAATTTAGTGCTATTCATTTATCTGATTAGTTGTTGTAGAATCTTTGAGCTGTTAGATAGCTTTTGGAGAATTCTAACAGTTTATATTATTTTAACTCAAATTTATAATTTTGGGACAGTTAGATACCAATTGGCGTATTCTAACTGTCTATTTTTTGGTCTAATTCAGTGGCATTCATTTATCTGATTAGTTGTTGTAGAATCTTTGAGCAGTTAGATAGCTTTTGGAGTATTCTAACAGTTTATATTTTTTAACACAAATTTACTTAAAGGTTTAAATACAGTTTATTTATCAAATTTTGGTTTTAAGAACATCAAATAAGCGTTTGTAAGATCTGGTAATCTCTGCTTTAGAGTAATGGTACTATCATTACATTCAAACCATCCACATTTATTTTTTATGTATGCAGTGTAGTGCCCTGAATTGGTTGTAGCTCCTGCGTGGTAGATTATACCTATTGTTGTGAAGGTTTTCTTACCAAGTGATATTTGACCATGTGTGAATCCAGTCAGCTTGCAGTTGTTTTTGGTACCATCTGCATTGTAACGTAGAAGCATTAGTATTACGTATTTAATATGTGTTTGTATTACTAACGTGGAGCGATTATCTGAATTGCAGGTAGAGCATAATCTACCATGGTTTGCATTTTGTACAAGTTGCTGAAATGGAATGGATTCACAATTTGGTATTGATATATATATGAAGCGTTCATTGGGGATTTCTTCTTGTGTCACATTGTTGCAGAGAGTGCTTGTATGTTTCCACATGTATGAAATCTGAAAGATTTCATTTATAGGTATGTTTTTGTTTTCCAGTATTTGTAGTAAGTACATTAGAAATTCTTGTGGATCTTCCTGTGAGTTTATAGTGAATTTCACCATTCCAGCACAGTAGTCCAATTGCCGTCTTATTTCAAAAACACTATATGTGTTGTCAGGATTGTTTGCTGCATTTCTGTGAAGTACTAACATTTGCAAATACAATGGGTCTGCACTGTGTAAGTAAATGTTGTCAACAATTGGTGGTAATTGAAATGGAATATTCATTGCTACATTTGCATAGCAACTTACACCAACTATATTTGAGAATTTAAATGGTCCAGGTAGTTCTGTATCTAACTGCTTTTTTTGGAGTTTGTATTCCTTCTTTAAAGAAGTACCTGGTTTACTTTCTCTAATTGATTCTTTTTTGTTTGTGGTACTTGATGAAGTATTAGTTTCTTTTACTCTCTTTGGAGGATTTGCAGTGACGTCCTGTTGCATTTCTGTTTGATTTATTTTTCTTTTACAACGTTTTAGTTTTTGTGGAACAGAATATGTGTTTAGATGGGGAGTGTATAGTGAGCGAAGTCTATTATATTCTAAAATGCAAGGAATATCAGCGTTTACTTTACTTGCATCAAAGTTGATTAGAAATAGACCGTCAAGTGTACGTAAGCGTGATAGTGCTACGTAGCTCATGCCTTCTTTAAAGACTGTGTTAGCAATATCTATCATTCCTTTGTTTAGGGTAAGACCTTGTGATTTATGAATCGTGACTGCGTATGCAAGAGTTAGAGAAAATTGTTCTCTGCGTACATACATATCTTTGAAGAGAAGGAATCTAGCTGTTGAGCGTCCTATCCGTTTTACTTCTGAAAGTTTGTCAAAGAGTATATTGACAAATTGAATTTTGTTGTCACGTGGGTATGTTTGAAAGCCAACAACTGTACCCAGTGCTCCATTAACTAGTCCTTGGTCCACGTCAAGGTTACATTTAAGCATTACTCTGCAATTTAAGGATAATTTTAACACCTTTTCTAAGCCTGCTGTGTTTGAGATTGATTTTTCTAAATTATGTAGTCTTGTTGTGGCTTGGTCACACATGGGTAGTGTCATACCATGTACATCTAGTTTGTCTGTGGCACTAATTTCCATTATTGGTTGCATTTCTTTACTTAACATTATTTCATTGAATTTGAGACAGCTTGCAAGAGTTGGCATTAAGACCATACAATTGACATTTTTGTGGGCTAATGGTTCCATAACATCTGTAGCACATGCATTATCGCCATAAAGTGCATTAATGTGCCGGGTTTTCAATGTTGCTTCTGCTTCTTTAGAAAGTATAGCAACTCTCAAACTTTTTAAAATGTTGGCATAGGTTAGATCTGCAGATTGGCGCATGTTTTCTGTTAATTCTCTGTATTGGAAATGTTGCCAAAGGTTGACATTTCCAATGCTGCCAACAGTTTCACGGCAGAGTTTGTGCCCTAATGTTTTAAAAATAGGTTCACCTTTTACTGGTGTTAATTGAGCAGATCTCCAAAAACAATAATGTGTTTTCCTGCAAAGAGCTCTTCGTAGTCTGGTTTGAGTACTTCTTGTAATCTGAGGTGAATCAAAGCTAACATCAGGTTGGAGACCATGCTCACTTCATCTATTAGTAGCATTTTCATTTGTTTCAATACTCTGCGTAATTCCATTGCAGCTTCTGCAGAAAGTTTGTAATAGTCTAATGTGTTCTGGTGTTCTACTGGTAATAGTAGTAATCGGTGTAATGTAACACCACCTATGTTGTAGGCAGCTAAACATGTGGGGGCAGTGACAACAGCAGACAGTTTGTTGTTTGTCAATTGTTGAAGGAACTTACTAATGATTTTGATTAGGAATGTTTTGCCAGAACCAGCTTCACCACTGACGTACAGTAGCATAGGTTTATAATTATGGCAGGAACATTCTTTATTTTCATGTTTTACACCATGTGCAATTTGTTTTGTTACTTCTTGAAAAATGCCACTTTGCTCTTTGTTTAGTTTTGATTGTAGTATAGTTAAGTCTTCCTTATCTTCATACTGACACATGGTGTTTTCTACTTCTATCATAGCTAATTCTGTCTCATTTGTTATTAGTGGTTCTCGCAGTGGTTATTGGCTTCCTGTTACAGAAGGTTGACTACTGTCAGGAGTATCCTTATCTAGTCGGGGTTGGAGTTCTTCTTCATGTTGCTGTTCAGTGTGCAACATTGTTTTGTACTGTGTAAAGTTTACATCAGTGATAGTGCTTTCATTTGCTTTGAAAGCATCCTCATATGAGTCATAGTTATCTAGTAATTGTTCTTCTTTTCTCCATGGTTTGAAGAGTTGTAGCGGGGACACGTAATATACTTCTTTATGTTGAGGAGTCTTCAATGACAATTTGATATGATTAATAAAATTTGGTTTAGTGAGTTTAACTAAGCTGCTTTCACAGTCTGTCACTCTGTATTTACCTTTTTTTTCATCAGGTTTCATATTATTTTTGTATGTGTAGTTTTGGGCTATTTGGTATAGACACATGTTTTCCAAAATATTACTTCTGTTTGGGTAGTATGTGTCCAATAAATTGTTTTTTAAAATGTCTTGGCTGTTGGGATCATGTTTGGCTATTGTTTCTATATCTTCATATGATTTTAGAACTCTTTTTCTAGATTTAGCTGGACCAAGACTTAGCCATACTATATTTTCAGATTTACCATACAATGAAGTACCAGTTAAACAATCAGCTGCTTCATAAGATCCACGTTCTCTATGGGTGAGCATTTTTATGCCTAAGCTGTATAATTTCTGAGATACTGTTTTATCTGATGACAGGTCATTCCAGATGTCTTGGAGCTCTGTCTTTTCTGCTTTAGTTAAGTATGCTGTGACATATCGTGCAACTGCAGTAGAATTGTCTGCAATGTACTGCACATCTATGTTTGCATTCCATAAGTGGGCAATGATTGCATTATAATCATTGATATATTTTTCTTCTTCTTTTCTTTTTATGTAATATGTATTTTTAGGTGACTTACCTTTAACACTATGTCTAACTGAAGACATGAGGTTGTTTACTTGACCTGTATTTGTAACTGGTCTAGGGAAACCAAATCGGCATTTGGTGTAGTATTTGCCTTTGTTTTTTTATTTGCGACGAGAATATTTTCCACATTTCTGTCTTTGAAATTGTAAAATGTGTGCACGAAGATCACTATTTGTGGCTTCTGATGGAATTTCACAAGTGACATATTTTTCAATAAACTGTAAAACAGTGGCATCACTGTCTTGACCAAATTTAGTAGCATCTTTAATCTATAAAAGCATGTGGATATGTGGTGCTCCTCTGGCTTGGTATTCTTTTCTCCAAAAGAAGTGTTGCACTTCTCCAAGGGTAGGAACAGTTTTATTACAAATAAAATGTAGCATAGCAATGAAGCGATGGTGAAAATATCTTGAAACATTAACAGGATCCAAAGAACAAAGTCATCCAGGTGTTAGAATATCTATGTTTGTTTTGTTTTTATTTGATATGCGTAGGAAATCATGTAAATCTTCCCATGCATATTCTGCACAACTTAATGTAATAAACCAAGTGGGTGGGCCAAGGTTTCTGATCATACAACGTACATCTCCATGACGTTGAAACCGGTACTCTTTAGTACCACGCATATTTGCTAATAGATTTGTAATATTTGATTGTAAAACCTCATCCTTTTGTTGCACTTTCTCTAATAATTGTGTAGCTGTCATATTTTGAAAGTGTCATCCTGATTTTAATATGTGTGCAACTCCGTAACATAAAGTTGCTAGTTCACTTTCAAAGAGTAGGTGGAATATGTATTCCACTTTTTGTCTAAATCTGGGATCTTCAGAATACATCCGTAATGAGCGGTATTCTGAAGCTGATATTTGAATAGGTCTATCATCATACCTTCCTCCTTTGCCAGTAGGAAAGAGTAGAGGAAAAGCATGTGCTTCTATACTTTTTTCCCATATACTGATTGGCGATCCTTTTGTTTGACGCATTTGGTAAGTTTCCAGTACATCTTGTACGGTGTCATTACAGTGCCAAGGATGAATTGTATAATGGTCTAAAGTATTTGATATTGTAGCAGGATCTAGTAGCTCAAATTGACCAGCTTCTTGTGTTTCTTGAATTATTTCAGTTGTATCTTTCAAGTTTTCTTCAATATTAATTTCTTTGTAATATTCATTATTCTCTTTAAGATATTGGAAGGCTTGTCTAACTTTATATAAATCATCCAGCTGTTGCCATATTTTTTTGTCTTTTGTAGGCACTCCATTTACTAATATAATTAAAGATTGCTGCATTGGACGTTGCACTCCTAGAGTATGCACATTTTCTTTTAGATTTAATGGTAAATAAACTACTTTTCCACGAATGCCTTTTACCAATTCAGAGGGAGGTAATTTTGCTGTTTTTAGTTGAAGGTGTATTATTGCTTGAAATGGGTGTACTGTTTGAATTATGATGCTCTCATATAAATTAAGTTGTTGTAGAGGTCTTGGTACTGGGTATAATTCCAAATTATTTGTGATAGAACGTGAAGGAGTTTGGTTGTTGTCAAGTTTTGTAGTGCAATAACTGCAAAGTATTAAGGGCTCAGTTATTTCATATTTGTTTTCTGCTACAAGGTAGAGAGCTAATTCAAACCATTTAGAATCTTCATTGTCTTTTATTTTGTATGATAGGTCCACAGTTTTTGTGTTACTTTTATAAAAAATTCTACGGCAACATACACATACATGGTTTGGTACTTCAACTGATGTACTTTTAAATTTTAGTATTTCTTTTTTGTATGTGTTTAGCAAAAGGTTGCCATGTGTAGAATTGTTGCGTAATTGGTTTAAAGCTATCTCATTCTGTAAATGGCTTTCACTTCCAAAATATTTTTTCTGGATATAGTGAATTTCTTCAAGTAGGTCTTTTGCTGTACCATGTATAATGATGTTATTTAACTTTGCTAGTGCTAAAGCAGGACTTTTAGCATAGTACAGTTTATAGACTAGATTTCTTATAGTTGAATGATGTGTTGATATCCTTTTGATATCATGGAAAGTGGTTTTACAAGTAGGTCCTGTAATGCAGGCCAATGAATGTCCTTGTAGTCCTGTGTACTTGCACACTGGACAGGTATCTATATTTTGCAGTAATTTAATTTTGATTTTGTCTTTGCTTTTTATATATTTATTGAGGAATTGGCGTAAAGATTTGAAACATTGTTTGGGAATGTTACACATTGACGTGCATGGCCATTTGTACACTAGACGTTCTGATTCAGTTGAATGGAGGGGTAATTCTAAGTTTTCAGGGCATATTTTTGTAAGAAGTACTTCTTGTTCCATTATGGTATTATTCACTTTTTCATAACCTCGACCACTGCTATGTATGGCAATTGTATTAGTTTGTTTTTGTTTGTAGGCTTCTCCATTAAAATATGGTTCTGTGCTTGTAGTGTGATTCCATTCACCTCCGCTGATACTTAAGAAGTTCTTTCTGTTGATATTTCGCTTATTGAGAAGTTTTTTTTGTAATTTAGTTATTAGTTTTGTTAGTGGTTTCATTTTGTTTAACAGTAAAATATATAAATTTCTTTTGAGAAGAATTGCACTGTCCATCAATGCTTCTAAGAATAATTTCCTACGATAGGTTTTAAGCTTTGAACCCGATTTCTCTCCTGTTTTTATAAGATTTTGAAGGACTTTGTGACGGTATATTTTGGCTAAAATACTTTTCTTGGTATGCTTACTTTGCACTATATTAAAATTTGAAGAAGTAGTTTTATCTTTACTGATATCTGATTTTCTGTTAATTGTTTTTTTGTTTGTTTTACATTTTGATAGAGGAAGCGAAGTTGTTGTACTTGAAACTTCTTGTGTTTCACTAAATGATTGTATTAGCTGTTTTGGTTCAACTTTTTTTACAAATTCTGCTAGAGCTGGATGCTTATGTTGGACACCTTTATTTTCATTTGCTCTACTTTTGCGTTGCTTTCTACAGACTTGACTTTTGGTAGGCATTCTTTAGGGTCTGTTGAAAAAACTAAAGAAGATATGGGTTGGGGTGTTCTGGAATGTATGTGTGCATGAGTGTTTGAGTAAGATGATAAAGATGTATGTAATGGTGTGCGATTGTGCATTGGGAACTAAAACTAGTAGGGATAGGTATTCTTGAATTTATGTGTTACTAAACTGGGGTTCAGATGACAAAAAAAAGTAAGCTAGTGGTGTGGAAAAGTACAAATAGTAAATCTAATGTATACAATTAAAACGGTTGTTTCTTCTATAATATGAAAATTGTAGTGGTTCAGTTGGGTAATTTGTGTGTCCAAAAATAGAAATTTGTGGGCCATTCTGGCTGTAAATTGCTGTTTAAGACATGGACATTTTTGGACAAAATGGTACAAAATCTCTATTTTTAGAAACCAAAATAGCTTGTATTAATGTTATAGTATATTTGATTAATAATACAAATATTATGGTGATATTTTACTTACTTTTTTTTTAAAATTAACAGGTAAATTCTTAGTTTTTCTTTCTTCTTCAAATTCGGCTGCTTATTTTCAGGAAACTGGTCTTCACTGCAATTGTAAAAGATTCAAATTAGTTTTTTGTTTGTATGTAGCACTGTTTTTAATTTAGATATTGATTTTTTAATTGAAATCCTCAGTGCCTTCTGTAAAACCATTAAACTAATTTATTTACATAAGATACATTGCATCAGTTTAGTACATATGATATGTTCTTAATGAACAAATTGTATTGAATGACTAACTGTAGCAAAAAAAATATTTTTACTATGTCTTGTGAAATTTATAATATATTACTGAATACCACTATTTCTGTAAGTAAACTGTTCTAGGTAATAGCGCCTCAATGTCATGTCTAATTTAAAGTAATTAAGTAAATAAATAAATAAAAACAAAAAATATGAAATTGTATAAGTATTTTTATAAAGGTTTAATCATAGATTGTGTTTGCATGCAATTTTGTTTGAATATATGTAGTCTATATATTTCATTTAAAAAATGTTAGTTTAACATGATTTGAGTGTGTGTGTATAAAGAAAGTAAAAAGTATAAAGGTTTATAAGTGATAGTTGATTTTAGGAAATTGAAAAAGTACAGTAAATTCATTTTACAGATTTTACAAGGTAAAAGTCTGTTTGAAAATGTGTTCATCTACTATACAGAAAATATGCATACCTGAAGTTTGTGTTCATGCATATGGATATGCATGGAGCTGCAAGTAGACATCTTGAAGACTTGTACAGTATTTCTGGTAGATGCTGCTTGCCAATGATATGACACTTGTACTCAGAGAGATTCAGAGTACATCTGCAGTGCTGATCTATGATGATGCAGTAAGATGTAGAGGTCTTGAATGTGATTGGTGCATGGTCATGTGATTTTTGAGGTACATCCAATGAGGGAATGGCAGAGAGAGTGTAGTGGAAATGGTAGAAGGGCTGTTCATGTTACGATATGTCCGCGGACATGGCGGTTGTTCGCGGACATCGGGGGTTACATCTGGGGATTTTTGGGTTCAGAAGTCATGCAAATGAGAATAAGCACTGAAAGGGATTGGTCAGGAAAGTTTGGTGGGTGTGTTGTGCCTGGAGAGATTTTCTCAGATACTCTTTTTGCTGAGAGAACAAAAGATAGCTATGGCTGTGTGTTTCAGAAAATAGATTGTTTGGATTTTAGGAGATTCGTGGATACATTGGTTGAAGGTGCATGCAGAAAGCTGTGGAGTAGCTATAGCTCTTGGATTCCCACATGTGGAAGTACACTGGCATGGAGTACGTGGAATGAAGTGGTTGGACTTGCTACCTCTCTGTGCTACTTTGGAGACAGAGCAACATCCAGACATAATTGTAATTCATTGTTGAGGGAACAGTTTAGGACATGTGACTGGAATTGTTTTGCAATTTGCTATGAAAGAAGGACTTAGGAAGGTTATGGACATGTTTCCTAATTCTCAAGTGATATTTTCACGGATTGCGCAGAGACAAATGTGGCCTCGTTCTTCTTCATTTGGTCCACAAATGGAAAAAGCAAGGCGCAATGTTAATAAGGCTGTTTGTGGCTTTCTAAGAGATTTTGGCATGTCTTCTTTTCACAATGAAAATATTATGTTTTGTAGTACATACATTTTTCGCAGAGATGGAGTCCATCTTACTTATGCTGGCAATCAGATTTTTCTGAGAAATGTACAAAATGCATTGCAACCTTTTTTGGAATTACAACAACGATTTTGAAGTAGATGTTAAGCATTTACAATTTTTGACTTACAAACACCACCGAAAGGCTCTTTTCAGAGCCACCACTTCTTTCCAGTGAAAATTACAATGTTTGTGATGGAGTAGCAACCCAATTTTTTTAATGTTCGCGAACTGTCCGCGGACTTCTAAAAAATACAAAGAGCCCTGCTTCATTTATTTTCACTTCCATTTTTTAACTGGGAAAGGCGGCTCTGAAAAGAGCCTTATTTTTTTTTTATTTTTGTAATTTTGTATTTTTTTTGGTTTTTCAGACACGACACACTAGGAGAGGAGGGTAAAGGAGGGTAAAGGGGGGGACACCAACCACAGGGATAAGAAAGGGCGAGCTGAGAGAGGAAGATGTAGAGTGGGTTTTATTTGGGTAGTGAGTAGGTCTTCTCGTGCTCTGAGACGATAGTCTCAAAAGCACTCCGAAGTCGCTCCCACCTGCAGAGTACTGTGTCACAGTACATACATACAACTGTGACCCTCGAAAGGTAAGGGTCATCAGCATTCTGTATGGCCTGTGAGGCAGCTTGAGAAAGACGCTGTCCCACAGAGGTGGTCCTTGTGGTGACAGGATCAGAAACAGAGGATGAAGTAGAGGAAATCAACCTGCTACGTTATTCGCAAGGTACAACACTGCAAATAGCCCCAGAGTGAAATGACCTCAGGTGTCGCTTCATAGTAGTGGTCCCAAAGCTGTACTTACCGTGCTTCCCACGACTGAGTATCAGTTTGCACTCATTGCAGGTAACACGGTTCGCACGAGCCTTAGGAACATTACCATGAATGGTTAATAACCGCCACACCCAAGACTCACGCCTAGTGCGGGTAGTAGGGTTTTCCTCTACCTCATTCTCATCATCCTCTTCTTCCTCCTCTGCATCCTCACTCCTGTTCCCCTCTTCAGGCCTTTGAGGAGGTGGTGGTGGTGGAGGGGGTGGAGGTGGTGCTGAAGCAGGTGCAGCACCAAGTGGCAGTTCAGCAGCCAAGGATGCCATCTCGATGATGGTGTAGTCTGCAGGCAGCAGCAAAAATCACTGTGTTCTGAAGAATAGCCAGAAACACAATGGGAATAAGCTCTTGGGCGTGGTCTTTTATAGGGGTGCTTGTGCGCGGTCCGCAGACATGCGCACTGTCCGTGGACAGATCGAACACAAAAAAAGGATCGGAAAGTTTCAAAAGGTATATAGAAACTCAAGATTGCTATGTGGGACTTGTGCCATGGTGAGATTTTATGGAAAATATTATGGATTAACTGAAAATGTACTTTTAAATTGTTTGGGGACACGAACAGTGTCCGCATTTCAGGACACACGATGAGCATGGGCGTGGTCATATGATCTGTTTGCGAACTAGTCCGCAAAGGAAGCGCCTGTCCGCAGGACACCAAGTTCATGGAGATTGGTTAGCGCATGCGCATTGATGTCCTACGGACACTGTTCGGGTTCTGAAGTAATTAAAAGTGCGTCACACGTGAAACGAACATTTCAGGACACCGCGTGTGTTCTTAGAACAGTTTAAGCTTGGTAGCGAACAGTAAGGACATATATAGTGTTCTTCAGGACACGTGTAATTTAGTTTATGTACGAACATTTCAGGACACCAATTGTGTTCTTAGAACAGTTTCAATTGGGTAGCGAACACTACAAACAGGTATAGAGTTCTTCACGACACCTCCATTTTCGTTTACGTATCAACATTTCAGGACACCAATAGCGTTCTTAGAACAGTTTGAACTTGCTAGCGAACAGTACCGGACAGGTATAGTGTTCTTTAGGACACTTTAATTTTTGTTTGTTTACAAACAATTCAGGACACCGCGTGTGTTCTTAGAACAGTTTCATCTTGCTAGCGAACAGTACGAACAGGTGTGGTGTTCTTCAGAACACCTCCATTTTCGTTTATGTACGAACATTTCAGAACACTCGCACTGTCCGCGGACACTTTTATTGTTTTAAAAAAAAAACGGAAACTATTCACAATACAATAAAAAAATTAAACTTTATTTACCATATATTAATAATTTATGACAGAGAAGGTGAGGCAGAAACAGAAACAAAAACAGGAGAATTTGGGGTTTCAACATGATTGGTATTAGGTGAAGAAGGGATGGAAATCTCATCAAAATGTTTTGGATTATGGAGAGGGTTTGGGGATAATTGACTGGGATATGGTGAGGAGGGACAAGTACATGTGGGGCAATGGTACGAGGTTTTTGGTTTGAAATGATTTTCTACAAAAGTTTTTAAATTATTAAAATTAGCCAACAATACATCCATTTTTTCTTCTATATTGTGAAGACTGTTATCCATAACAGGGTTTTCTGAAGTTTTTTCTATTCTGGTATGCTCTGTACAAAAAAACAATATATATGTTAAATGCATATAAAAATATAATAAATAAATGGTTTATATTATAAAGTGTTTACCATTAGTTTCACTATCTTGTGACATTTCCTCATGTGGGAAATTGCCCTCTAGCCATTCCAGAGTACTAGACATTTCTGTGAGAAAAAAAAAAAGATAATATATTTTTTAATCTAATACAGAAAGTTTATAAATATATGAGTAAAATGAAGTACACTTACTATTTCTGGTAAGATAAGTCTTATGTATTCAGTGGGTCTGGTCTTGTTCTCAGTTCTGTTGTGTCTGTGAGGTAATTATGTTGCAAGCCAATTTATCTTTTTGTGGTATATTCCATTTCAGAACATATTGTATTTAAATGAATGGTTAGTGTGTTACATACATGGGTTACATTTCTTAAGTATTACTATATATAATGTGTTTGTGTGCTGCTTTTCGAATTTGTTAAATGTTCCTATATTATGATATAACAATCAAACAAACCCCCCCACCCACCCCACAGTTTTTAGGTAGTGGTACTGTTCTCCGAACATGTCCGCGAACATTGAATAAGTTCGCGGACATCAAGTTCATAAGAAGAGATCTAGTCAGTTCCATTTGACATGTATATAAAGTAAAAGTCATTATTGTTAAGTGTGCTACTAAAAAACTATGAAATTCAGTGAAAAAACGTTGCTAAAGGGACGTTATGGTTAAGTTGCGCTACTAAAAACCGATGAAATTCAGTGAAAAAAACTTTGTTAAAGGGACGTTATGGTTAAGTTGCGCTACTAAAAACCTATGAAATTCAGTGAAAAAACTTTGTTAAAGGGACGTTATGGTTCCAAGTAAAACCGAAAAACCCTTGAAATTCGCCAGTTATGGTAAGCTAAGCAACCATAACTCGCGCCACCACCGTGCACTGCTAAGACTAACACCCAGGCCATCAATGATGACATCACAAATGTCATTGATGACATCACTGATGACATCACATGTCTGGCTCACTATTTTTTCTTTTGCTGACATATCTAGGCCACATGGTTTTCTTCAGTAAAAGTCAGAAACTAAGAATTTTATTTTATTTTTAGAAATATCCTTCTAGTAGGTTCTTACAGTAATTCCCTTAGAGTACAGTCACATCATATGAAACATATACATATGCGAAAACACAAGCTTGAAAGACAGCAATCCTTTTTGTGCATAAAGATAATCACTAGACTAGACTTATGAGCAGTTTCTGATAGTTCTGTTGTTTTTTTATGGCTGTACTTTCCCTGTATATGGTCATATTTGTATACATTGTACTCACACTACTTTCCTTAGGGTCCAATCACATCAAGTGATACTTATACATAGGGTAAATAGCAGCTTTGAAACAGAGCAATCATTTATTTGCATGAAACTAATCAGTTAAGTTATGAATTGTTTCTGCTACTTCTTGTGCTTTTTTGCTAACTTCACTTTCCCTGTATATACCCATATTGGTATGTGTTCTTGTGTCTTTGTGTTTTGTCTATAGTAATGCAATTATGTAATACATGGGTTTTATTAGCTACTTATTACATATTTCACAGTACACAAAAATCTATTAAGAAAACAATTCTCATTTCATTATTCAACATATTAACATTACGAATATCATACCTTCATCTTGTACGCTGCACACAATGTTATGTTTCTGTATGAGTAGCTTAGTATACTAGATAGAACCCCATAATAGGATGCTATTTATATCAATGCATCGTTCAATGCACTTATTAGGGTATATTTCTTGCAATGATTCTTGACACTTTTTTCGCAACATAATAAGAATCCCTTCTACACATATCTCATGAGAAGTACATACACATGTGATGTCATCAGTGATGTCATCAATGACATTTGTGATGTCATCTTTGATGTCCTGGGTGTTAGTCTTAGCAGTGCACGGTGGTGGCGCGAGTTATGGTTGCGGTTTTACTTGGAACCATAACGTCCCTTTAACAAAGTTTTTTCACTGAATTTCATAGGTTTTTAGTAGCGCAACTTAACCATAACGTCCCTTTAACAAAGTTTTTTCACTGAATAAAATATATACATATGTATATACGGCCCATGGTAGTGGGCGTGAAGTCATGGTTATGTTACTAAACTCATAGGAAGACCACTTTTTCAGCAGCTTATAACTTTGCTCCCCCTGGAGGAATCGTCACCAAACTTTGCAAAAAAAGTATATGGCCGGCTCTGAATTTTTTCGCTAAATTGGGTGAGGTTTCATGCAGGGAGGACAAATTTATAAGGGGGTCCCAAAAAAAATATTTTTTCCATAGACTGAATGGGGAAAAACTTTGTGCATGGCTACAGGCCGAATGGCTGGAAGGATTTTCACCAAATTTGCGGCAGGAGCGGGGGCTTGGGTCAGAAAGCGTGCTTTTGTGAGTTTGGTGGAAATCCAGCCAGTACTTTTGTTGCAAAGAACAGAAATGTACGTCCCAAGAAATTATTGATATCTGGGTCTGCTCCGCTGACCCATTTCCCAGTTCGCTGCGCTGACCGAAGTCTCATTTGTCTATGGTACGCCGTGCTGAACATTGTACACGGCCAGTGGTTGGCTGGAGAGAAGCGTGCTGTGCGTCAAAGATTTTGGAAAACGCTGCCATGGTGTATCAGAGGACAGTGTTGTGGTGTGTGTGGGAAGGCTCTAAGCAATTGTGTGCATGGGTGGGCCTCTTGTACGTAGCGGTGTGCGCAGTAAAATTTGTAATATCTGGCTCTGCTCCCGCGTCCCATTCCCTGTTCACCGCGTGGTCAAAATGTTGATTGCAAAGCAGTGTGCGGTGACGGTATGTGTGTCAAAAGTGTTCCATGAAGTCGGATTGTTGTATCAGAGGTCTATGCAGCAGCGAAAGGGGCTGAAAACCATAGTCTATGGCATCTGGAGGTGGGATGAAGGGACGGAAAGGGTGTGGGAGTGAGAAGTGCTTCATGTGATACATCTCATTAGAAGAAGACGGTGGTGTGCCAGCACTATCCGTGCATGCTCTCCCAATGCGCGGATACCTCAACAGGCAACAGTCTTGTGTGGTCATTGCAGGCAGCCTTCATTATGGCATGGCAGCTGCAGCAGCGATGTCTTTCTTCGATGAGGGGTGGCAGGCACAATTGCAGAAGGGGAGTGCATTCCATGAGACGTGAGGATTTAAACATAGAGTGCACTACGGTGTGTTGTGTGAGGTAAGTCTGTAGCCCCAACGATGCATGGCAGCAGCCGTAGCACATAAATGTATGTCCACTGGTGGACAAAGGTATGAGTATTGGCTGATAGTAGGGGCCACATTGTTGCTTTTTGTGTGTGGTTCGGCTGCAGTGTAGACAATGTTGGTTGTATGGGTGTGGTGATTGTTAGAACAAACTACAGTTGTCAGTGTTTGGGTGGAGATGCTGATGTGACCAGTCATGCAGTGTGTCCACGGAATAGTGTACATATGGAAGAGGTCATGGTGCAACTGGTTCAATGCAGTGGTGAAAGGGGCTCAAAACCATGATATACAGCATCTGGAGGTGGGAAGAAGTGACGGAAAGGGTGCGGGAGGGAGAAGTGCTTCATGTGATAAATCTCATAAGAAGAAGATGGTGGTGTGCCAGTGCTATCCATGCATGCCCCGCCAAAGCGCTTATACCTTAACAGACAACAATCTTGTGTGGTCATTGCAGGCAGCCTTTGTTATGGCAGAGCAGCTGCAGCGGCAATGTCTTTCTGTTATGAGTGATGGCAGGCACATTTGCAGAAGGGGAGTGCATTCCACAAGACATGAGGATTTAAACATACAGTGTACTATGGTGTGCTGTGTGAGGTAAGACCGTAGCCCCAGTGATGCATGGATGCAGCCCTAGCACAGAAATATATGTCCACTGGCTGAAAAGGTATGTCTGCTGGTTGAAAGTAGGTGCTACATTGTTGCTTTTTGTGTGTGGTTCGGCTGCAGTGCACACAATGTTGGTTGCATGGGTGTGGTGATTGGTAGAACAACTTACAGTTGTCCGTGTATGGGTGGAGATGCTGATGTGACCAGTCGTGCAGTGTGTCCACTGGATGCACTAACGGAATAGTGTACATATGGAAGAGGTTGTGGTACAACTGGTTCAATGCAGTGGTGAAAGGGGTTGAAAACCATTGTATACGGCATCTTGAGGTGGGAAGAAAGGACGGAAAGGGTGCTGGAGGGAGAAGTGCTTCATGTGATCCATCTCATAGGAAGAAGACGGTGGTGTGCCAGTGCTATCCATGCATGCTCCGACAATGGGCGGATACCTTAACAGACAACAATCTTGTGTGGTCATTGCAGGCAGCCTTTGTTACGGCAGAGCAGCTGCAGTGGCAATGTCTTTCTGTTATGAGTGATGGCAGGCACATTTGCAGAAGGGGAGTGCATTCCACGAGACATGAGGATTTAAACATACAGTGTCCTATGGTGTGCTGTGTGAGGTAAGTCCGTAGCCCCAGCGATGCATGGATGCAGCCCTAGCATAGAAATATATGTCCACTGGTTGAAAAGGTATGTCTACTGGTTGAAAGTAGGTGCCATATTGTTGCTTTTTGTGTGTGGTTCGGCTGCAGTGCACACAATGTTGGTTGCATGGGTGTGGTGATTTGTAGAACAACCTACACTTGTTGATTTATGTGTGGAGGTGCTGACGTGACCAGAATAGTGTACATATGGAAGAGGTCATGGTGCAACTGGTTCTTATATGTGCTTGCATAGTGTGCATTGCACAGATTAGGAAGTATTGCAGTGCAGTACGGACCATTGGTTCTATGCACGTACTAGAGTGTTGGGAGCAGGCCCAATGTTGTGAAGATTGCCTTGTTTGGTTGACATGCTTATAATGCTTTGTGATTGGAAGTGGGTAGTGGTGCCAAACACAGTGATATGTTTCTGCATGGTGGTCAGTCATAATCTCGAATTTAGAAATGTCGAAAAAAAATGTCGAAAAAAAAGGCCGAAAAAAAAAATGTAGAATTTTTTTTTTCTATATTTTTTTTTGCGCTCTAGTATATGTAAATAAAATAGGTAAAAACAAAAAAATAAATAAAAAAGTGGGGTTGGGGGGAACCCCCCATTTCGAAAAAAAAAGTAATAAAAAAAAATTCGACATTATTTTTTTCGGCCTTTTTTTTCGACATTTTTTTTTCCGAGATTTCTAAATTCGAGATTATGACTATAAACCTTTCTGCATTACGGTAAGTAGAATACGTATCCTTGCCTCCCTGCTTTATGGTGCGGCGGTTGGGTGGAAGTGTTGGCGCGTATGTTGTCTTTGTGATTTCTGGCACATGCCTACATGGTCGCCTGAATGGCTCTGTTATGTTGTGGTGAGTGTGCCCAAGGCCTAAACTGTAGGTTGCATAGGCAAAGGTCGTAGGACGTAGGCCATGCACCCAACAGCCTAGGCCTTCATCACAGCTACCACAACATAATGCAGCGATGCAGTTGTAACTATGCATGCATTTGAAGTTGGTGAGTAGCACACAATGGTTGGGGAGGACATTGTACCCTTGGTAGAACTGCAGAAGTGAGCTGCTATGCGTACCTTAGCATATGGTGTTCACCATTGCCACTGTTGCAGAATATGGAGCCACATGTCACCATTTGTGTTTGAAATGGTTAGGCCCTTATAAAATCCTAGCTTGAGAAAGTGTTTGCCCACATTGCTCCATGAAAGGAAGTCAGCAGCATCAAGTTGCAATGTGCACAATGTACAGATGCACACACATACCGTTCAGCACAGGCAACCAAATGTCATGGAGCCATGCATGCAAAGATGTGGGCAGGGTGAAAGGTGGCAGGCGCAATTGCTGATGTGGAATGCATTACACATGACATGAGGAGTACAACGTGGGGTGCACAAGGGAGTGCTGTGTGTGGTGATGGCCTAGCATCGTGGATGCATGGCTGGAAGCCTTACATGAACAGCTATGTGGGTTGCTTGCAACTAATCCTCAGATTGTTGCATTGTGTGTATAGTTTGTGAGTTGTGCATGCATTGTTGATTGTATGGATGTTATCATTGTTCACACATAGTATATTTGCCAGTCCATGGCAGGAGCTTAAGAGTGACCAGATATGCAATGGGTCCACTGAGTGCTGTGGCGAGAAAGTGTGTGTATACCAGTGATAGGGTTCCACTGCATTGTGTATGTGCTTGAGTAGTGTGCATTGCACAGATTAGTAACTACTGTACTGCACTTTGAAGCATTTTATCATTGGAGTTGGTGGAGTGCTGGGAGGAAAAAACCTATGGGCTACCTGCAGTTTGTGGTGCTGGACGCTGAAAGCGTGCATCGGTTTGCAGAGCTGTTACCTGGAGGTGCTTTCACATGACACAAGACCTGTACTGTGAGTGTGCAAAGGTACATCTGCAGTGCAGAAATGATAGTGTTCAATGCGAGGTCTTGGAGGTGAAAGCTACATGCGTGTGTGACTATTGCATAATACCTAATGCGGGAGTGTTGCATATACAATTCTGGAAACAGAATAAGGAGTGCCTGTGCTTTACTGGGGTGTGGCCATTGCTGTAGATGGGAAGGTCGCACAAGTTACAATCTGCTCTTTTGAGCATGGTGCCTTTCCAAATGGAACTGTGGGGATTATCCAATCAGCTGTAGAGGGTGTGGGTCATAGGAACAGGCAGTAATATATTTCCCCAAATCTCGATGCAATGAGGTTGACAGAGATGGACAGACGCAGAGTGCTCATCGTGGGTTACATGTCTGGCAAGATCTGCACAGGTTTGCTGTGGAAAGAGGCTTTGATGCTAACTTTCAGTTGGAAGCTTTTTGGGGCACAGTGTATGAGTGGGCTTTCGGTGCCATGGTTCTCCTTTGTACATGTGTGGTCTCAGTAGGCAGCGTGGATGCTGTCTTTGTGCATTATGGAGGGCTACATTTGGGGTACATTTTGTGGTCACGTTTGCTGCGTCACCTCAAGAAGTTGATGAAAGCAGTGATGTAGATTTTTGCCACTGCCAAGGTGATTTTCTCCTCCATACCACCAAGAGGTGCATGGGACCATGCCGGTGTAATTTGCCAACAGCCAGAGGTCGGGAGGTGTTTCATACACAGACGCATTGTGAAAGCAAAAAGAAATATCGACGCTGAGTACCACAAAAGGAAATACACCAATCACAGGCTTGGCTTATAAAGAGTCTTGGTTATTCATTAAAAAAACTGTACAGTTTACAAAGAAACAAAGTATCAAATAGCTATCTGGCCTTCAGTACATCACAACGACTACCAGCCCTTTCGGTGTGAGAAGTGAGAGACACTGGACGTCTAAACATTTGCGTCTTTTATACAGTTTTCAATCGCAATGTCCAGCCCCTTTGCAAGTTATTTATTCCTCGGTCTAGGGTTCGTGCCGAGTTCACCTCTAGTTAGTCCAACTATATGCATTTGGGTTACTTCTAGTTTGCATAACAAGTCACAATGGCAACAGTGTATCTTCGAATTTGACATTAAGCCTTAGTACACGTCTTATACAATGTAGTTCAACAAGTGTTCACATTCAGTATTTAAACAACATCGTATTCAATGTATGTCCGTGGATCAGATTTGGCGCAGGTAATCCTCGATCTATAGGTCAAACATAGGGCAAGGTCTCATTACACGGCCCTAACATTTAGCCTATGGGCTGTTCAGGCATTGACTTATGTAAAGGTCAGAACAGCTAAGGTTACGAGCAGAAGAACACTGTCCACCATTTTAGAACACAGAGTGACTTTGAAACAGAAATCGACATGGGGGATGTTCCCAAAATGGCGGCTAGGTCGATCTAAGGTCGGAAACGTGCAACATGGATTTCTTCGCAGAGCGACTGGGCTTAGGCCAATAATACAATAAAGGAGGCATAATATGATATCCCGTTTAACAGCATGTGTGACTTTATGTGCAGTGCTGGGATGTTCTGCACCGACCATGACAGAATTAACTAGCAAGATTTGCAGTTATTCCATGGAAATGGCATTTCTTTTGCCTCCATTGGCAATGCTGTTTTGTTTGCCACTCTGCAGACAATCCTGTAGAACTGTAAGAGAAGTGTTGATGTTCAGTCCATACAAATGTGAGGAGAAGCAAACAGAAAGTCATCAACAGAGATAAAAAAAATATTGTATGCAAGGACCTATATAACAAAAACAGGACACATTTTTTTTAAACTTTTGTTTTCTGAGACAGTACTACAGATCCAAATCCCTACCCTGTTTTACAGTTACCACTCCCAATCCCCACTACCCCCTGATCCCCTCTTCCTCCCTAGCATGAAAACTCTGCAGATTACGCTGTTTTTTTCACATTTTCACGTGCCACATCCAGCCATTTTCTGGATGGGAGCCATGGAAAGGACATGGTGGAGTGAAAGAAACTGCTCTATATGGTTGGTGGGTCTGGTTTTTATGCAAACACTGTGCATGAAAGTCGCTTTGCACAAATAAGTGCAGAAGGGTATGGTGGAAGTGTGCAAGGTAAGGGGCAGGCATCCTGGGCGTATGCATGAACTGAATGTATTAATTTTCAGTTAGTAACATGTAAGCTGTGCTGCGTGTGTGCAACATTTTTTGAAAAGTGTACAGTAAGTGGGGTACTTTGGAAAACAAACCAAAAAACTTTGCAGTGTACACAGTAAGTGGCAGGCATCCTAATGTGGTGCATGCATTGTGCACATGTTATCATATGATGTGCAATTGTATGCTATGGCATTTGTAATGCACCTACACATACATCTACCAAATCGCAACCAGGAAAGGGAGGGGAAACAGAGGGGAGACAGAGACAACGACCCTCCTACACCAGGTTTGACTTACATCGCCCAAGTGCATGGGTGGAGGGAGGGGAAGGTACAGTACATGGGAAGAAGAACAAATGAAAATAAGTAAAATAAGGGGCTATTGTGCCAAGTGCAGAGATAAGTGCACACACCAGGTGATGGATGCACTGTTACGCATACAGAAAACTGTCCTTAAGTGCGGGGTTTACTAGAAAGCCAGTGCAGGGGTTTGCCTGGCGGGGGGCAGTGACATGGGCCCGACATCACAGAGTCAGCAGGCAAGTAGTGCAGAATCAGTTTACGTCAGCCAGTTAGCCGGGGAGAGGAGTTTAAATAGCAGACACTAAGAGAAAGGCTTTGAGGTGCTTCCAGACCTGGCGATGGTTTTACTCAGGTGTTGCGGAGCCCGGGAGGCTGTTGCAGAGGGAGGTTACAGGCAAAAAAGCACAACTGCCACCAACTGTTCTTTTTTTAGAAGTGCCTGACCCTGAGGGAGTTAGAGTTGACGCAAATATATAGGGAGTTGTCTTCTCAGTTTATTCCTCGCAGCCACTGGGAGCTATTGGTGACATTTCAGTTCAGGAGAGATACCATCCCATTTCGCACACTCCTCTTCTGGATGCGTTCCAGAGGGCGGACAGTAGAAGGGGGCAGATTTAAAAAGAGCCTGTTACAATAGTGCAGCGTAGCCAGAAGTACAGCTGTGCAGACAGTGATCTTTTGGAAAGTTGCTTTCGCTTGGTACCATACATTCAATGTTGCTATTGGTGGCATTTTTTTTAATGATTTACGTAGGATGTGGGTTAGTGAGAAAAACATTTCCTAGCATTGTCTTATAACCCAGTCATATACATAGTGCAAAAAAGTTTCCGTACCTCCTTTTTGTGGTGAAGGTGCGCAAGTGAATGAATGTGGATGCACAAATCTTGCAATCTTTTACTGAACTTTCTACTGGACGTGCTGTCCAGTGACAGCACACTAGCAGGCTGAATTTGTAATGTTACCTATGAAGAGTTGTGCAGGTCTGACAGTATTAGAGGGTAACTTCTTGGATGGCATTGGTGGAATTGTGCGTGCCCATTTACCCGTACCCAATGAGGTTGTGCTGGAGAAAAGGTAGTGGAAAGGGAAGAAGGACTGCTTCTTCTTTACTGGCGTATGGCCCTCACGGTACTTTGGACACTGCACGTGCCACAATCTGTGCTTCGGGATTATCCAATGAGGTACTGCGGGTGTGATTCACAGGATGGGGTGGGTAAACTGCTGTACATTACACTCTGCGTAGTGAGGCTGGCTCACATGGCGAAACCCACTGTGTTGCCTCTAGGTGATGCTTTTCTACTAGATCTGTGCAAGTATGGCCTGGAAAGAAACTTTGCTGACAATTTCGGATAGGAAGAAGTGGTTGCATTGTGGAACGGTGTCTACAAGCGCAGTTTCACCGACATGGATGCACTTTGTAAAGACCTGGCCACTTTTGCTAGAGCCAGTGTTATCGTCATCCACAATGGCGGTATGCATATGGGTTACAAAGAGAATGGCACATTTCTCCTGGAAGTTGTTCTGAGCCAGAGGCAGGAAGGTGTCTGATCAACAGAAGCATGTATAATTTTTTGTTCGCTGCTGGGATGTTCTTATGCAACAATGACCTCATTAGTTGTGGAAATGCAGAATTTTTCCAAGCAAATGGCATTTCTTTGTTGCACAGTGGTAATGCTGTTTTGTTTGCCCATCTACATTTGTGATGTCATCTTTGATGTCATGGGTGTTAGTCCTTGCAGTGCACAGTGGTAGCACGAGTCATGGTTGCTTAGCTGACCATAACTTGCGAATTTCTCAGGTTTTTCGGTTTTACCTGTAATCATAACGTCCCTGGTACATTTGTCTATTGAATTGCATAGGTTTTTACTAGTGCAACTTAACCATAACGGCCCTTTAAAAATGTTTTTTGTCTGAGAATATATATATATTCAGTGAAAAAACTTTGTTAAAGGGACGTTATGGTTAAGTTGCGCTGCTAAAAACCTTTCAAATTCAGTGAAAAAACTTTGTTAAAGGAACATTATGGTTCCAAGTAAAACCGAAAAACCCTTGAAATTCGCCAGTTATGCTAAGCTAAGAAACCATAACTCGCGCCACCACTGTGCACTACTAAGCCTAACACCCAGGACATCAAAGATGACATCACAAATGTCATTGATAACACCACTGGTGACATAATATGTCTGACTCCCCCTTTTTTCCTTTCCTGACATATCTAGGCCACATCATTTTCTTCAGTAACAGTCAGGAACTAAAAATTGTGAATGTACTATATTCGTAGACTTATCCTTCAAGTATGTTCTTACAATAATTCCCTTATGGTCCAGTCATATCATATGAAACATATACATAGGAGAAGATACAACCTTGAAAGACAGCAATCCTTTTTGTGCATTAAAATTATTAGTAGATTTATCAGCACTTTCTGTTAGTTTTGATGTTTTTTATTACTGCACTTTCCCTGTATATACTCATATTTTTAAATGTTGTACTCACACTATTTTCCTTAGGGTCCAGACACACCATGTGATATATATAGATAGGGTAAGTAACAGCTTTGAAACAGAGCAATCATTTATCTGCATAAAGGTAATCAATTAGGTTATGAACACTTTCTGCTACTATTGCTGTTTTTTTTCTTACTTCAATTCCCTTGTATATATTCATATTTGTATGTGGTGTTGTCTCTTTGTGATTTGTCTATAATAATGCAATTATGTAGTAAGTGGGTTTTATTACCTACTTATCACACGTTTCACTGTACGCAAAACTGTAATATGAAAACAGTTATCATTTCACTATTGAACATGGCAAGCTTATGAATATTGCACCTCCATCGTGTATGCTGCACACAATGCCTATGTTTCTACATGAGTAGCTTAGTATACTTGATGGAACTTCATAATAGAATGCTCTTTATATCAATGCATTGCTTAATACACTGATTAGCACTTGATATATATTCCAATAATCTTTGACACTTTTTTTATTAACATTACACTAAGAATCCCTTGTACAGACTTTTCATGAAAGGTAAATGCACATGTGATGTCATCAGTGATGTCATCAATGACATTTGTGATGTCATCTTTGATGTCCTGGGTGTGAGGCTTAGCAGTGAACGGTGGTGGCGCGAGTTATGGTTGGTTAGCTTACCATAACTGGCGAATTTCAAGGGTTTTTCGGTTTTACTTGGATCCATAACCGTCCTTCCCTTTAACAAAGTTTTTTCACTGAATTTGAAAGGTTTTTAGCAGGGCAATGTAACCATAATGTCCCTTTAACAAAGTTTTT
Organism: Ambystoma mexicanum; assembly: GCF_040938575.1. NCBI lineage: Eukaryota > Metazoa > Chordata > Amphibia > Caudata > Ambystomatidae > Ambystoma > Ambystoma mexicanum. The sequence goes on along the minus strand of NC_090941.1, from coordinate 400,851,954 downwards.
TCACTGAATTTCATAGGTTTTTAGCAGCGCAACTTAACCATAACGTCCCTTTAACAAAGTGTTTTCACTGAATTTCTTAGGTTTTTAGTAGTGCAACTTAACCATAACGTCCCTTTAACAAAGTTTCTTCACTGAATTTCACAGGTTTTTAGTAGTGCAACTTAACAATAATGACTTTGACTTTATATACATGTAATATGGAACTGACTGAATCTCTTCTACTGTACTTGATGTCCGCGAACTCATTTAATGTTCGCGGACATGTTCGAAGAACAGTACCACTACCTAAAAACTATGGGGGGGGTATGTTTGATTGTTATATCATAACATAAGAACATTTAACAAATTCAAAAAGGAGCACACAAACACATTATATGTACTAATACATAAGAAATGTAACCCATATATACAACACACTAACCATTCATTTAAATGAACTATGTTCTAAAATGGAATATACCACAGGAAGATAAATTGGCTTCCAACATAATTACCTCACAAACACAACAGAACTGAGAACAAGAACAGACCCACTGAGTACATAGGACATACCTTACCTGAAATAGTAAGTGTACTTCATTTTATTCATATATTTATAAACTTTCTGTATTAGATAAAAAAATATATTATCTTTTTTTTTTCTCACAGAAATGTCTAGTACTCTGGAATGGCTAGAGGAACATTTCCCACATGAAGAAATGTCACAAGATAGTGAAACTAATGGTAAACACTTTATAATATAAACCATTTAATTATTATTATTTTGTATACATTTAACATATATATATTTTTTTTGTACAGAGCATACCAAAATAGAAAATACTTCAGAAAAACCTGTTATGGATAACACTTTTCACAGTATAGAAGAAAAAATGGATTTATTGTTGACTAATTTTAATAATTTGAAAACTTTTGTGGAAGATCATTTTAAACCAAAAACCTAGTACCATTGCCCCACATGTACTTGTCCCTCCTCACCATATCCCAGTCAATTATCCCCAATCCCTCTCCATAACCCAAAACGTTTTGATGAGACTTCCATCCCTTCTTCACCTAATAACAATCAAGTTGAAACCCCTAATTCTCCTGTTTTTGTTTCTGTTTCTGCCTCACCTTCTCTGTCATAAATTATTAATGTATGTTAAATAAAGTTTAATTTTTATAGTGTGTTGTAAATAGTATTGTTTTTTTTTTTAAAACAATGTAGGTGTCCACGGACAGTGCAGGTGTTCTGAAATGTTTGTAAATAAACGAAAATGGAAGTGTCCTGAAGAACACTATACCTGTTCGTACTGTTCGCTAGCAAGTTCAAACTGTTCTAAGAACACACGCGGTGTCCTGAAATGTTCGTAAAAAAAAATTAAAGTGTCCTAAAGAACACTAAGAGGGTAATTCATAGAAATTCGCACAAAAGTGGCGCACGCGACTGGCGCACAGCGTGCCCGTGCGAATATCTGCACCAGCCGCGTGCCCTAAAATCAATTTCCGCGCACAGCGTATTCATGGATTTTCACATCCAAAACCAGCCGTGGTGTAGCGTGGCGCAGCGACCCTGCAGCAGCGCCAGTTATGCCCCCAAGAACGCCCTCGCACAAGGAAAAGCCTTCAAAATCCCCAAATAATCGCAAAGGGCTGCCCTAACCCTGGACCAGTTCACAGGGCTGGCAAACAGCAAACGACAGCGGGGAACGTGTATTTCAGTGGTTCGCGGGAAGTTCCACACGCGATTGTCCTGTGTACGTGTGCATCAGGGGTGCGCGGGAAGTATCACACGCAAAATCAGCAGGGTACGTGTATTTCAGGGGTGCGAGGGAAGTATCACACTCGATTCCAGCAGGGTATGTGTATTTCCGGGGTGCGCGGGAAGTATCACACGCGATTCCAGCAGGGTACGTGTATTACAGGGGTGCGCGTGAAGTTCCACATGCGATTTGTAACTTTGAATAAAGCGCTTTGTATGTCCTTTGTAACCTGTGTTGGTGTGTTTCCTTTGGGCTTCCCGGCCTCATATCAATTTTTCTGTTTCCACAGTTGGCGCCCGAATAGGGACCCTCAAGATTGATGCCGGATCATTGAAGGTTGATGCAGACTATCAACCGGGATCGGACGGTGTGATTCTGCGGGCCCGACCGATCGAGACGCGATATCGCGGCAGCGCTGCACAATTCGATCCTTGGACGATAGTCGTGTGGTCTGACACGGCATCTTGACGAGGGTCCAATTTTGAGGCGGGCAGATTTGCCGAAACCACCAAACGCAAGGTAATATTCGTTAGGTAAGTCCTTTGTAAACCGTACGGTCCTCCTTAGGTTTGGTCAGGTGCAGTTGTGACCAGGCTCTTAATCTAACCCTGACAATTTGAATTTGGCGTATTGTATCTACAGACACAATTATTGGACCAGGTAACACCAATTTTTTGAGAAATGCCAGGGAAATTGTCTAGCTGTTTTAGGGCTCTGTTCCGCAGCGATCGACAATCTTTGGAATTTAGCCGTCCGGCACCACAGGAGGGGTCGCGTGTACTATGTACTGTAATATGGCATTGGTAGTATTGTATTTAATGACATTTGGCACAGACAGACCAGACATGCCTCCGAATTTCAGTGGCCAATCAATGGTAGTTTTGAGATCCCCCGTATTGAATATTTAGAATCAATCTTGTTAAAGAAAAAGGTTAGACCAGCAGCCTTTGATGTGTTACAAAATTGGAAGAAAGAAGCATTGCAGCAGCTTAAAAGTAGGGATAAACATGCACGTCGTCATAAAACAAACGCTGAAAAAGCATTATTACATGATAAAGAAAAGCGGTCAGAATTAGTTAAAAATATGGATAGAGCCTTTTCACTCGGGGTCCAGAAAATGTACCCCTCTAAAGATTTCCATGTTTCTGAGGAATTTATTGAGAAGTTATTAAATGAACGCAGGCCCTATGCCTCAGCGCCACCTCCGTATGTTCCTGTCTTGGGCACTCTGCCCATTCCTGCTGTTGTTCCTGTTGCTATTCCTGTTCCCCCTGTACAGCCTATTGTTCCTAGTCCTTTGGTTGTCGTTCCTCCGCCTATCGCACCGCCCCTTCCCCCTGCACCTGCACCTTTGTTAAATTAACCTATACCTCCGCTCCCGAGTGGCCCCGTATTGATCGGAGTCGATCCAGGTGCAGGGTCAAAGATTGTGACTCGTAGTACTGTTTCTGCAGACAGGAAACAGGAATTGTTTGCATGGGCTAAGCATTGCATGGAGAAAGGTGATCAAGCTAATGTTTTTTCTTTATTATCTAATTTGAATAGTTTTCCCGAGAAAAATGTTTTTATCGAAGGTTTGGGGACTCATTTGTGTGTAATGTGAGGTAGATTACAAAATTCGGATCTTCCACAAGGGGTGAGAGATCTGAATGCTTTGGCACTTTCGAGGGACACAGAGCAGAAAGTATATGGACATGTTGAAAGATTGTTTGAATTTAGGAAAGACTTTGAAAAATCACGAGGTGAGGATGATGAGGACGATAGAATATATGTACAGAAGCGGTTCCTTCCGTGCCAAAGAACAGCACCTGAGGAAGTACGAATTTGTACCAAAGATGCGGTTCTATGGATCTCGGATTCATCGATACCGCCAGACGAAGTGTATCACACGTATAGTCAGTATACAGTAGAGATGCAAAGAAAAGTAATTCAGGTGATGGTGCAGCACCTGCAAGAGGAATGTGTAAGGAAGAAGGTTAGTTGCCCCATAGAATTATTGGGGATTTGTAAAAGGGCTTTTTCGCCCGACACTTCTACAGCTGCCTTAGCGCTCGACCTGGCTCTATTGCTTAGTAAGCGACCGGAGGTACCTATATCTCAGTTGCCTATGAGAGAGGTTCCTCCGACCTTTGTCCCAAAAGTTGAGATCCCCGCCAATGCGGCGACTGGTGCCCCCGCGGTGGATATCCCTGCACATTATGTATCGCAATTTGTTCACGTCCCATTTTCACGACAGGAAGTGAACACAATTAGACAATCAGTTCCCGATATTAGGAAAAACCCGACAGGGTTTTACAAAGAAGTAGAGTCCGTTCTACAGTCCTCTGTGTTCACCTTGAGTGACATTGACTTGTTATTTCCTGTACTCCTACCGCAGATGTATGGAAGCAGGTTCGGTCAATAGATGATGTGCTGGGGTTGGGAGATACGTGGGCAAATATGATTAGAATTGATGGAGAAAAACCAGCTGGTGAGAAACCTGATAGGATTGTCGCTAAACTAAAAACTATAATTCCAGAGAAAAGGATTATTTGGGACAAGCTTACGGCCTGTGTCCAAGGGAAAACTGAAGGCGCCACCGAATTTTTTAATAGATTCGAGCAGGTATTTTCTGACTTCAGTGGACAGGATTTAGGTACAGAGTCGGGAAAAAGGTTGTTTGTGGACAAATTTGTACGTGGATTGTTGCCTGACATCCAGTCACAAATCATGTCCTCAGAGAGCGCTTGGCAGGCAAAATCTCAATCTGAGGTTTTGCACATGGCTCAGTATTATGAGAACCGCGTTAATAATGAAAAGGAGAAAATCGAAAAGAGAAAGGGTGATTTGAAAACCAAAGTATTATTGCAGCAAATTGTTAGAAACCCCAGAGGAGGTACGACACAGACTAGAGGTCAGTACGTTCCAAAAGGAAATGCTCCTCTGAGTACTGTGAATGTTAATCAATGTGCTTATTGCCGCCAGGAAGGTCATTGGCGAGCACAGTGCCCCGTCCTTCGCCAGAGGTCAAACAGTATGTTTGGGGGTATGGGTAGACGACCTAGGGGCCGCCCTGGAGCAGGGGGCCCTGACAGAGGTCAACTTTTACAAGATTCTCAGCAACCTTTTTCACGGGAAAATCAGACCTCGAGAATGGACTCGAGAAACATATTTGATCACCCTTCTGCTGCCTACCTTTCTGGAGAGCTTCCTTCTGACGAGGCTCCGTTTTATTAGGATTGCCCGAAGCAGGGTTTGGAACCTTTGCCTATTCCCGTTAATCAAAAAGGCCCCTACGTTGAATTATTAGTGGGGAATAGGAAACACCAGTCTTTGATTGACACTGGAGCACAGAAGTGCTCCATTGATCATTCTCGGGTTCCAAACATCCCACTGTCAGGGCAAACAAATGTTTACATAGGGTTTTCTGGTGTACCAACTGTCTGTCCGGTTTCTGCGCCGGTATCCGTTTCTTTGGGTCCCTTCACAGACCATTGCCCTTTTCTTCTCACTTCAAACTGTGGAGAGAATTTGCTGGGGTTGAATTTGTTAAAGAAATTGAACGCAGTAATTCATTGCTCTTCGGATGGAATACGGCTAACGGTTTCACCACAGCAACTTCCTAATTCTCAGTTCTTAATTCGACCTTTACCTCCCAAGTTTAGCATTGTTTCGGAATGTTTGTGGGCGGTGGACGACAATGATGTCGGAGTGTTACATATTGAGCCCGTTAAAATAGTCCTGAAACATGGGGTGAAACTGCCACGCATTCCGCAGTATAAAATATCAGCTGAAGGCGAACGTGCTTTGAAATGCATTGTCTCCGATTTTGTACATCGTGGGGTGATCGAAGAGATTACAGGTAGTTTGTGTAACAGTCCGATCTTACCCGTATATAAGAAAGGCGACAATGCAATTCCATACCGGTTTATAATTTATCTTCGTGCTATTAACCTAGTGGTCGCCCCACAATTTCCAATTGTGCCTGATGTGACGACGATATTAACAATGATCCCTGCTACGGCTACGCACTTTAGTGTTGTGGATCTGAAAAACGCCTTCTTTAGTATCCCGATACATAAAGAAAGCAGATATCTTTTTGCGTTCACCTTGGGGGGACGCTCATTTACATTTACAAGGGCACCTCAAGGGTATACTGAAAGTCCTAGTATGTATAGTAGAGCCTTGAAAGAGCAGCTCGACACCCTTGAATTGCCACCTACTTGCACGCTGCTTCAATATGTTGACAATTTATTTTTGGATGCAGATTCTGAGAAAGCCTGTAAAGAAGCCACTATACTGTTGCTTGTTCATCTAGTTAAAAATGGTCACAAAGCTTTGCTTAAAAAATTTCAATATTGTTGTCAGGAGGTTGCCTATCTAGGCTACCTCCTGTCAAAGGAGGGGAGAAGATTGACACCTGAAAGAATAAAACACATTTCTGGCATGTCTGTTCCAAATACACAGAAGGAAGTCAGAGCCCTGATAGGGATGGCGCCCTACTGTAGGTTGTGGATCCCGAATTTCGCACTAGTGGTAAAACCGATGTTGGCTTTGACGAAGAAGGGTATTTCTCTGCCACTGCCATGGGAATCGGAACATCAACGATCATTTGAGCTTCTCAAAACCGTGCTATGTTCGGCACCGGTTCTGGGTACTCCAAATTATGACAAGGCCTTTGTGTTGTTTGTGCATGAATGTGATGGATGTGTTTTGGCTGTGTTAACACAGGAACACAGAGGGAAGAATAGGCCGTGCGGCTACTACTCCTCCGCCCTTGATCCTGTCGCATGCGCTTTGCCAAGATGTTTGCGCGCTGTCGCTGCTGCTGCTGCATCTGTAAAACAGAGTGAGGGAATGGTCCTAGGCCATGATTTGATTTTGATGGTACCTCACTCTGTTGATATCCTATTAAACAAAACCCAAACGCAACACCTCACCTCAGCACGGTTAACAAGGTATGAACTAATTCTGTTTGCCCCTCATATCCAAATTAAGAGGTGTTGTGTTCTCAATCCGGCTGAACTCTTACCTTTCCCGCAAAACACTGTTTGCGGTGACGAAGAATCACATGACTGCCTGTATACCACCGAACAAGAATCGAAGGGCAGGATAGATCTCATAGATACTCCTTTGGATAATGCAGAAGGGGAGCTGTTTTGTGATGGCTCCTGCTTCAAACTTTCGAATGGTACATCTACAGCTTCTTATGCAGTTACTACATTGAACAAAATTGTTGAAACTAAGAGAATTTCGCATAACTCCGCGCAGGCCGCAGAGATTATAGCATTGACCCGAGCTTGTGAACTTTCCCAAGGGCGAAGAGTAAATATATATACCGATAGCCAGTACGCATTTGGGGTGGCTCACAACTTCGGAAAACTTTAGTCGGAAAGAGGGTTTCTGACCTCACATGGGACCAAGATTCAGCATGGCCCTTTGATAGTGCAATTACTTTTGGCGCTCTCACTCCCTGAACGGTTAGCGATTATGAAATGTGCAGCACATCGCAAGGTCATAGATGATGTGGGCAAAGGGAACGCTTTTGCAGATTTGATAGCCAGACAAACGGCCACAGACCTTAGCACGGACATGTATACCTCGAGGGAAATGAGAGATGTTTGCATAATGGATGAAGGTATTGGGTCTGTGCGAGATATTCAGACTGATGCCACAATGGAAGAACCTAGAAAGTGGGCTGAAGGAATGGGGAAACTGGATGACGAAGGGTGTTGGGTGGATACATCCGAAGGGAAATGGTTGCTTCCTGATTCTTATGTATTGGCGATGGTTACGATGGCACACGGTCCTACGCATGTGTGTGCCCAGCAGATCACGAGAATGTTAGAACAGGTCTGGGTGAACGACAAGATTTTGGACACTGCAAAGAGACATGTCCAGAACTGTATGATCTGCCTACAGCACAATGTGGGTAAGGGGACAGTAACTCCAAGGGGAAGTTTTGGGCCCCCTTCTGTCCCCTTTGAGGTTATACATTTTTATTTTATTGAAATTGAGCGATGAAATATGTTCTTGTAATTATTTGTGCCTTTAGTAAATGGGTCGAGGCTTTCCCCGTCAAAGATGCTGCCGCCATGACCTCTGCAAAGATTATGGTAAAAGAATTCTCATGAGACAGGGCTGGATTGCAACAAGAGAGGCCAAGATGAAGCTAAAGAATATAAAAAACATGGCAGTCGAACATAGAAAAAGAAACGTGCTTCCAGAGTATCTAGCAAAATTTCCATCTTACACACATAGAGCAACACTATTAAAAATCTGGTTGGGAGTCTACCCAACTAATGACTATAAAAACAGAACTGGAGGAAGAGGCACAAATGAAGGGCGCTGCAGATTCTGTCAAAACAAGTGGCAACTGGAGACACCGATGCATCTCATGACGAACTGCACTGCCGTTTCAAAGGAAAGAAAGCGAATGCTATCAAGGTATATGTTAAAAATTACCCAATGCAACGACGAGGAACGATGGGACTATTTTATCCAAGGACACAATCCCAGATTCTCACGTGCGGGTGTAAACTTTTTGGATAAAATCCTCAAAGAAAAAGACGATGAACTAGCCGAGGAAAACACGCTAAAGACTGGATAAATTAAGTGAATAAACAAACATATACCTTTGGAGGCGAAGGACTTAAAGATAGTCATGATATAAAATGAAATGAAAGGAAAAGAAACGAAATGAAATGAAATGGAAAGTGTGATAAAAGTTTAAATGTAAACTAAAAAAAAAACACAATTTTTTTACACTTTAAAAATAAAAAAAAAAAAAAAGAATTCCTTCCTCGATTCCACCAGGGGCAGCCTCCACCAGGCCCCCACTCATGTCTCCCACCACCCCCACCCCCCATCAGTGCAGGGGCAGCCTCCACCAGGCCCCCACTCATGTCTACCACCACCCCCACCCCCCAGCCACCAGGGGCAGCCTCCACCAGGCCCCCACTCATGTCTACCACCACCCAGCCACCAGGGGCAGCCTCCACCAGGCCCCCACTCATGTCTCCCACCACCCCCACCCCCCAGCAGTGCAGGGGCAGCCTCCACCAGTCCCCACTCATGTCCCCCTGCACCCCCACCCCCCAGCAGTGCGTGCAGGGGCAGCCTCCACCAGGCCCCCACCCATGTCTCCCACCACCCCCTACCCCCCAGCAGTCAGGGGCACCCTCCACCAGGCTCCCACTCATGTCTCCCACCACCCCCACCCCCCAGCAGTGCAGGGGCAGCCTCCACCAGGCCCCCACCCATGTCTACCACCACCCCCACCCCCCAGCCACCAGGGGCAGCCTCCACCAGGCCCCCACATATTGTCTCCCACCACCCCCACCCCGCAGCAGTGCAGGGGCAGCCTCCACCAGGCCCCACTCATGTCTCCCACCACCCCCACCCACAGCAGTGCAGGGGCAGCCTCAACCAGGCCCCCACTCATGTCTCCCTGCACCCCCACCCCCCAGCAGTGCAGGGGCAGCCTCCATCAGGCCCCCACTCATGTCTCCCACCACCCCCTACCCCCCAGCAGTCAGGGGCACCCTCCACCAGGCCCCCACTCATGTCCAACTCATGTCTCCCACCACCCTCACCCCCAGCCACCAGGGGCAGCCTCCACCAGGCCCCCACTCATGTCTCCACCACCCCCACCCCCCAGCAGTGCAGGGGCAGCCTCAACCAGGCCCCCACTCATGTCTCCCTGCACCCCCACCCCCCAGCAGTGCAGGGGCAGCCTCCACCAGGCCCCCACTCATGTTTCCCACCACCCCCACCCCCCAGCAGTCAGGGGCACCCTCCACCAGGCCCCCACTCATGTCCAACTCATGTCTCCCACCACCCTCACCCCCAGTCACCAGGGGCAGCCTCCACCAGGCCCCCACTCATGTCTCCCACCACCCCCACCCCCCCAGCAGTGCAGGGGCAGCCTCCACCAGGGCCCCACTCATGTCCCCCTGGACCCCCACCCCCCAGCAGTGCAGGGGCAGCCTCCACCAGGCCCCCACTCATGTCTCCCACCACCCCCTACCCCCCAGCAGTCAGGGGCACCCTCCACCAGGCCCCCACTCATAACCAACTCATGTCTCTCACCACCCTCACCCCTCAGCCACCAGGGGCAGCCTCCACCAGGCCCCCACTCATGTCTCCCACCACCCCCAACCCCCAGCAGTGCAGGGGCAGCCTCCACCAGGCCCCCACTCAAGTCTACCACCACCCCCACCCCCCAGCCACCAGGGGCAGCCTCCACCAGGCCCCCACTCATGTCTCCCACCACCCCCAACCCCCAGCAGTGCAGGAGCAGCCTCCACCAGGCCCCCACTCATGTCCCCCTGCACCCCCACCCCCCAGCAGTGCAGGGGCAGCCTCCACCAGGCCCCCACTCATTTCCAGCTCATGTCTCCCACCACCCTCACCCCCCAGCCACCAGGGGCAGCCTCCACCAGGCCCCCACTCATGTCTCCCACCACCCCCACGCCCCAGCAGTGCAGGGGCAGCCTCCACCAGGCCCCCACTCATGTCCCCCTGCACCCCCACCCCCCAGCAGTGCAGGGGCAGCCTCCACCAGGCCCCCACTCATGTCTACCACCTCCCCCACCCCCCAGCCACCAGGGGCAGCCTCCACCAGGCCCCCACTCATGTTCCCTTGCACCCCCACCCCCCAGCACTGTGGGGCACCTGCCAGCAGGCCCCCACTCATGTCCAACTCATGTTCCCCTGCATCTCCACCCCCCAGCACTGTGGGGCACCTGCCAGCAGGCCCCTACTCATGTCCAACTCATGTTCCCCTGCACCCCCACCCCCCAGCACCGTGGGGCACCTGCCAGCAGGCCCCCACTCATGTCCAACTCATGTTCCCCTGCACCCCCACCCCCCAGCACTGTGGGGCACCTGCCAGCAGGCCCCCACTCGTGTCCAACTCATGTTGCCCTGCACCCCCACCCCACAGCACTGTGGGGCACCTGCCAGCAGGCCCCCACGCATGTCCAACTCATGTTCCCCTGCACCCCCACCCCCCAGCACTGTGGGGCACCTGCCAGCAGGCCCCCACTCATGTCCAACTCATGTTCCCCTGCACCCCCACCCCCCATCACTGTGGGGCACCTGCCAGCAGGCCCCCACTCATGTCCAACTCATGTTGCCCAGCCAACATGTCATCACAATCTAGATCCCCGGTCCCTATGGTCAGCCTCCAAATGCAAAACACCCACCCGAGTATTGCATCCACCCACTCAGAAATGGCAATAACATGATAGAACTGCAATTGCAAGTTTGGAAACGAACACATGTCCCTCACATACACCCAATGGGTGTCAGTGAATCTCAAAACCCATATCATGATATGCATGAAACCAATGAGATGATACTACACATTGAAGTTTGATCAAAAAATATGTATTAAAGAAAACATGAATTGAATCAAAAATAAACTAACAGAAATGGGAATGTAAAAAAAGTAAAAAGAAGCATGTCCATGAAAAAATGCAAAACCAAAAATCAGAATCCAAAGGAATGGTGTCCAAAGTCACAGTCCAGAAAAGAAAATCCAATGGGAAATTATAATTGAAAGCCATTGCTCCATGGGTAAATGATAAAAAGAAAAGAAAATCCAACAGTGAACTATGTACAGGTGAACAAGCCAGGGTCCATGATCCCAACAAAAGAAATGAAACCTATCTAACAACACTACCTAATAAAAAATAACTATATACAAAAATGTGGCCCATTGTCCAAAAGGTCCAAAGAAAATGCAAAAACAAAGGAAACCTAACACTAACTACATAACTATTTACATGGGCAGCGGGCTAGTCCAACGGCTCACTGGATGTTGTCATGGGCCAGGGCATCATCGAACTCCTGTTCAATGGCTTGGAGGCGGGCATGTTCCCTGGCCCTGAGATCTGGCAGGGATAAAGCAGTGTCCAGCTCCAACTCCCTGCGAAGATCCTCGAGGCACTCAGCCCTGACCATTGTGAGCCGTTCCTCCTCTGCCCGCTACCGCTCCGCACCTATCTTCTGGCCCAACCGCTCCCACACGGAAGCCACTCCCATTCCAGGGTTCTCCTGCCCTCCGGCCGATGCCTGCACCCCTGATGTTGATGGCCCCGAGCCATGATGCCTCCCACGTCGAGGCTGCCGCTGCCTCTGATGCAACTGCCTGTGCCAGCACGACGGCATCCAGGCTGATGGTATCCACCGAAGCCGTCGTGCACGTGCCCTGCCCGATGATGCCATCACATCCTCCATCTGCTGGGGTCCAGTTGCTGGTGTGTCCACCCCTGCTGGACCTCCGACTCCCGACTGTGGCAGGGATGGGATCCCCACTGAGCCGGCTGCATTGGTCGGGGAAGGTCCACAGGGGGCCCTGGTGGCATCTGGGTCGGAAGACGGCATGTAGAACGACTGGTGCATAGTCTCCACAGAGGAGGAAAGAGTCGCCAGATTGGCCGACACATGTAGGAAACCCCCGACCATGGCCGTTCCCAACTGGGCCACGTTGGCACGGTGCTCTCCGTGATGACGTGCATGTTCCTCCCGGGAAGCACGCACCTCATCACGAATTGCACCTGTGCACAACGCGACACCAATCAGGACGTTTTCCATACAGCCAGGGGTCCCCTCGTACGCAGGTGGAGGGGAGTCAGATGACATGGACATCCCCCCTACCTGCAGACGGGCCTGGGATGGGGCATCCCTGCTGGTGCATTCACAGTGTCAGGGCCAGTGACATGCACAGGCCCCTCCACGGGGACCTGTGCTGCCTCCTGCCCCTGCCCCTGGACTGCAACACTTGCACCAGCAGGGATGCCCCCACCAGGCCCCATGTGCGCCTCAGTGGCGGCCTCCTCCTCCTCTGTGGAAACCACCAACCTGGATGGCTCCACCCTGTCTTCTGCCGTTGCAAGCCCCTGTGGGGGCTCACCCACCCCTTCCGCTGCAGCCGTGGGGGCATCCCCACCACTTTGCTCCACAGAGCCGTCTCCACCCTCTTCTTCACGTGGCGCTGTGTAGAGGGAGACATAGAACACAAGCATCAGGGTACTGTACAATGGTCCCCTAGACAGGAAGCAATAGCAGATGAGTGGCACAGTCAAAGATCACTTCCATCATGTCCCTCCACAACACATGGCTCAGTGCAGGTAAAACACATGCGGTAAGAGGCATGGCGCATGCTATGGACATTAGCATACATGTCCAAGTGATTCTTGAAACATACACTGTTGTTTTGGAACTCACATGCATCATGTGCCATGTCTATCACATGCACACACTTCACCCTAGTTTCATCCATCTGGCCTTGTACACCACAGACACAGTGGATACAAGGATGACTAGGCTGCATCAGTGAACCTGAACATTGCGACAGACATGTGTCATGCATCCCTGGCATTCACAAGTCACAGACACGCAGGTCAGACACACAGACATGGACAGCATACATGTACATGGCATCAGCACCCATCCCTCACCCATGTCCAGGAACACAGACTGGCATGCTTTCATGTGGCCATTCCGCATAGGGCAACCCATGTTGCATTTGAACACATGCACCAACCATGTGGTTCACACATTACTGGTCTCACATGCATGACCTCCCTGCACAAACACATGCATACATGGCCTATGTCACACATACAGGCAAGTATCAGACAACCAGCACACTGCGACATGCCCTGTCTCACACAGCAATGCTCAGCCACTTACCGCTCAACTCCAGACGGGTCTGCCTCTCAAGGATCTGGGCGTGGAACGCTTGGCCTACGCGTTCCAGGACCCTCATCTGGATGGTACTCATGCGGCCCCAGCCCCCCTCCATGAGGCGCCGGGCCTTCAAGAGGGTCCTGGACCTGCAGTCATCCCAGTGCTTCTTGACATGTTGGTAGTCGCGGACTGCCACCCCCTCCGCGTTGATGGCAGTCACGATGTCCGTCCAGATCCGAGTCCGTCCTTCCTTGTTGGCGCGCTTACTTCCGAAGAGGGCATCATACTGCCCCAGGACTTGCTCCACCAGGACACCAACTTCGGTGGCAGTGAAGCTGGTGCCCCTCTGCCTCTCTGGCCGGGGGTTGCCAGTGGTGCCAGATGTTGCAGTGCCCGACATGGCAACCCCAGAGGCAGGAGTCGGTGGGCAACTGGGTCATGGGGCTGGGCTGTGGAGCGATGGTATCCCAGTCGGGAGTCTTCTGTTCCAGCAGGGGTGGATACAGCAAATGGACCCCTGCAGATGGCTCATGTGCAGGCACCAAATGGCAGGGCACGGTGGCAGCAGGCAGGCAGGCAGGCAACAGCAGATGGCTCGTGGGAGGCTGCTCAGGGCTCTGGGGGGCAGTAATTCGGCCTTTTGGGCAGGAGCGTGGTCTTCCGTGTGCTTACGCGTGACCAGCTTGATACAGAGTGATTTGGCACGTGAAAATCCTGCACTTCTGCGTGTAAATCGAGGAAAGGCCCTTAGCGCGTATGCACGTCAGCACGCATATGCGATTTCATTGGACCAAAGGCCCTTAGCGCGTGAGCGCGTCTGTGACGTGAGGCGTGCGGGTGTTTCCCTCATTACACGTGATGACAGAGGACACATGGATTTCCACCAATTGCGTGTGGAACTTCCTGCGCACCCCAGAAATACACGTACCCAGGCCAATCGTGTGTACGCTCACTTCCCTCCCATTACACGCGATGACACTCAGACGTGCAGTATTACCACGTGTGTTCGGATATGCGATTTCATTGGCCCAAAGGCCACCATGCGCATCTGTGACGTCACGCGCATGGCCGTAGAGAATGGCGCGTGTAAAAATGAAGAGATACACGTCCGAGTGTCAAAGCGCGTAATTGGTGGAAATGGCCTCATTGCATATGCGCGTCTGTGACGTGTGTATAAAAGGTACGTGTAGAACGCCATTTCCTTGTATGTGCTTTTCGTGGAGAGCGAGTGGGTGAAATCTGTACTTCTTGTCGGTTCACACGCGATTTACTTCACAGCGTTTCCAGTTCGTACTCCCTGTTACCTCTGACAGCTTTTTCTCTTTTCCTCTTTTTCCTGGGCCTGTTTCCTCAAACAGCGTTCCCTACTACTGTTGTCCTGTCTCCTCAGACAGCGTACAATTCTTCTTTGGTGGGGGTGTTGCCAACGCGCACACGCGCATATTTTTCACGCTTTTGTTCCTGGCGGACGGTGAGTCGTGCACGTATTTAACATCTGTGCTTGCCCTGTGTGTCGCGTACCCCTTCAGAGGTCATTCTAGGCTGCGTGTGACACGCATACGTTCATTCTTGTGTTCCTGGGTGCCACAGCGTTGTGCAGGTTTATTTTTCCAGGCACGTGGTCTAGGAGGGGTTGCGTGCACCTTACTTCGCTTTTTTGGGGTGCCTGTGCGTTGCGTGACCCGTCAACTTTCCCCAGGGGTGACATACAGCCTTGCTAGAGCACTAGGGTACGATTACCATCTGGTACCCAACCCCTTTGACCCCCAATTGCCCAGGACAATAGTTCACATCGACTCCCATACGCACTATAACATCAGTGCCATAGCTGGGAGGCGAACAAGCCGTAAGGGTGGCAAAGGTGGCCGAGCCCCAAGTGGTGGCGGTGGTGGATCCGGTAGGGGACGTAGCCGTGACTTGCAGGGTGCCTCTAGCCCCCATGTGTGGAGGAGCAGTCAGGGACACCCATGCCCCCCCCGGTTGAGGTTACCGTGGCTGACACCATCCATGCTCAGCCCTTGTTGGACCAGCCCACTGTGGAACCAGACCTGGCACAGGGTGACTCCATGGCGGACTTCCAGGTCAGCAGGTCTAGGCCACGTGCGCCGGTGAACGTTGGTGTCATCAGGCCACGTGGATCTGGGGCAGCTAGGTCATCTGCTGCCCCACGTAGGCAGGCTGGGGAGGCTGCAGGGGCAGCTGCGGCTCCATCCACCCCACCTCTCACACACCCATCCAGGACAGTGTCGTTCCAAGTCCATCATGCTGACATTCCCCCTGACACCATCACACTTGAGATAATGCCTGCACCAACTCCCATGCTGAGTGTGCAATCCCACGCTCCTGCCCCTAGTGTCCAGAGCGGCGCAGGACACTCCAGATCCCCACCACCTTCCAAGCGGAAGAGGAAGAGTGCTCGTCCAGTAGAGGCTGATGCCCCAGACACGGCTACACAGTCCGGCCCGTCAAGGAAGCCCAGCTTCAATGAGGCCGAACTGAATGCACTTGTAGAGTATGTGTCCGCACATGACTGCGAAATGGTGATTGTTGCAGGATCCAAGACCACACCTGCACACCGTCAGGCACACTGGCAGACCATTGCGGACATCATAAGTGCCCTTGGAATCATGAGGCGCACAGCTAATGAATGCTACAAGCGCTGGAATGACCTGAAGCGCAGGGCAAAGAATAATCTGGCCTCAAGTCATGCCGCAACTCTAGTGACTGGAGGTGGGTCTCCAGCAGACGACATAGAACTCACTCCACATGAGCAGGTTGCTGGGACCTACGTCACGGAGGAACAGATCCAAGGCGTGGGAGAAGTGGCAGATTACGAGGCATTGTCCGGTGTGCACATGCATGTGTGTGTCATCCATGTGCATGGTGTGTGTGGGAGGGCTTCTGTTTGGGTGCCAGGGGAGGGTGTGTTTGCCTGAGTGGTTCAGCTCACCCATGTGCCTCTTCCTATACATTCTTGGCAACAGCATTTGGGTATAGCAGCATCCCTTCGGCCAACATTAGACATCCAGCCCAACACCACGCCAGTTGCCCTTGGAGTGTCATCTTGCCACAACACTGTTGCTTATTTACCTCTGTTTATTCAGGCAGATTGTTTGCATACCACCACTTTTACTCGGGATTTCTCAGTCCTATTGTCACATGTCTGACATGGCTATGGTACAGTGGAATGGCTCAGTTTCGTGGACATGATTAGTTTGGACATGTCCCTGTGCTATAGGACGATTTTTGACTGGCAGCTGCAGGTTAAACATTTGAACCATTACAATGAAAATAATCAATCATATGAACAAACTGGACTGAATGACCAATTGGTGACCTCCTCTCCCTCTTCACTTCATGGCTAGGGTACATGCCATCTGTGTGATGGCATGTGTATTTGACCTGCCAATCACTGGCCAATGTCTGATGCCACTGCTAGGCAGCATGCAGCAAATGTGTTCATCTTCCATCTTGGTGTCATCAATGTGTGCCATCTGCCTCCCCATCACACGCTGTGACGGTGCATGCATGGGAGTGTTTTAGTCATGTGGGACACGTGTCAATCAAGTACTGTTTCTGTAGCCTCTCAGCCCTAATTGTGTACCATAGTGCTAATGCCTGTTTCCATTTGTTTTCTTTTATGTCTTTGCAGGGGAAGACGCACTTGATACTGCTGGGGTTGTGGAGATGGTGCAGACCCAGGAGGGGTCTGAGGGCCGACCGACCACCAGTGAGGGACGTGGTGTGGTGGTGGGTGAGAACCCACAACTGCTGCAGGTCGTGCTCTCAAGGGGTATCTCTGGCTGCATCTCCCCCGAGCTGGACTCAGGTGTGGATTCGGATGATGAGACCTACGTGCCGTTGCAGGTGAGTGTTCCTGGGAGGGATTCTGTTCTGTCCGACCCACCTGCACCAGGGTTAGAACCCTCAATGGGGATGTCAGTGGTGGCAGGTACGCCTTTGGTGGTTACGGATGCAGGGTCACACTCCGCGACATCTGATCCTGTTCCTGGGCCAGCAGATCAGAGGGGGAATGCAGTCCTGCAGCCTCAGGCAGTGCCGGCACAGCAAGGTGCAGTTCGCCTTGCCCTAGACAGGTGTGGTGCCCGCCGACGTGGTAGCCGTATGCCACCTGGCAATACAGCATGGGAGCAATCCATTTACGGTATGGCAACCCAACAGATGCTTTGAGATTGTGCAGCAGCCATGGCTCCTCTGAATCGAGTGCTGGCCGAGTATGTTTGAATGCTGCAAGTGGAGTGAATAAACCCCTCTGGGTGTATAGATTGACTCTGTACTTTATTGCTTGATCGTATGGATGTTTCCATTTCAACTTGTTCATTACTGAATTGTGAATTGCAGTCTTGATCCCTACATTTGTGGATGTGTGGCGATACTCTAGCGGACTATGACGCTTTGTTGAAGTATTGATTTCTCATTTGGAGGGAAACCAGCAAATTTGTCATTCTGTGACATGCTTTGAAGTTTCACCATTTAAAGGCTTGGAGTTTGTTTTCCTTTTACCCTTTTGGGTGCCTGAATCTACCCTTTCAACACGGTGTGGAAGAGATTAGTGGATGCTTTTAAATTTATCCCCTGAAGAATGTTCGCCTGAACTGGGCAGTTAAGAACAGAAACATGTTGGGATGCTTGTTGTTTTAGTGACACATTGAGATTTTTTTGTGTGTTATGTGATATCTTTTGTGTCATATAAATAAGTTATTTGATGTTTTACATTTGTTTTATATTTGTTTTTAATGTTTAGTACACTGTGTTAGGTGAGGGTATTGTTTTTTGTTTAAATTCAGTTTAAATTATTTGAATAATAAACTTGTTATACATTTGTGTAAATCTGTTATAGCAGACGGTCCATTTTTTCAGGACTAGTGATGCTGGAAACCCTATAGAGTTTTTGTGTGAGGGGGTTGGAGGCAAGTAAACAACACGTATCATCTTGCTCTTTATTGTATTACACAACCCAACAGGCAGCATCATCAGAGATAATGGCTCAGGCCATGGATAGGGTGGCCTCTTCCATTGTCCCCCCCGAAAGGCTGATGGAGCGACTACAGCAGGCAACCGACTCCATCTGCCAGTCACACAGGGAGGACATGTTGGCGTCCGACAGGGACAGGCGGACGGCACTGGCGACTCTGCAGGAAGCCATCTCCATAGAGTCCCAGGGCCACAGGGAAGCCCTGAGGCTGGAACTCCTTCACCTCAGGACGACTCTTGTTGAGCTTGAGGCTTCAACAAACTGAAGGACAGAACAGCAGCTGGAGCGTCTCACCCGTACGCTCTCAGCTGAGATGCAGGCAACTAGGGCGGAGGTCCGGACATCCCGTGAGTTTTTGCATGGGGACCTTCGTACACTTATCCTCCAGAACGAGACCTACCACACCCGCATGCTTGCAGCCATGGAGGAACAGACTAGAGCTTTGCGTGGGCTGCCTCCCATAGTGCCACCACCTCCGGATGCAGGTGCAGAGGGTGAGGATAGCGACAGCAGTGATACTTCCACAATAGGGTAGCCGAGTAGGCCATGAGCCCATGGAGGTGTTTTTTTTTTCTCGCAAGATCCACACAGGTGGGTTTTGGTGTGCACCCTGTCCTCGGACCTCCTGGGTGGCCTCCCCAACCCCCCCGGGCCCATTAATGGCTATTTTTGATTTTTTTTTTTTTTTTGGGACAGTGTGTTGCCTTGTGTGGCTCCCGTGGGCATACATTGTGGCTGGGCACATGCAGGCTTGTCATGGATTTGGTTCAGATGCTTGGGTTTTTGTCACACACACCCTTCCTGCTTCCCGTTTCCATGGGCTTGCAAAGTGTGTGCCCAAGTGACATTGACGTACATGGTGACATTGGACTCCCATGAGCTGTGTGGGCAGTCTGTAGTTAATACTGCGTATACATTCATAGTGCATATTGTTGTTGTATTGTACACTGCGTGGTGTATTGATATGTGCCTCTGCATCCATCTCATCCTCCATATTTGCAGGTCCATTCCTCATGTTTTCACAATGCGGTCCACCTTGGAACTGGAGTCCATGTTGTAAGCAGTGCACCTACACTCTTGCGTGGCGCTAACACTGTATACTTGGAAGTGTACGGAGGGCTGTCATCATCAGGTGGTGAGGCTAGCTAATTTTTAAGTCTGTAATGTCATGTTTAAGGTAGGTTGGAGGTTGTGTAGGTGATTGGTATTCTTGGTAAGTATTTGGTAATGTGGGTTGTAGGTCCTGCATTACTGTGAGCATTTCATGTGTGGACATGTTTCCATTAGGGACACTGTAGCTGCTGACACTTGGGGCATGTTGTGGGGATTAACTTCTTTCCTCTCACATTGCATGACATGCCATGGTGTGTTGTGTGGCCGTGCCGGGGAGGGGGTGGGTGACATGGCACTGTTTTCATGTAGTATTTTGGAAGTGGGTATTCATTTCTGCAGCATGGAAGTGTCTTTTCATGACACTGCATTGGTGGTGTTTGTGTAGGTAAGGATGCACACATTGTGACACTTCCACATGAACAATCTCAGGCTGCTATGGTTCTGACAGTTGACAGTCCCTTTCTTCGTCTTAATTGTCAGGTCGAGTCATCATTGCTTATCAGATGGTATGTGCCAGGCCTGTGTGCACTCCACTGGGGTGTGATTTCTATGTGAAGTAATTAGCCACCAGCTGCGTACGGGCTGCCTCACCCCGTGGCCTCACCCCTCCCATGCGCAGCGGGCGTGCATGTGGTTGGGGATGTGGGGGCACCACCATGTCCACGGCCAGGCCCCGGCGTGTTGCAACATTGTGCAGGACACATGCTGCCACTATGATCCTGCACAGTACTGGGGGCGCATATAACAGCTGCCCGCCAGAACGGTCAAGGGAGCGAAAGCGTGACTTGAGCACTCCGAATGTGCGCTCCACTATGCCCCGGGTTGCAATATGGGCTGTGTTGTATCTTACCTCTGGAGGCGGTGATGGGGTTCCGAATTGGCGTCATCATGTGGGTGCTCAGAGGGTAGGCACTGTCCCCTGGTGAGGAGGTGATGGGCATCATTAGTGGGGTAGTGACATAACTCTGCATCTGACATGCATGCATGTGCAGTGGCATTCATACTCACCAAGCAGCCATGTATCGCCATGCCGCCCAGCTTCTAGGTCCTGGCTTAGGGTAGACATTCGGTAAATGAAGATGTCGTGGGTGGACCCTGGATAGTTGGCATATACTGAGGTGATGATTCCCTTAGAATTACATACTACCTGCACGTTGATGGAATGACAGTGCTTGCGGTTCCTATAGATGTGCTCAGATGCCCTGGGGGGACGTAGTGCCACATGGGTGCAGTCAACGGCACCTAGCACTTTTGGGAATTGTGCCACACCGTAGAAATCGAGGGTGGCAGCCTGCCTTTCTGCAGGTGTTTTGGGCAGGTATATGTGCCTACGGACTGATGGGCGTGCAGTGATGATGTTCAAGACCTGGTGTAGGCAGCGTGACTGCGTGGCCTGTGACACCCCACCCACTATGGCACTTGTCCGCTGAAATGATCCTGTGGCCAAGAAGTGCAGTACATTGAGGACCTTCTCCAGGTGAGAGCACAGGGTGGGTGATGTGAGGTCATCCTCCCACTCACTGACCAGGTCCAGTATTATGTGTGGGGGAAACCTGTACCTCCCATACACCTGGTCATCAGGCATCCCAAAAAGGCTGTTTCTGGGAGTGAAATTTCGGGCCCTCACTATCCTCCTCCTCCTCCTTTGGTAACCCACGGCCACTGCTGCTAGGAATGGTATATTCATCCTGGCGTATGAGCTTGTTTGTTGTTTGCGCGCACTTTTATGCTGCGCGGGTCGACGTACGCCTGCTTCATGCTGGCGTACGTGTCTCAGGATTGGACAATTTTTCGGCACGTCGTAGGCGAATGTGTGAATCTTCCTGGCCACCCCAGGAATACACGTAGCACGCTCTCACAGGCACAGTCGCGGGTAAATATTCCCGCCCACACCTGGAATACATGTACCCCACTCTCACAGGCCCAATCGCGTGTGGAAGTTCACGCGCACCCCGAAGTACACGTACCCAGGCTAATCGCGTGTGGAACTTCCCGCTCCCCGAGGTACACATACCCAGGCCAATCGCATGTGGAACTTCCCGCACACCCCGAAGTACACATACCCAGGCAAATCGCACGGCTGTGGGGCGGGGGGGTGGGAGACATGAGTTGGACATGAGTGGGGGCCTGGTGGAGGGTGCCCCTGGTGGCTGGGGGGTAGGGGTGGTGTTAGACATGAGTGGGGGCCTGGTGGTGGCTGCCCCTGCACTGCTGAGGGGTGGGGCTGGTGGGAGACATGAGTGGGGGCCTGGTGGAGGCTGCCCCTACACTGCTGGGGGGTGGGGGTGGTGGGAGACATGGGTGGGGACCTGGTGGAGGCTGCCCATGGTGGCTGGGGGTTGGGGGTAGTGGTAGACATGGGTGGGGGCCTGGTGGAGGCTGCCCCTGCACTGCTGGGGGGTCGGGGTGCAGGGGGACATGAGTGGGGGCCTGGTGGAGGCTGCCCCTGCACTGCTGGTGGGTGGGGGTAATAGGGGACATGAGTGGGGGCCTGGTGGAGGCTGCCCCTGGTGGCTGGGGGGTGAGGGTGGTGTGAGACATGAGTTGGGCATGAGTGGGGGCCTGGTGGAGGGTGCCCCTGACTGCTGGGGGGTAGGGGGTGGTGGGAGACATGAGTGGGGGCCTGGTGGAGGCTGCCCCTGCACTGCCGGGGGGTGGGGGTGGTGGGAGACATGAGTGGGGGCCTGGTGGAGGCTGCCCCTGGTGGCTGGGGGGTTAGGGTGGTGGTAGACATGGGTGGGAGCCTGGTGGAGGCTGCCCCTGCACTGCTGGGGGTTGGGGGTGGTGGGAGACATGAGTGGGGGCCTTGTGGAGGGTGCCCCTGACTGCTGGGGGGTAGGGGGTGGTGGGAGACATGAGTGGGGGCCTGGTGGAGGCTGCCCCTGCACTGTTGGGGGGTGGGGGTGCAGGGGGACATGAGTGGGGGCCTGGTGGAGGCTGCCCCTGCACTGCTGGGGGGTGGGGGTGGTGGGAAACATGAGTGGGGGCCTGGTGGAGGCTGCCCCTGCACTGCTGGGGGGTGGGGGTGGTGGGAGACATGAGTGGGGGCCTGGTAGAGGCTGCCCCTGGTGGCTGGGGGGTGGGGGTGGTTGGAGACATGAGTGGGGGCCTGGTGGAGGCTGCCCCTGCACTGCTGGGGGGTGGGGTGGTGGGAGACATGAGTGGGGGCCTGGTGGAGGCTGCCCCTGGTGGCTGGGAGGTGGGGGTGGTGGTAGACATGAGTGGGGGCCTGGTGGAGGCTGCCCCTGCACTGCTGGGAGGTGGGGGTGGTGGGAGACATGAGTGGGGGCCTAGTGGAGGCTGCCCCTTGTGGCTGGGGGGTGGGGGTGGTGGGAGACATGAGTGGGGGCCTGGTGGAGGGTGCCCCTGCACTGCTGGAGGGTGGGGGTGGTGGTAGACATGAGTGGGGGCCTGGTGGAGGCTGCCCCTGCACTGCTGGGGGGTGGGCCTGGTAGGAGACATGAGTGGGGGCCTGGTGGAGGCTGCCCCTGGTGGCTGGGAGGTCGGGGTAATAGGGGACATGAGTGGGGGCCTGGTGGAGGCTGCCCCTGGTGGCTGGGGAGTGAGGGTGGTGGGAGACATGAGTTGGACATGAGTGGGGGCCTGGTGGAGGGTGCCCCTGGTGGCTGGGGGGTTGGGGTGGTGGGAGACATAAGTGGGGGCCTGGTGGAGGGTGCCCCTGCACTGCTGGGGGGCGGGGGGGTGGTAGACATGAGTGGGGGCCTGGTGGAGGCTGCCCCTGCACTGCTGGGGCGTGGGGGTGCAGGGGGACATGAGTGGGGGCCTGGTGGAGGCTGCCCCTGCACTGCTGGGGGGTGGGGGTGGTGGGAGACATGAGTGGGGGCCTGGTGGAGGCTGCCCCTGGTGGCTGGGTGGTGGGGGTGGTGATAGACATGAGTGGGGGCCTGGTGGAGGCTGCCCCTGCACTGCTGTCGGGTGGGGGTGGTGGGAGACATGAGTGGGGGCCTGGTGGAGGCTGCCCCTGGTGGCTGGGGGGTGGGGGTGGTGGGAGACATGAGTGGGGGCCTGGTGGAGGCTGCCCCTGCACTGCTGGGGGGTGGGGGTGGTGGGAGACATGAGTGGGGGCCTGGTGGAGGCTGCCCCTGCACTGCTGTGGGGTGGGGGTAATAGGGGACATGAGTGGCGTCCTGGTGGAGGCTGCCCCTGGTGGCTGGGGGACATGTGTTGGTGGTCAGTAGTGCAAGATGACATGTGGGTTGGCTGGTGGGCTTGGCCATGGTGGATGGGTTGCCTGTGGGACATGAGCAGGGGTGCAGGGTAGTACCCTGTGGTGTGGGCTGCCTGCAGGGGCCAAATCACGTGTAGCATTCCCCGGCACCACTGAAATACACGTACCCTGCAGAAATCACGTGTGAATCTTCCATGCACATCGGAATACACGTACCCAGGCCAATCGCGTGTGGAACTTTCCGCGCACCCCCACCTAGCCAGGCCAATCGCGTGTGGAACTTCCCGCGCACCCCGTAGTACACGTACCCAGGCTAATCGCGTGTGGAACTTCCCGCGCACCCCGAAGTACACGTACCCAGGCTAATCGCGTGTGGAACTTCCCGCGCACCCAGGAACACGCGCACACGCAATTTTTCCCACAGCGGGTATACGTGTTTGTCGGTGCCCCTTTGCACCTCATTTGTCCTAGAGGGCCACTGTATGGGCCATTCTTCATGGCTGTATATGGTTGCTTTTTGTTAGCGCACATTTTGGCGCACATTTTTTTCAGTCGCAGGGGCGCTACCGCCTGCTTTCTTGTGGCGTACTTGTTTGGCCATGTGCGCGTCTTTGACCGTGCGCTGGTTTGCCCTATTCGATTCCATGAATACGGGTTGTAGGCAAGCGTGTGGGCGTTCCACGCACTTGCCTCCTGTACTTCCCCCGTGACGCCCATATTTTCACACGTTGTTCCCCATTCCGAGCGTTACGCCCCGTGTTCCGCCTACTTTTGTGATGTGCGCCACGCTATGTGCGATTTCGCAGTGGCCGTGGCGCATGCTGTTGGATGACCTGTGCGCCGGCGCACATTTTTAGCACACATCCAATGTTTTTCTCGTGCACGGACTTCCATGAATCGCTGTGCCCTGGATTTCCTGCGATTCGCACGTTTTGGCACCTCTGCGCGGGAATTTTTGGCGCACTTTAATTTCATGAATCGACCCCAAAATCTGTCCGTAGTGTTCGCTATCAAGTTTAAACTGTTCTAAGAACACAATTGGTGTCCTGAAATGTTCGTATGTAAACGAAAATGGAGTTGTCCTGAAGAACAATATACCTGTTCGTAGAGTTCGCTAGCAAGTTCAAACTGTTCTAAGAACACACGCGGTGTCCTGAATTGTTCGTAATTAAACGAAAATGGAGGTGTCTTAAAGAACACTATACCTGTCCGTACTGTTCACTAGCAAGTTGAAACTGTTCTAAGAACACACGCAGTGTCCTGAAATGTTTATAGATAAACGAAATTGGACGTGTCCAGAAGAACACTATATCTGTCCTTACTGTTCACTAGCAAGTTTAAACTGTTCTAAGAACACACGCAGTGTCCTGAAATGTTTGTTTCACGTGTGACGCATTTTTTATTACTTCAGGACCCGAACAGTGTCCTGAACATCAATGCGCATGTGCTAACCAATCTCCGTGCATTTGGTGTCCTGCGGACATGCGCTTCCTTCGCGCTGATCGTGTGTTCTGAATGCGGACACTGTTCGTGTCCCCGAACAATTTAAAAGTACATTTTCAATTAATCCATAATATTTTTCAATAAAATCTCACCATGGCATAAGTCCCACATAGTAATCCTGAGTTTCTACATACCTTTTGAAACTTTTCAAACTTTTTTTTGTGTTTGATCTGTCCGCGGACAGCGCACATGTCCGCGGACCACGCACAAGCACCCCTATAAAAGACCACGCCCTAGAGCTTATTCTCATTGTGTTTCTGGCTATTCTTCAGAACACAGCGATTTTTGCTGCCACCTGCAGATTACACCATCATCGAGATGGCATCCATGGCTGAACTACTGCCACCTGGTGCTGCACCTGCTTCAGCACCACCCCCACCACCTCCCCAAGGGCCTGAAGAGGGGAACAGGAGTGAGGATGCAGAGGAGGAAGAAGAGGATGATGAGAATGAGGTAGAGGAAATCCCTACTACCCGCACTAGGCGTGAGTCTTGGGTGTGGCGGTTATTTACCATTCATGGGAATTGTCCTAAGGCTCGTGCGAACCGTGTTACCTGCAATGAATGATACTCAGTCGCGGGAAGCACGGTAAGTACAGCTTTGGGACGACTACTATGAAGTGACACCTGAGGTCATTTCACTCTGGGGCTATTCGCAGGGTTGTACCTTGCAAAGAACGTAGCAGGTTGATTTCCTCTATTTCATCCTCTGTTTCTGATGCTGTCACCAAAAGGACCACCTCTGTGGGACAGCGTCTTCCTCAAGCTGCCTCACAGGCCATACAGAATGCTGATGACCCTTACCTTTCGAGGGTCACTGTTGTATGTATGTACTGTGACACAGTACTCTGTAGGGGGGAACGACTTCGTAGTGCTTTTGAGACTATCGTCTCAGAGCACGAGAAGATCTGCTCACTACCCAGATAAAACCCACTCTACATCTTCCACTCTCAACTCGCCCTTTCTTATCCCTGTGGTTGGTGTCAACCCCTTTACCTTCCTTTCCTCTCCTCACCTAGTGTGTCGTTTATAAAAAACCCCAAAAAATACAAAATATCAAAAATCAAAAAGAAAATAAGGCTCTTTTGAGAGCCGCCTTTCACAGTTAAAAAATAGAAGTGAAAATAAATGAAGCAGGGCCCTTTGTATTTTTTAGAAGTCCGCGGACAGTTCGCGAACATTTAAAAAATTGGGCTGTAACATATCGTGCAACTGCAGTGGAATTGTCTGCAATGTACTGCACATCTATGTTTGCATTCCATAAGTGGGCAATGATTGCATTGTAATCATTGATATATTTTTCTTCTTCTGTTCTTTTTATGTAATATGTATTTTTAGGTGATTTACCTTTAACACTATGTCTAACTGAAGACATGAAGTTGTTCACTTGACCTGTTTTTGCAACCGGTCTAGGGAAACCAAAGCGGCATTTGGTGTAGTATTTCCCTTTGTTTTTGTATTCGCAATGACAATATTTGCCACATTTGTGTCTTTGAAATTGTAAAATTTGTGCATGAAGATCACTATTTGTTGCTTCTGATGGAATTTCACAAGTGACATATTTTTCAATAAACTGTAACACAGTGGTGTAATTGTCTTGATCAAGTTTAGGAGCATCTTTAATCCATAAAAGCATGTGGATATGTGGTGCTCCTCTGGGTTGGTATTCTTTTCTCCAAAAGAAGTGTTGCACTTCTCCGAGGGGAGGAACAGTTTTATTACAAATAAAGTGCAGCATAGCAATGAAACGATGGTGAAAATATCTTGAAACATTAACAGAATCTAGAGAACAAAGTTCTAAAGGTGTTAGTATATCTATGTTTGTTTTGTTTTTGTTTGATATGCGCAGGAAATCATGTAAATCTTCCCATGCATATTCTGCACAACTTAATGTAACAAACCAAGTGGGCGGGCCAAGGTTTTTTATCATACAATGTACATCTCCATGACGTCAA
Source organism: Ambystoma mexicanum (assembly GCF_040938575.1). NCBI lineage: Eukaryota > Metazoa > Chordata > Amphibia > Caudata > Ambystomatidae > Ambystoma > Ambystoma mexicanum. The sequence goes on along the minus strand of NC_090941.1, from coordinate 400,824,778 downwards.
AACAAGTACTCTTTTGTACCACGCATGTTTGCTAATAGATTTGTAATATTTAATTGTAAAACCTCATCTTTTTGTTGCACTTTTTGTAATAATTGTGTAGCTGACATATTTTGAAAGTGGTATCCTGATTTTATTGTGTGTGCAACTTCATAATATAAAGTTGCTAGTTCACTTTCAAAGAGTAGGTGGAAGATGTATTCCACATTTTGTCTAAATCTGGGATCTTCAGAATACATCCGTAACGAGCGGTATTCTGATGCTGATATTTGAATAGGTCTATCATCGTACCGTCCTCCTTTGCCAGTAGGAAAGAGTAGAGGAAAAGCACATGCTTCTATACTTTTTTCCCATATGCTGATTGGTGATCCTATTGTTTGACACATTTGGTATGTTTCTAGTGCATCTTCTACGGTGTCTTTAGAGTGCAATGGATGAATTGAATAATGGTCTAAAGTATTGGATATTGTAGCAGGATCTAGGAGCTCAAATTGACCAGCTGCTTGTGTCTGTTGAATTATTTCAGTGGTATCCTTCAAGTTTTCTTCAATATTAATTTATTTGTAGTATTCATTATTGTCATTTAGATATTGCAAGTCGTGTCTAATTTTATGTCAATCTACCAGTTGTTGCCAATTGTATTTGTCTTTTGTAGGTACATCATTTACTAAGATAATTAAATATTACTCCATGGGACGTTGCACTCCTACAGTGTGCACATTTTGTTTTAGATCTAATGGTAAATACACTAGTTTTCCACGAATACCTTTCACTAATTCAGAGGGAGGTAATGTTGCTGTTTTTGGTTAAAAGCGTATTATTGCTTGAAATGGGTGCACTGTTTGAATTATGATGCTCTCATATAAATTGAGTTGTTGTAGGGGTTTTGGTAGTGGAAATAATTCCAAATTATTTGTGATAGCACGTGAAGGAGTTTGGTTGTTGTCAAGTTTTGTAGTGCAGTAACTACAAAGTATTAAGGGGTCAGTTATTTCTTTTTTGTTTTCTACTATAAGGTAGAGAGCTAATTCAAACCATTTAGAATCTTCATTGTCTTCTATTTTGTATGTTAGGTCTACAGTTTGTGTGTTACTTTTATAAAAAGTTCTACGGCAACATACACACACATGGTTTGGTACTTCAGCAAATGTACTTTTAAATTTCAGTATTTCTTTTTTGTATGTGTGTAGTAGAAGGTTGCCATGCATAGAATTGTTGCTCATTTGCTTTAAAGCTATTTCATTCTGTAAGTGGCTTTCACTTCCAAAATAATTTTTTGGGATATGGTCGATTTCTTGAAGTAGGTCTTTTGCTGTACCATGTAGAAGAATGTTATTTAAATTGGCTAGTGCTAAAGCAGGACTTTTAGCATAATACAGTTTATAGACTAGATTTCTTATAGTTGAATGATGTGTTGATATCATTTTGATATAATGGAAGGTGGTTTTGCAAGTAGGTCCTGAAATGCAGGCCAATGAATGTCCTTGTAGTCCTGTGTACGTGCGCACTGCATAGGGATCCATATTTTGCAGTAGTTTAATTTTGACTTTGTCTTTGCCTTTCACATATTGATTGAGGAATTGGCATAAAGACTTGAAAGATTTTTTGGGAATGTTACACATTGACGTGCATGGCCATTTGTATACTATACGTTCTGATTCAGTTGAATGGGGAGGTAATTCTAAGTTTTCTGGGGATATTTTTGTAAGCAGTATTTCTTGTTCCATTATGGTATTATTAACTTTTTCATAACCTCATCCACTGCTATGTATGGCAATTGTATTTGTTTGCTTTTGTTTGTATGCTTCTTCATTAGAATATGGTACTGTGCTTGTAGTGTGACTCCACTCACCTCCACAGATACTTAAGAAGTTATTTCTGTTGACTTTTCGTTTATTGAGAATTCTTTTTTGTAATTTAGTCATTAGTTTTGTTAGTGGTTTCATTTTGTTTAACACTAAAATAAATAATGTTCTGTTGAGAAGGATTGCACTGTCTATCAACTCTTCTAAGATTCATTTTCTACAATAGGTTTTAAGGGTTGTGACTGATTTCTCTCCTGTTTTTATAAGATTTTGAAGGACTCTGTGACAGAACATTTTTGCTAAAATACTTTTTTTGGTATGCTTACTTTGCACTATATCAAGATTTATAGGAGCAGTTTTATCTGTAGTTGTAGCTGAATTTTTGTTAATTGTTTTTTGGTTTGTTTTACATTTTGATAGAGGAGGCAAAGTTTCTGTACTTGAAGCTTGTTTTGTTTCGCTTAATGACTGTATTAGCTGTTTTGTTTGAACTTTTTTTTACAAATTCTGCTAGAGATGGATGCTTATTTTGGACACTTCTAATTTCATTTGCTCTGCTTCTACGTTGCTTTCTACGGACTTGATTTCTGGTAGGCATTCTTTAGGGTCTGTTGAAAAAAATAAAGAAGGTATGGGTTGGGGTGTTCTGCAATGTATGTGTGCTGTGTGAATGAATGTCTGAGTAAGATGATAAAGATGTATGTGATGGTGTGTGATTATGCATTGGGCAACTACAACTCGTTAGGATATGTATTCCTGAATTTATGTGCTACTAAACTGGGGTTCAGATGACAGTAGAAAGTAAGCTAGTGGTGTGGAGAAGTACAAATAGTAAATCTAATGATATACAATTAAAACAGTTGTTTGTTCTATAATTTCAAAATTCTAGGGGCTGAGTTTGGTCATTTGTGTGCCGAAAAATAGGAATTTGTGTGCCATTCTGCTTGTAAATCTCTGTTTAAGAAATGGGGATTTGTGGACAGAATGGTGCACAATCTCTATTTTTAGGGGCAGAAATAGCATGAATTAACCTTACAGTGTGTTTGAGTAATATTACAAATATTACGGTGGTATTCGACTTACTTTTTTCTGGAATGAGCAGGTTTCTTCTTAGTTGTTCTTTATACTTCAAATTCGGCTGCTTCTTTTCAGGAGAATGGTCTTCACTGCAATTGTAAAGGAAACAAATTAGTAATTTTGTTTGTATATAGTACTGTTTTTAATTTAGACATTGATTTTTTTAATTGACATTGACCCTCAGCGCCTTCCGCAAAACCATGAAAAGTATCTTATTCACATAAAATGTGTCGCACCAGTTGAATACATATCATATGTTCTTAATGCATAAGCTGTATTGTAATGACTAACTGTACCAACCAAAATATCTGTTCTATGCTTGTGGAATTCATAATGTACCACTGAATGCCACTATTCCTGTAACTAAACTCTTGCAAGTAACAGCGCCTCAATGCCCATGGGCTGCTTGTGCGCTTTATAAATATAAATAAATAAATACTTGTTCATGTTTTTATACACGTATTGTTGTTTGATATTTGAACATACTGTGTGCATGCAATTTTGTTAGAGTATGTTAACTCTTTATATTGTACTTTAAATATGTTAGTTCAACATGTTTTGCAAATGTGGGTGTAAAAATAAATTAAATAGCAGATAGGTTTGGAAGTGACAGTTGATTATAGGAGATGGAAAAATGACAGTAAGTTCATTTTATACATTACACAAGATCAAAGTCAGTTTATCTGTTTATATGAATCTATAAGAATTGTACTATACAGAAAATATGCATACCTGTAATTTGTGTTTATGAATATGGTTATGCATGCAGCTGCAAGTAGAAATCTTGGAGACTTGTATAGAATTTCTTGTAGAAGGTGCTTTCCAATGATATGACACTTGCACTCAGAGAGCTTAACAGTACATTTGAAGTGCTGATCTATGATGATGCAGTTAGATGTAGAGGTGTTGGATGTGATTGGTGGATAGTCGTGTGACTTCTTAGCGATATCCGATGAGGGAATAGCACAAAAAGTGAAATGAAAATGGTAGAAGGACTGTCCATGTTACGATATGTCTGCGGACATGACGGTAGTCCGCGGACATCGCATGTTACATCTGGGGATTTTGGGGGGGAGGCATGCAAATGAGAATGAGCAGACCAAGGGATTGGTCAGTAAAGTTTAGTGGGTGTGTTGTGCAAGAGAGAGTTTCTCAGATACTCTTTTTGCTGAGAGAAGAACAGAGAACAGTTTCAGAAAACAGATTGTTTGGATTTTGGGAGACTCGTGGATACATTGGTTGAAGGTGTATGCAGAAAGCTGTGGAGTAGCTGTAGATCTTGGATTCCCACATGTGGAACCGCACTGGCATGGAGTACGTGGAATGAAGTGGTTAGACTTGCTACCTCTCTGTGCTACTTTGGAGACAGAGCAACATCCAGACATAATTGTAATTCATTGTGGAGGGAACAGTTTAGGACATGTGTCTGGAATTTCTTTGCAATTTGCAATGAAAGAAGGACTTGGGAAGGTCATGGACATGTTTCCAAATTCTCAAGTAATTTTTTCACGGATTGCGCAGAGACAAAGGTAGCTTTGTTCTTTTTCATTTGGTCCACAAATGGAGAAAGCAAGGCGCAATGTCAATAAGGCTGTTTGTGCCTTTCTAAGAGATTTTGGCATGTCCTCTTTTCACAATGAAAATATTATGTTTCGTAGCACATACATTTTTCGCAGAGATGGAGTCCATTTTACTTATGCTGGCAATCAGATTTTTCTGAGAAATGTACAAAATGCATTGCGACCTTTTTTGGAATTACAGCATCCATTTTGTAGTAGGTGTTGAGCATTTCAAATTTTTCAAACACAAACAAACACCACCAAAAGGCTCTTTTCAGAGCCACCACTTTTTCTTAGACAAAAATACAATGGTTATGATAAGGCAGCACCCCAAAATGTTTGATGTTCGCGGACTGTCCACGGACTTCTAAAAAATACACAGGGCCCTGCTTCATTTATTTTCACTTCTATTTTTAAACTGTGAAAGCCGGCTCTGAAAAGGGCCTTTTTTTTATTTTTGTTGTTTTATATTTTTTTTGTTTTTCTATACACGACACACTAGGAGAGGAGGGAAAAGGAGGGTAAGGGGGGACACCAACCACGGGGATAAGAAAGGGAGGGTGGAGAGAGGAAGATGAAGAGTGGGTTTTACTTGGGTAGTGAGCAGATCTTCTCGTGCTCTGAAACGAGAGCCTCAAAAGCACTTCGAAGTCTCTCCCCCCTGAAGAGTACTGCGTCGCAGTACATACACACAACTGTGACCCTCGATAGGTAAGGGTCATCAGTATTGCGTATGGCCTGTGAGGCAGTTTGAGGAATACACTGTCCCCCATGAGTGTTCCTTGTGGTGACAGGATCAGAAACAGAGGATGAAGTAGAGGAAGTCAACCAACTACGCTCCTCGCATAGGTACAACCTTGCGAATGGCCCCAGTGTGGAATGACTTTAGGTGTTGCTTCATGGTAGTTGTCCCAAAGCTCTATGAACCAACCCTCCCGTGATTGAGTACCATTTTGCACTCTTTGCAGGTGACTCGGTTTGCACGCGCCTTAGGAACATTACCATGAATGGTAAATAACCACCACACCCAAGACTCACGCCGAGTGCTGGTAGTAGGGAGTTCCTCTACCTCATTCTCGTCATCCTCTTCATCCTCCTCTGCATCCTCACTCATGTTCCCCTCTTCAGGCCCTTGGGGAAGTGGTGGTGGAGGAGGGGGTGGGGGTGGCACTGAGGCAGATGTAGCACCAGGTGGCAGTACTGCAGCCATGGATGCCATCAGGTTTCCAATTAAAATCTGGAAATTTGGCTGGAAAATGCACTGTGTTCTGTAAGATAGCTAGAAACACAATGAGAATGAGCTCTAGGGTGTGGCCTTTTATAGAGGTGCTTGTGCGCGGTTGGCGGACATGCGCGCTGTCCGCGGACAGATTGAACACCAAAAAAAGGTTTAAAAAGTCCCAAAAAGTATGTAGAAACTCTTAATGCACTAATTAGCTCATGATATTTATTCCAATGATCCTTGACAGTTTTTTCTCAACATTATAATAAGAATTCCTAAATACACACCTGATGTCATCAGTGATGTCATCAATGACATTTGTGATATCATCTTTGATATCGTGGGTTTTAGTCTTAGTAGAGCACGGTGGTGGCGCGAGTTATGGTTGCTTAGCTTACCATAACTGGCGAATTTCAAGGGTTTTTCGGTTTTACTTGGAACGTTTTACCACAACGTTGCTTTAACAAAGTTTTTTCACTGAATTTCATAGGTTTTTAGTAGCACAACTTAACCATAATGTCCCTTTAACAAAGTTTTTTCACTACTTTCAAAATATGACAGCTACACAATTATTTCAAAAAGTGCAACAAAAAGATGTGGTTTTACAATCAAATATTACAAATCTATTAGCTAATATGCATGGTTCTAAAGAGTACTGGTTTCGACGTTACAGAGATGTATGTTGTACGATCAGAAACCTTGGCCCACCCACTTGGTTTGTTAAATTAAGTTGTGCAGAATATGCATGGGAAGATTTACATGATTTCCTACGCATATCAAACAAAAACAAAACAAACATAGATATACTAACACCTGGTGAACTTTGTTTTCTGGATCCTGTTAATGTTTCAAGATATTTTCACCATTGCTTCATTGTTATGCTACATTTTATTTGTAATACAACTGTTCCTCCCTTTGGAGAAAAGAATACCAAGCCAGAGGAGCACCACATATCCACATGCTTTTATGGATTAAAGATGCCCCTAAATTTGGTCAAGACAGTGATGCCACTGTTTTACAGTTTATTGAAAAATATGTCACTTGTGAAATTCCATCGGAATCCAAAAATAGTGATCTTCATGCACACATTTTAAAATTTCAAAGACACAAATGTTGCAAATATTGTCGTCGCAAATACAAAAACAAAGGGAAATACTACACCAAATGCCGATTTGGTTTCCCTAGACCAGTTACAAATACAGGTCAAGTGAACAACCTCATGTCTTCAGTTAGACATAGTGTTAAAGGTAAGTCACCTAAAAATACATATTACATAAAAAAAAAGAAGAAGAAAAATATATCAATGATTACAATGCAATCATTGCCCACTTATGGAAGGCAAACATAGATGTGCAGTACATTGCAGACAATTCTACTGCAGTTCCACGATATGTCACAGCATACTTAACCAAAGCAGAAAAGACAGAGCTGCAAGACCTCTGGAATGACCGGTCATCAGATAAAACATTATACAGCTTGGGCATAAAAATGTTGTCCCATAGACAATGTGGATCCTATGAAGCAGCTGATCGTTTAACTGGTACTGCACTGTTTGGTCCAGCTAAATCTAGAAAAAGAGTTCTAAAATCATATGAAGATATAGAAACAATAGCCAAACATGATCCCAACACCCAAGACATTTTAAAAAACAATTCATTGGACCCATACTACCCAAACAGGAGTACCACTTTGGAAACCATGTGTCTATACCACATAGCCCAAAACTACACATACAAAAATAATATAAAACCTGATGAAAAAAACGGTAAATACAGAGTGACAAACTGTGAAGGCAGCTTAGTAAAACTCACCAAACCAAATTTAATTAATCATATCAAATTGTCATTAAAGACTCCTCAACATAAAGAAGTATATTGCATGTCCCTGCTACAAATCTTGAAACCATGGAGAAAAGAAGAAGAAATACTAGATAACTATGACTCATATGAAGACGCTTTCAAAGCAAATGAAAGCACTATAGCTGATGTAAACTTTACACAGTACAAAACAATGTTGCACAATTACCAGCAACACAAAGAAGAACTCCAGGCCCAACTAGATAAGGACACTCCTGACAGTAGTCAGCCTTCTGTAACAGGAAGCCAGGAGCCACTAATGACAAATGAGGCAGAATTAGCTATGGTAGAAGTCGAAAACACCATGTGTCAGTATGAAGATAAAGAAGACTTAACTATACTACAATCAAAACTAAACAATGAGCAACGTAGCATTTTTCAAGAATTAACAAAAGAAATTGCACATGGTGTAAAACATGAAAACAAAGAATGCACCTGCCAAAATTACAAACCTATACTATTGTATGTCAGTGGTGAAGCTGGTTCTGGCAAAACATTCCTAATCAAAATCATCAGTAAGTTCCTTCAACAATTGACAAACAACAAACTGTCAGCTGTTGTCACTGCCCCCACAGGTTTAGCTGCCTACACCATAGGTGGTGTCACTTTACACCGATTACTAATCCTGCCAGTAGAACACCAAAACAAATTAGACTATTACAAACATTCTACAGAAGCTGCAATGGAACTATGCAGAGTATTGAAACAAATGAAAATGCTTCTAATAGATGAAGTGAGCATGGTGTCCAACCTAATGTTGGTTTTGATTCACCTCAGATTACAAGAAGTACTCAAAACAAACTATGAAGAGCTCTTTGCAGGAAAACACATTATTGTTTTCGGAGATCTTCTTCAATTGACACGAGTAAAAGGTGAGCCTATTTTTAAAACATTAGGACACAAACTCTGTCGTAAAACTGTTGCCAGCATTGGAAATGTCAACCTTTGGCAACATTTCCAATACAGAGAATTAACAGAAAACACGTGGCAATCTGCAGATCTCACTTATGCCAACATCTTAAAAAGTATCAGAGTTGGTATACTTTCTAAAGAAGCAGAAGCAATATTGAAAACCTGGCACATTCATGCACTTTATGGTGATAATGCATGTGCTACAGATATTATGGAACAATTAGCCCACAAAAATGTCAATTGTATGGTCTTAATGCCAACTCTTGCAAGCTGTTTTAAATTCAATGAAATGATGTTAAGTAAAGAAATGCAACCAATAATGGAAATTAGCGCCACGGACAAACTAGATGTACATGGTATGACACAACCCATGTGTGACCAAGCCACAACAAGACTAAATAGTTTAGAAAAATCAATCTCAAACACGGCAGGATTGGAAAAGATATTACAATTATCTTGAAATTGCAGAGTAATGCTTAAACGTAACCTTGATGTGGACCAAGGACTAGTTAATGGAGCACTGGGTACAGTTGTTGGCTTTCAAACATACCCACGTGACAACAAAATTCAGTTTGTCAATATTCTCTTTGACAAACTTTCAGAAGTAAAAAGGATAGGACGCTCAACAGCTTGATTCCTTCTTTTCAAGACATGTATATACGCAGAGAACAATTTTCTCTAACTCTTTCATACGCAGTCACCATTCATAAATCACAAGGTCTTACCCTAGAAAAAGCAATGATAGACATTGGTAACACAGTCTTTAAAGAAGACATGAGCTATGTAGCACTATCACACTTACGTACACTTGACGGTCTATTTCTAATCAACTTTGATGCAAGTAAAGTAAACGCTGATATTCCTTGCATTTTAGAATACAATAGACTTCGCTCACTATACACCCCCCATCTAAACACATATTCTGTACCACAAAAAGTAAAATGTTGTAAAAGAAAACTAAATCAAACAGAAATGCAACAGGATGTCACTGCACATCCTCCAAAGAGAGTAAAAGAAACTAAAACTTCATCAATTACCACAAACATAAAATAACCCATTAGAGAAAGTAAACCAGGTACTTCATCAAAGAAGGAAGACAAACAAAAACAAATCTGTCAGATACAGAACTACCTTGTCCATTTAAACTCTCAAATATAGTTGGAGTAAGTTGCTACGCAAATGTAGCAATGAATATTCTATTTCAATTGCCACCAATTGTTGACAACATTTACTTACACAGTACAGACCAATTGTGTTTGCAAATGTTAGTGCTCACAGAAATGCAACAAACAATCCTGATAAAATGTATAGTGTATATGGAATAAGACAACAATTGGACTACTGTGCTGGAATGGTTAAATTCACTATAAACTCACAGGAAGATCCACGAGAATTTCTAATGTTCTTACTACAAGTACTGGAAAATAAAAACATACCTATAAATGAAATCTTCCATATTTCATACATGTGGAAACATAAATGCACTCTCTGCAACAATGTGACACAAGAAGAAATCCCCAATGAACGCTTCATATATATATATCAATACCTAATCGTGAATCCATTCCATTTCAGCAACTTGTATGAAATGCAAACCATAGTCTATTATGTACTACCTGCAATTCGGATAATCGCTCCACGTTAGTAATACAAACACATAGTAAATACGTAATACTAATGCTTCTATGTTACAATGCAGATGGTACCAAAAACAACTGCAAGCTGACTGGATTCACGCATGGTCAAATATCACTTGGTAAGAAAACCTTACAACAATAGGTATAATCTACCATGCAGGAGCCACAACCATTTCAGGGCACTGGACTGCATATATAAAAAAGAAATGTGGATGGTTTGAATGTAATGATAGTACCATTACTCTAAAGCAGAGATTACCGGCAAATCTTAAAAATGCTTATTTAATGTTCTTAAAACCAAAATTTGATCACTAAACTGCACTTAAACTTTAAGTAAACTTATAGTAAACAAATATAAACTGGGCCTCGTTACGACCCAGGCGTTAAGGGTTAACGCCGTCGTTAACCCTTAACGCTTATTCTGATTTTAACGGCTGCTTTTAGCAGCCGTTAAAATCCATGGCGCTAACCTGCCATGATGCTAATTACGCCAACGTAATTTACGGTGGCGTAATTAGCGCCTTCCCCACTCCCATTATGCCCTATGGGGCAAAAATGGGAATGGGGAAGGGAAAATGGGAAATGGGGATTTACCGCCCCACTCACCTTGGAATGGGGCGGTAAATCCGCCATCCACCATGGTGTAAACATAGTTTACACCATGGTGGTAAAGTTGGCGCAATTAGCGCCTGGGTTGTAATGACCCCCACTGTCAGAATATTCCAAAAGCTATCTAACTGCCCAAATATTCTACAACAACTAATCAGATAAATGAATACCACTAAATTAGAGCAAAAAATAGACAGTTAGAATACGCCAATTGGTATCTAACTGTCCCAAAATTTGACAATATCCAAACAGATAAATCAATACCACTAAAATATATCAAAAAATAGACAGTTAGAATACGCCTACTGGTATCTAACTGCTCCAAAATTTTACAATATCCAAACAAATACATAATATGTTACTGCTCCAAAAAACTGCAACAAGCCAATGTATAAAGCATAATCCAGAAACAACAAGTGAACACTGAAAACAAACAAAGAAACGGTAGCATAACAGAAAAAGGTTTTTTTTAATCCAACATGGATTTTCTTTTCTCCCACAGACCCAATGATTTTAGCAACAAACACAGAAACTGAGCAAATTGCACAGTACTCTGGTTTGTAATCTACTAAATATGAGGGTGTAAAAAAAAATGTTGAGTATACAATGTAATAAGTCATTACAAAATACTAATACTAACATGCTATTTTCTTTTATCACAGAAATGAACAAGAAATACATGTACTCCAGTTACTAATCCAAACAGTAAGTATATTATAATAAGTACAACCATCGCAGCATATCACACCCATAGTGGTTTATAACTTTGTTCCTTATAAATTTGTTTTTGACTCAAAGTTATAAGCAACTATGAGTGTGATATGCTGCGGTGGTTGTGGCCATGGCATAGAGTCTTGGGTGCATGGCCAAATGGCCATGCACCCAACACTTTCTGCCCTGGCCACAACCACCGTAGCATATCACACCCATAGAGTCAAACATTTCAACTATGGCCTACTGAAACTTTTAATGTCCGCGGACATCATTAGTGTTCTTAGAACACTTTCAACTTGCCACCGAACAATACGGACAGCGTCCTCAGAACACCCCCATTTTTTATTTGCGAACATTTCAGGACACTGCGAGTGTTCTTAGAACACATCAACTTGCCAGTGAACAATACAAACAACGTCTTCAGGACACCCCCTACGAACATTTCAGGACACCGCGACAGTTCTTAGAACACTTTCAACTTGACAACGAACAATACGGACAGCGTCCTCAGAAAACCCCCATTTTGTTTATTTGCAAACATTTCAGGACACCGCAAGTGTTCTTAGAACACATTCAACTTGCAAGAGAACAATATGGACAGCGTCCTTAGAACACCCCCATTTTTTATTTGCGAACATTTCAGGACACCGAGAGAGTTCTTAGAACACATTCAACTTGCCAGCAAACAATACGTTCAGCGTCTTCAGGACAACGCCTACGAACATTTCAGGACACCGCGAGTGTTCTTAGAACACTTTCAACTTGACAATGAACAATACGGACAGCGTTCTCAGGACACCCCCATTTTGTTTATTTGCAAACATTTCAGGACACCGCGAGTATTCTTAGAACACATTCAACTTGCCATCGAACAATTCGGACAGCGTCTTTAGGACACCCCCTATGAACATTTCAGGACACTGCAAGTGTTCTTAGAACACTTTAAACTTGACAACGAACAAAACAGACAACGTCCTCAGAACACCCCCATTTTGTTTATTTACGAACATTTCAGGACACCACAAGTGTTCTTAGAACACATTCAACTTGCCAGAGAACAATACGGACAGCTTCTTCAGGACACCCCCTACGAACATTTCAGGAGACCGCGAGTGTTCTTGGAACACTTTCAACTTGACAACGAAAAATCCGGACAGCGTCCTCAGAGCACCCCCATTTTGTTTATTTACGAACATTTCAGGACACCACAAGTGTTCTTAGAACACATTCAACTTGCCAGCGAACAATATGGACAGCTTCTTCAGGACACCCCCTACGAACATTTCAGGAGACCGCGAGTGTTCTTGGAACACTTTCAACTTGACAACGAACAATCTGGACAGCGTCCTCACGACACCCCCATTTTGTTTATTTGCGAACCTTTCAGGACACCGCGAGTGTTCTTAGAACACATTCAACTTGCCATCGAACATACGGACAGCGTCCTTAGGACACCCCCATTTTGTTTATTTTCAAACATTTCAGGACACCACAAGTGTTCTTAGAACAAATTCAAATTGCCAGAGAACAATATGGACAGAGTCCTCAGGACACGCCCATTTTGTTTATTTGCGAACATTTCAGGACACCGCAAGCATTCTTAGAACACATTCAACTTGCCATCGAACAATACAGATAGCGTCCTCAGGACACGCCCATTTTGTTTATTTACGAACATTTCAGGACACCACGAGTGTTCTTAGAACACATTCAAATTGCAAGAGAACAATACGGACAGCGTCCTCAGGACACCCCTATTTTATTTATTTGCGAACATTTCAGGACACTGCGAGTGTTCTTAGAACACAATCAACTTGCCAGAGAACAATACGGATAGCGTCTTCAGGACACCCCCTATGAACATTTCAGGACACTGCAAGTGTTCTTAGAACACTTTAAACTTGACAACGAACAAAACAGACAGCGTCCTGAGAACACCCCCATTTTGTTTATTTATGAACATTTCAGGACACCACAAGTGTTCTTAGAACACATTCAACTTGCAAGAGAACAATACGGACAGCGTCCTCAGAACACCCCCATTTTTTTATTTGCGAACATTTCAGGACACCGCGAGAGTTCTTAGAATACACTCAACTTGCCAGCGTACAATACGGACAGCGTCTTCAGGACACCCCCTACAAACATTTCAGGACACCGCAAGTGTTCTTAGAACACTTTCAACTTGACAATGAACATTACAGACAGCGTCCTCAGGACACCCCCATTTTGTTTATTTGCGAACATTTCAGGACACCGCGAGTGTTCTTAGAACACATTCAACTTGCCAGAGAACAATACGGACAGCGTCTTTAGGACACCCCATACGAACATTTCAGGACACCGCGAGTGTTCTTAGAACACTTTAAACTTGACAACGAACATTACACAGCGTCCTCAGGACACCCCCATTTTGTTTATTTGCGAACATTTCAGGACACCGTGAGTGTTCTTAGAACACATTCAACTTGCCATCGAACAATACGGACAGTGTCCTCAGGACACCCCCATTTTGTTTATTTACAAACATTTCAGGACACCACGAGTGTTCTTAGAACACATTCAACTTGCCAGAGAACAATACGGACAGCGTCTTTAGGACACCCCCTACGAACATTTCAGGACACCGCGAGTGTTCTTAGAACACTTTAAACTTGACAACGAACAAAACGGACAGCGTCCTCAGAACACCTCCATTTTGTTTATTTACGAACATTTCAGGACACCACAAGTGTTCTTAGAACACATTCAACTTGCAAGAGAACAATACGGACAGAGTCCTCAGAACAACCCCATTTTTTTATTTGTGAACATTTCAGGAAACTGCGAGTGTTCTTAGAACACATTTAACTTGCCAGCGAACAATACAGACAGCGTCTTCAGGACGCCCCCTACGAACATTTCAGGACACCGAAAGTGTTCTTAGAACACTTTCAACTTGACAAGGAATAATACGGACGGCGTCCTCAGGACACCTCCGTTTTGTTTATTTGCGAACATTTCAGGACACCGCGAGTGTTCTTAGAACACATTCAACTTGCCTTCGAACAATACGGACAGCGTCCTCAGGACACCCCCATTTTGTTTGTTTTCAAACATTTCAGGACACCACGAGTGTTCTTAGAACACATTCAAATTGCCAGAGAACAATATGGACAGCGTCCTCAGGACACCCCCATTTTGTTTATTTGCGAACATTTCAGGACACCACAAGCGGTCTTAGAACACATTCAACTTGCCATTGAACAATACGAACAGCGTCCTCAGGACCCCCCCATTTTGTTTATTTACGAACATTTCAGAACACCACAAGTGTTCTTCGAACACATTCAAATTGCCAGAGAACAATACGGACAGCGTCCTCAGGACAGCCCCATTTTGTTTATTTGCGAACATTTCAGGACACTGCGAGTGTTCTTAGAACACATTCAACTTGCCATCGAACAATACGGACAGCGTCCTCAGGACACCCCCATTTTCTTTATTTACGAACATTTCAGGACACCGCGAGTGTTCTTAGAACACTTTAAACTTGACTATGAACAAAACGGACAGCGTCCTGAGAACACCCCCATTTTGTTTATTTACGAACATTTCAGGACACCACAAGTGTTCTTAGAACACATTCAACTTGCAAGAGAACAATACGGACAGTGTCTTCAGAACACCCCCATTTTTTTATTTGCGAACATTTCAGGACACCGTAAGTGTTCTTAGAACACATTCAACTTGCCAGCGAACAATACGGACACCGTCTTCAGGACACCCCCTACGAACATTTCAGGACACCGCGAGTGTTCTTAGAACACATTCAACTTGCCATCGAACAATATGGACAGCGTCCTCAGGACACCCCCATTTTCTTTATTTACGAACATTTCAGGACACCGCGAGTGTTCTTAGAACACTTTAAACTTGACTATGAACAAAACGGACAGCGTCCTCAGGACACCACCATTTTGTTTATTTGCGAACATTTCAGGACACCACAAGCGGTCTTAGAACACATTCAACTTGCCATTGAACAATACGAACAGCGTCCTCAGGACCCCCCCATTTTGTTTATTTACGAACATTTCAGAACACCACAAGTGTTCTTCGAACACATTCAAATTGCCAGAGAACAATACGGACAGCGTCCTCAGGACAGCCCCATTTTGTTTATTTGCGAACATTTCAGGACACTGCGAGTGTTCTTAGAACACATTCAACTTGCCATCGAACAATACGGACAGCGTCCTCAGGACACCCCCATTTTCTTTATTTGCGAACATTTCAGGACACCGCAAGTGTTCTTAGAACACTTTAAACTTGACTATGAACAAAACGGACAGCGTCCTGAGAACACCCCCATTTTGTTTATTTACGAACATTTCAGGACACCACAAGTGTTCTTAGAACACATTCAACTTGCAAGAGAACAATACGGACAGTGTCTTCAGAACACCCCCATTTTTTTATTTGTGAACATTTCAGGACACCGTAAGTGTTCTTAGAACACATTCAACTTGCCAGCGAACAATACGGACACCGTCTTCAGGACACCCCCTACGAACATTTCAGGACACCGCGAGTGTTCTTAGAACACATTCAACTTGCCATCGAACAATATGGACAGCGTCCTCAGGACACCCCCATTTTCTTTATTTACGAACATTTCAGGACACCGCGAGTGTTCTTACAACACTTCAAACTTGACTATGAACAAAACGGACAGCGTCCTGAGAACACCCCCATTTTGTTTATTTACGAACATTTCAGGACACCACAAGTGTTCTTAGAACACATTCAACTTGCAAGAGAACAATACTGACAGTGTCCTCAGAACACCCACATTTTTTTTATTTGCGAACATTTCAGGACACCGTAAGTGTTCTTAGAACACATTCAACTTGCCAGTGAACAATACGGACAGCGTCTTCAGGACACCCCCTACAAACATTTCAGGACACCGCAAGTGTTCTTAGAACACTTTCAACTTGACAATGAACATTACAGACAGCGTCCTCAGGACACCCCCATTTTGTTTATTTGCGAACATTTCAGGACACCGCGAGTGTTCATAGAACACTTTCAACTTGCCATCGAACAATACGGACAGCGTCTTTAGGACACCCCATACGAACATTTCAGGACACCGCGAGTGTTCTTAGAACACTTTAAACTTGACAACGAACATTACAGACAGCGTCCTCAGGACACCCCCATTTTGTTTATTTGCGAACATTTCAGGACACCGTGAGTGTTCTTAGAACACATTCAACTTGCCATCGAACAATACGGACAGTGTCCTCAGGACACCCCCATTTTGTTTATTTACAAACATTTCAGGACACCACGAGTGTTCTTAGAACACATTCAACTTGCCAGAGAACAATACGGACAGCGTCTTTAGGACACCCCCTACGAACATTTCAGGACACCGCGAGTGTTCTTAGAACACTTTAAACTTGACAACAAACAAAACGGACAGCGTCCTCAGAACACCTCCATTTTGTTTATTTACGAACATTTCAGGACACCACAAGTGTTCTTAGAACACATTCAACTTGCAAGAGAACAATACGGACAGCGTCCTCAGAACAACCCCATTTTTTTATTTGTGAACATTTCAGGACACTGCGAGTGTTCTTAGAATACATTTAACTTGTCAGCGAACAATACAGACAGCGTCTTCAGGACACCCCCTACGAACATTTCAGGACACCGAAAGTGTTCTTAGAACACTTTCAACTTGCCTTCGAACAATACGGACAGCGTCCTCAGGACACCCCCATTTTGTTTATTTTCAAACATTTCAGGACACCACGAGTGTTCTTAGAACACATTCAAATTGCCAGAGAACAATATGGACAGCGTCCTCAGGACACCACCATTTTGTTTATTTGCGAACATTTCAGGACACCACAAGCAGTCTTAGAACACATTCAACTTGCCATTGAACAATAAGAACAGCGTCCTCAGGACCCCCCCATTTTGTTTATTTACGAACATTTCAGGACACCACAAGCGGTCTTAGAACACCTTCAACTTGCCATTGAACAATACGAACAGCGTCCTCAGGACCCCCCCATTTTGTTTATTTACGAACATTTCAGAACACCACAAGTGTTCTTCGAACACATTCAAATTGCCAGAGAACAATACGGACAGCGTCCTCAGGACAGCCCCATTTTTTTTATTTGCGAACATTTCAGGACACTGCGAGTGTTCTTAGAACACATTCAACTTGCCATCGAACAATACGGACAGCGTCCTCAGGACACCCCCATTTTCTTTATTTACGAACATTTCAGGACACCGCGAGTGTTCTTAGAACACTTTAAACTTGACTATGAACAAAACGGACAGCGTCCTCAGGACACCACCATTTTGTTTATTTGCGAACATTTCAGGACACCACAAGCGGTCTTAGAACACATTCAACTTGCCATTGAACAATACGAACAGCGTCCTCAGGACCCCCCCATTTTGTTTATTTACGAACATTTCAGAACACCACAAGTGTTCTTCGAACACATTCAAATTGCCAGAGAACAATACGGACAGCGTCCTCAGGACAGCCCCATTTTGTTTATTTGCGAACATTTCAGGACACTGCGAGTGTTCTTAGAACACATTCAACTTGCCATCGAACAATATGGACAGCGTCCTCAGGACACCCCCATTTTCTTTATTTACGAACATTTCAGGACACCGCGAGTGTTCTTAGAACACTTCAAACTTGACTATGAACAAAACGGACAGCGTCCTGAGAACACCCCCATTTTGTTTATTTACGAACATTTCAGGACACCACAAGTGTTCTTAGAACACATTCAACTTGCAAGAGAACAATACGGACAGTGTCCTCAGAACACCCACATTTTTTTTATTTGCGAACATTTCAGGACACCGTAAGTGTTCTTAGAACACATTCAACTTGCCAGTGAACAATACGGACAGCGTCTTCAGGACACCCCCTACAAACATTTCAGGACACCGCAAGTGTTCTTAGAACACTTTCAACTTGACAATGAACATTACAGACAGCGTCCTCAGGACACCCCCATTTTGTTTATTTGCGAACATTTCAGGACACCGCGAGTGTTCATAGAACACATTCAACTTGCCATCGAACAATACGGACAGCGTCTTTAGGACACCCCATACGAACATTTCAGGACACCGCGAGTGTTCTTAGAACACTTTAAACTTGACAACGAACATTACAGACAGCGTCCTCAGGACACCCCCATTTTGTTTATTTGCGAACATTTCAGGACACCGTGAGTGTTCTTAGAACACATTCAACTTGCCATCGAACAATACGGACAGTGTCCTCAGGACACCCCCATTTTGTTTATTTACAAACATTTCAGGACACCACGAGTGTTCTTAGAACACATTCAACTTGCCAGAGAACAATACGGACAGCGTCTTTAGGACACCCCCTACGAACATTTCAGGACACCGCGAGTGTTCTTAGAACACTTTAAACTTGACAACGAACAAAACGGACAGCGTCCTCAGAACACCTCCATTTTGTTTATTTACGAACATTTCAGGACACCACAAGTGTTCTTAGAACACATTCAACTTGCAAGAGAACAATACGGACAGCGTCCTCAGAACAACCCCATTTTTTTATTTGTGAACATTTCAGGACACTGCGAGTGTTCTTAGAATACATTTAACTTGCCAGCGAACAATACAGACAGCGTCTTCAGGACACCCCCTACGAACATTTCAGGACACCGAAAGTGTTCTTAGAACACTTTCAACTTGACAACGAATAATACGGACGGCGTCCTCAGGACACCCCCATTTTGTTTATTTGCGAACATTTCAGGACACCGCGAGTGTTCTTAGAAAACATTCAACTTGCCTTCGAACAATACGGACAGCGTCCTCAGGCCACCCCCATTTTGTTTATTTTCAAACATTTCAGGACACCACGAGTGTTCTTAGAACACATTCAAATTGCCAGAGAACAATATGGACAGCGTCCTCAGGACACCACCATTTTGTTTATTTGCGAACATTTCAGGACACCACAAGCGGTCTTAGAACACATTCAACTTGCCATTGAACAATACGAACAGCGTCCTCAGGACCCCCCCATTTTGTTTATTTACGAACATTTCAGAACACCACAAGTGTTCTTCGAACACATTCAAATTGCCAGAGAACAATACGGACAGCGTCCTCAGGACAGCCCCATTTTGTTTATTTGCGAACATTTCAGGACACTGCGAGTGTTCTTAGAACACATTCAACTTGCCATCGAACAATACGGACAGCGTCCTCAGGACACCCCCATTTTCATTATTTACGAACATTTCAGGACACCGCGAGTGTTCTTAGAACACTTTAAACTTGACTATGAACAAAACGGACAGCGTCCTCAGGACACCACCATTTTGTTTATTTGCGAACATTTCAGGACACCACAAGCGGTCTTAGAACACATTCAACTTGCCATTGAACAATACGAACAGCGTCCTCAGGACCCCCCCATTTTGTTTATTTGCGAACATTTCAGGACACCACGAGTGTTCTTAGAACACATTCAACTTGCCAGAGAACAATACGGACAGCGTCTTTAGGACACCCCCTACGAACATTTCAGGACACCGCGAGTGTTCTTAGAACACTTTAAACTTGACAACGAACAAAACGGACAGCGTCCTGAGAACACCCCCATTTTGTTTATATACGAACATTTCAGGACACCACAAGTGTTCTTAGAACACATTCAACTTGCAAGAGAACAATACGGACAGTGTCTTCAGAACACCCCCATTTTTTTATTTGCGAACATTTCATGACACCGTAAGTGTTCTTAGAACACATTCAACTTGCCAGCGAACAATACGGACACCGTCTTCAGGACACCCCCTACGAACATTTCAGGACACCGCGAGTGTTCTTAGAACACTTCAAACTTGACTATGAACAAAACGGACAGCGTCCTGAGAACACCCCCATTTTTTTATTTACGAACATTTCAGGACACCACAAGTGTTCTTAGAACACATTCAACTTGCCTTCGAACAATACGGACAGCGTCCTCAGGACACCCCCATTTTGTTTATTTGCGAACATTTCAGGACACCGCGAGTGTTCTTAGAACACATTCAACTTGCCTTCGAACAATACGGACAGCGTCCTCAGGACACCCCCATTTTGTTTATTTTCAAACATTTCAGGACACCGCGAGTGTTCTTAGAACACTTTAAACTTGACAACGAACAAAACGGACAGCGTCCTCAGAACACCTCCATTTTGTTTATTTACGAACATTTCAGGACACCACAAGTGTTCTTAGAACACATTCAACTTGCAAGAGAACAATACGGACAGCGTCCTCAGAACAACCCCATTTTTTTATTTGTGAACATTTCAGGACACTGCGAGTGTTCTTAGAATACATTTAACTTGCCAGCGAACAATACAGACAGCGTCTTCAGGACACCCCCTACGAACATTTCAGGACACCGAAAGTGTTCTTAGAACACTTTCAACTTGACAACGAATAATACGGACGGCGTCCTCAGGACACCCCCATTTTGTTTATTTGCGAACATTTCAGGACACCGCGAGTGTTCTTAGAAAACATTCAACTTGCCTTCGAACAATACGGACAGCGTCCTCAGGACACCCCCATTTTGTTTATTTTCAAACATTTCAGGACACCACGAGTGTTCTTAGAACACATTCAAATTGCCAGAGAACAATATGGACAGCGTCCTCAGGACACCACCATTTTGTTTATTTGCGAACATTTCAGGACACCACAAGCGGTCTTAGAACACATTCAACTTGCCATTGAACAATACGAACAGCGTCCTCAGGACCCCCCCATTTTGTTTATTTACGAACATTTCAGAACACCACAAGTGTTCTTCGAACACATTCAAATTGCCAGAGAACAATACGGACAGCGTCCTCAGGACAGCCCCATTTTGTTTATTTGCCAACATTTCAGGACACTGCGAGTGTTCTTAGAACACATTCAACTTGCCATCGAACAATACGGACAGCGTCCTCAGGACACCCCCATTTTCTTTATTTACGAACATTTCAGGACACAGCGAGTGTTCTTAGAACACTTTAAACTTGACTATGAACAAAACGGACAGCGTCCTCAGGACACCACCATTTTGTTTATTTGCGAACATTTCAGGACACCACAAGCGGTCTTAGAACACATTCAACTTGCCATTGAACAATACGAACAGCGTCCTCAGGACCCCCCCATTTTGTTTATTTGCGAACATTTCAGGACACCACGAGTGTTCTTAGAACACATTCAACTTGCCAGAGAACAATACGGACAGCGTCTTTAGGACACCCCCTACGAACATTTCAGGACACTGCGAGTGTTCTTAGAACACTTTAAACTTGACAACGAACAAAACGGACAGCGTCCTGAGAACACCCCCATTTTGTTTATTTACGAACATTTCAGGACACCACAAGTGTTCTTAGAACACATTCAACTTGCAAGAGAACAATACGGACAGTGTCTTCAGAACACCCCCATTTTTTTATTTGCGAACATTTCAGGACACCGTAAGTGTTCTTAGAACACATTCAACTTGCCAGCGAACAATACGGACACCGTCTTCAGGACACCCCCTACGAACATTTCAGGACACCGCGAGTGTTCTTAGTACACTTCAAACTTGACTATGAACAAAACGGACAGCGTCCTGAGAACACCCCCATTTTTTTATTTACGAACATTTCAGGACACCACAAGTGTTCTTAGAACACATTCAACTTGCCTTCGAACAATACGGACAGCGTCCTCAGGACACCCCCATTTTGTTTATTTGCGAACATTTCAGGACACCGCGAGTGTTCTTAGAACACATTCAACTTGCCTTCGAACAATACGGACAGCGTCCTCAGGACACCCCCATTTTGTTTATTTTCAAACATTTCAGGACACCACGAGTGTTCTTAGAACACATTCAAATTGCCAGAGAACAATATGGACAGCGTCCTCAGGACACCCCCATTTTGTTTATTTGCGAACATTTCAGGACACCACAAGCGGTCTTAGAACACATTCAACTTGCAATTGAACAATACGAACAGCGTCCTCAGGACCCCCCATTTTGTTTATTTACGAACATTTCAGAACACCACAAGTGTTCTTCGAACACATTCAAATTGCCAGAGAACAATACGGACAGCGTCCTCAGGACAGCCCCATTTTGTTTATTTGCGAACATTTCAGGACACTGCGAGTGTTCTTAGAACACATTCAACTTGCCATCGAACAATACGGACAGCGTCCTCAGGACACCCCCATTTTCTTTATTTACGAACATTTCAGGACACCGCGAGTGTTCTTAGAACACTTCAAACTTGACTATGAACAAAACGGACAGCGTCCTGAGAACACCCCCATTTTGTTTATTTTACGAACATTTCAGGACACCACAAGTGTTCTTAGAACACATTCAACTTGCCTTCGAACAATACGGACAGCGTCCTCAGGACACCCCCATTTTGTTTATTTGCGAACATTTCAGGACACCGCGAGTGTTCTTAGAACACATTCAACTTGCCTTCGAACAATACGGACAGCGTCCTCAGGACACCCCCATTTTGTTTATTTTCAAACATTTCAGGACACCACGAGTGTTCTTAGAACACATTCAAATTGCCAGAGAACAATATGGACAGCGTCCTCAGGACACCCCATTTTGTTTATTTGCGAACATTTCAGGACACCAGAAGCGGTCTTAGAACACATTCAACTTGCCATTGAACAATACGAACAGCGTCCTCAGGACCCGCCCATTTTGTTTATTTACGAACATTTCAGAACACCACAAGTGTTCTTCGAACACATTCAAATTGCCAGAGAACAATACGGACAGCGTCCTCAGGACAGCCCCTTTTTGTTTATTTGCGAACATTTCAGGACACTGCGAGTGTTCTTAGAACACATTCAACTTGCCATCGAACAATACGGACAGCGTCCTCAGGACACCCCCATTTTCTTTATTTACGAACATTTCAGAACACCGCGAGTGTTCTTAGAACACTTTAAACTTGACTATGAACAAAACGGACAGCATCCTGAGAACACCCCCATTTTGTTTATTTACGAACATTTCAGGACACCACAAGTGTTCTTAGAACACATTCAACTTGCAAGAGAACAATACGGACAGTGTCTTCAGAACACCCCCATTTTTTTATTTGCGAACATTTCAGGACACCGTAAGTGTTCTTAGAACACATTCAACTTGCCAGCGAACACTACGGACACCGTCTTCAGGACACCCCCTACGAACATTTCAGGACACCGCGAGTGTTCTAAGAACACATTCAACTTGCCATCGAACAATACGGACAGCGTCCTCAGGACACCCCCATTTTCTTTATTTACGAACATTTCAGGACACCGCGAGTGTTCTTAGAACACTTCAAACTTGACTATGAACAAAACGGACAGCGTCCTGAGAACACCCCCATTTTGTTTATTTACGAACATTTCAGGACACAAGTGTTCTTAGAACACATTCAACTTGCAAGAGAACAATACGGACAGTGTCCTCAGAACACCCCCATTTTTTTATTTGCGAACATTTCAGGACACCGTAAGTGTTCTTAGAACACATTCAACTTGCCAGCGAACAATACGGACAGCGTCTTCAGGACACCCCCTACAAACATTTCAGGACACCGCAAGTGTTCTTAGAACACTTTCAACTTGACAATGAACATTACAGACAGCGTCCTCAGGACACCCCCATTTTGTTTATTTGCGAACATTTCAGGACACCGCGAGTGTTCTTAGAACACATTCAACTTGCCATCGAACAATACGGACAGTGTCCTCAGGACACCCACATTTATTTTATTTACAAACATTTCAGGACACCACGAGTGTTCTTAGAACACATTCAACTTGCCAGAGAACAATACGGACAGCGTCTTTAGGACACCCCATACGAACATTTCAGGACACCGCGAGTGTTCTTAGAACACTTTAAACTTGACAATGAACATTACAGACAGCGTCCTCAGGACACCCCCATTTTGTTTATTTGCGAACATTTCAGGACACCGTGAGTGTTCTTAGAACACATTCAACTTGCCATCGAACAATACGGACAGTGTCCTCAGGACACCCCCATTTTGTTTATTTACAAACATTTCAGGACACCACGAGTGTTCTTAGAACACATTCAACTTGCCAGAGAACAATACGGACAGCGTCTTTAGGACACCCCCTACGAACATTTCAGGACACCGCGAGTGTTCTTAGAACACTTTAAACTTGACAACGAACAAAACGGACAGCGTCCTCAGAACACCTCCATTTTGTTTATTTACAAACATTTCAGGACACCACAAGTGTTCTTAGAACACATTCAACTTGCAAGAGAACAATACGGACAGCGTCCTCAGAACAACCCCATTTTTTTATTTGTGAACATTTCAGGACACTGCGAGTGTTCTTAGAACACATTTAACTTGCCAGCGAACAATACAGACAGCGTCTTCAGGACACCCCCTACGAACATTTCAGGACACCGAAAGTGTTCTTAGAACACTTTCAACTTGACAACGAATAATACGGACGGCGTCCTCAGGACACCCCCATTTTGTTTATTTGCGAACATTTCAGGACACCGCGAGTGTTCTTAGAACACATTCAACTTGCCTTCGAACAATACGGACAGCGTCCTCAGGACACCCCCATTTTGTTTATTTTCAAACATTTCAGGACTCCACGAGTGTTCTTAGAACACATTCAAATTGCCAGAGAACAATATGGACAGCGTCCTCAGGACACCCCCATTTTGTTTATTTGCGAACATTTCAGGACACCACAAGCGGTCTTAGAACACATTCAACTTGCCATTGAACAATACGAACAGCGTCCTCAGGACCCCCCCATTTTGTTTATTTACGAACATTTCAGAACACCACAAGAGTTCTTCGAACACATTCAAATTGCCAGAGAACAATACGGACAGCGTCCTCAGGACAGCCCCATTTTGTTTATTTGCGAACATTTCAGGACACTGCGAGTGTTCTTAGAACACATTCAACTTGCCAGAGAACAATACGGACAGCGTCTTTAGGACACCCCATACGAACATTTCAGGACACCGCGAGTGTTCTTAGAACACTTTAAACTTGACAATGAACATTACAGACAGCGTCCTCAGGACACCCCCATTTTGTTTATTTGCAAACATTTCAGGACACCGTGAGTGTTCTTAGAACACATTCAACTTGCCATCGAACAATACGGACAGTGTCCTCAGGACACCCACATTTATTTTATTTACAAACATTTCAGGACACCACGAGTGTTCTTAGAACACATTCAACTTGCCAGAGAACAATACGGACAGCGTCTTTAGGACACCCCATACGAACATTTCAGGACACCGCGAGTGTTCTTAGAACACTTTAAACTTGACAATGAACATTACAGACAGCGTCCTCAGGACACCCCCATTTTGTTTATTTGCGAACATTTCAGGACACCGTGAGTGTTCTTAGAACACATTCAACTTGCCATCGAACAATACGGACAGTGTCCTCAGGACACCCCCATTTTGTTTATTTACAAACATTTCAGGACACCACGAGTGTTCTTAGAACACATTCAACTTGCCAGAGAACAATACGGACAGCGTCTTTAGGACACCCCCTACGAACATTTCAGGACACCGCGAGTGTTCTTAGAACACTTTAAACTTGACAACGAACAAAACGGACAGCGTCCTCAGAACACCTCCATTTTGTTTATTTACAAACATTTCAGGACACCACAAGTGTTCTTAGAACACATTCAACTTGCAAGAGAACAATACGGACAGCGTCCTCAGAACAACCCCATTTTTTTATTTGTGAACATTTCAGGACACTGCGAGTGTTCTTAGAACACATTTAACTTGCCAGCGAACAATACAGACAGCGTCTTCAGGACACCCCCTACGAACATTTCAGGACACCGAAAGTGTTCTTAGAACACTTTCAACTTGACAACGAATAATACGGACGGCGTCCTCAGGACACCCCCATTTTGTTTATTTGCGAACATTTCAGGACACCGCGAGTGTTCTTAGAACACATTCAACTTGCCTTCGAACAATACGGACAGCGTCCTCAGGACACCCCCATTTTGTTTATTTTCAAACATTTCAGGACTCCACGAGTGTTCTTAGAACACATTCAAATTGCCAGAGAACAATATGGACAGCGTCCTCAGGACACCCCCATTTTGTTTATTTGCGAACATTTCAGGACACCACAAGCGGTCTTAGAACACATTCAACTTGCCATTGAACAATACGAACAGCGTCCTCAGGACCCCCCCATTTTGTTTATTTACGAACATTTCAGAACACCACAAGAGTTCTTCGAACACATTCAAATTGCCAGAGAACAATACGGACAGCGTCCTCAGGACAGCCCCATTTTGTTTATTTGCGAACATTTCAGAACACCACAAGAGTTCTTCGAACACATTCAAATTGCCAGAGAACAATACGGACAGCGTCCTCAGGACAGCCCCATTTTGTTTATTTGCGAACATTTCAGGACACTGCGAGTGTTCTTAGAACACATTCAACTTGCCAGAGAACAATACGGACAGCGTCTTTAGGACACCCCATACGAACATTTCAGGACACCGCGAGTGTTCTTAGAACACTTTAAACTTGACAATGAACATTACAGACAGCGTCCTCAGGACACCCCCATTTTGTTTATTTGCAAACATTTCAGGACACCACAAGCGGTCTTAGAACACATTCAACTTGCCATTGAACAATACGAACAGCGTCCTCAGGACCCCTCCATTTTGTTTATTTATGAACATTTCAGAACACCACAAGAGTTCTTCGAACACATTCAAATTGCCAGAGAACAATACGGACAGCGTCCTCAGGACAGCCCCATTTTGTTTATTTGCGAACATTTCAGGACACTGCGAGTGTTCTTAGAACACATTCAACTTGCCATCGAACAATACGGACAGCGTCCTCAGGACACCCCCATTTTCTTTATTTACGAACATTTCAGGACACCGCGAGTGTTCTTAGAACACTTTAAACTTGACTATGAACAAAACGGACAGCGTCCTGAGAACACCCCCATTTTGTTTATTTACGAACATTTCAGGACACCACAAGTGTTCTTAGAACACATTCAACTTGCAAGAGAACAATACGGACAGTGTCTTCAGAACACCCCCATTTTTTTATTTGCGAACATTTCAGGACACCGTAAGTGTTCTTAGAACACATTCAACTTGCCAGCGAACAATACGGACACCGTCTTCAGGACACCCCCTACGAACATTTCAGGACACCGCGAGTGTTCTTAGAACACATTCAACTTGCCATTGAACAATACGGACAGCGTCCTCAGGACACCCCCATTTTCTTTATTTACGAACATTTCAGGACACCGCAAGTGTTCTTAGAACACTTCAAACTTGACTATGAACAAAACGGACAGCGTCCTGAGAACACCCCTATTTTGTTTATTTACGAACATCTCAGGACACCACAAGTGTTCTTAGAACACATTCAACTTGCCTTCGAACAATACGGACAGCGTCCTCAGGACACCCCCATTTTGTTTATTTGCGAACATTTCAGGACACCGCGAGTGTTCTTAGAACACATTCAACTTGCCTTCGAACAATACGGACAGCGTCCTCAGGACACCCCCATTTTGTTTATTTTCAAACATTTCAGGACACCACGAGTGTTCTTAGAACACATTCGAATTGCCAGAGAACAATATGGACAGCGTCCTCAGGACACCCCCATTTTGTTTATTTGCGAACATTTCAGGACACCACAAGCGGTCTTAGAACACATTCAACTTGCCATTGAACAATACGTACAGCGTCCTCAGGACCCCGCCCATTTTGTTTATTTACGAACATTTCAGAACACCACAAGTGTTCTTCGAACAAATTCAAATTGCCAGAGAACAATACGGACAGCGTCCTCAGGACAGCCCCATTTTGTTTATTTGCGAACATTTCAGGACACCGCGAGTGTTCTTAGAACACATTCAACTTGCCTTCGAACAATACGGACAGCGTCCTCAGGACACCCCCATTTTGTTTATTTTCAAACATTTCAGGACTCCACGAGTGTTCTTAGAACACATTCAAATTGCCAGAGAACAATATGGACAGCGTCCTCAGGACACCCCCATTTTGTTTATTTGCGAACATTTCAGGACACCACAAGCGGTCTTAGAACACATTCAACTTGCCATTGAACAATACGAACAGCGTCCTCAGGACCCCCCCATTTTGTTTATTTACGAACATTTCAGAACACCACAAGAGTTCTTCGAACACATTCAAATTGCCAGAGAACAATACGGACAGCGTCCTCAGGACAGCCCCATTTTGTTTATTTGCGAACATTTCAGGACACTGCGAGTGTTCTTAGAACACATTCAACTTGCCAGAGAACAATACGGACAGCGTCTTTAGGACACCCCATACGAACATTTCAGGACACCGCGAGTGTTCTTAGAACACTTTAAACTTGACAATGAACATTACAGACAGCGTCCTCAGGACACCCCCATTTTGTTTATTTGCAAACATTTCAGGACACCGTGAGTGTTCTTAGAACACATTCAACTTGCCATCGAACAATACGGACAGTGTCCTCAGGACACCCACATTTATTTTATTTACAAACATTTCAGGACACCACGAGTGTTCTTAGAACACATTCAACTTGCCAGAGAACAATACGGACAGCGTCTTTAGGACACCCCATACGAACATTTCAGGACACCGCGAGTGTTCTTAGAACACTTTAAACTTGACAATGAACATTACAGACAGCGTCCTCAGGACACCCCCATTTTGTTTATTTGCGAACATTTCAGGACACCGTGAGTGTTCTTAGAACACATTCAACTTGCCATCGAACAATACGGACAGTGTCCTCAGGACACCCCCATTTTGTTTATTTACAAACATTTCAGGACACCACGAGTGTTCTTAGAACACATTCAACTTGCCAGAGAACAATACGGACAGCGTCTTTAGGACACCCCCTACGAACATTTCAGGACACTGCGAGTGTTCTTAGAACACTTTAAACTTGACAACGAACAAAACGGACAGCGTCCTCAGAACACCTCCATTTTGTTTATTTACAAACATTTCAGGACACCACAAGTGTTCTTAGAACACATTCAACTTGCAAGAGAACAATACGGACAGCGTCCTCAGAACAACCCCATTTTTTTATTTGTGAACATTTCAGGACACTGCGAGTGTTCTTAGAACACATTTAACTTGCCAGCGAACAATACAGACAGCGTCTTCAGGACACCCCCTACGAACATTTCAGGACACCGAAAGTGTTCTTAGAACACTTTCAACTTGACAACGAATAATACGGACGGCGTCCTCAGGACACCCCCATTTTGTTTATTTGCGAACATTTCAGGACACCGCGAGTGTTCTTAGAACACATTCAACTTGCCTTCGAACAATACGGACAGCGTCCTCAGGACACCCCCATTTTGTTTATTTTCAAACATTTCAGGACTCCACGAGTGTTCTTAGAACACATTCAAATTGCCAGAGAACAATATGGACAGCGTCCTCAGGACACCCCCATTTTGTTTATTTGCGAACATTTCAGGACACCACAAGCGGTCTTAGAACACATTCAACTTGCCATTGAACAATACGAACAGCGTCCTCAGGACCCCCCCATTTTGTTTATTTACGAACATTTCAGAACACCACAAGAGTTCTTCGAACACATTCAAATTGCCAGAGAACAATACGGACAGCGTCCTCAGGACAGCCCCATTTTGTTTATTTGCGAACATTTCAGGACACTGCGAGTGTTCTTAGAACACATTCAACTTGCCAGAGAACAATACGGACAGCGTCTTTAGGACACCCCATACGAACATTTCAGGACACCGCGAGTGTTCTTAGAACACTTTAAACTTGACAATGAACATTACAGACAGCGTCCTCAGGACACCCCCATTTTGTTTATTTGCAAACATTTCAGGACACCGTGAGTGTTCTTAGAACACATTCAACTTGCCATCGAACAATACGGACAGTGTCCTCAGGACACCCCCATTTTGTTTATTTACAAACATTTCAGGACACCACGAGTGTTCTTAGAACACATTCAACTTGCCAGAGAACAATACGGACAGCGTCTTTAGGACACCCCCTACGAACATTTCAGGACACCGCGAGTGTTCTTAGAACACTTTAAACTTGACAACGAACAAAAACGGACAGCGTCCTCAGAACACCTCCATTTTGTTTATTTACAAACATTTCAGGACACCACAAGTGTTCTTAGAACACATTCAACTTGCAAGAGAACAATACGGACAGCGTCCTCAGAACAACCCCATTTTTTTATTTGTGAACATTTCAGGACACTGCGAGTGTTCTTAGAACACATTTAACTTGCCAGCGAACAATACAGACAGCGTCTTCAGGACACCCCCTACGAACATTTCAGGACACCGAAAGTGTTCTTAGAACACTTTCAACTTGACAACGAATAATACGGACGGCGTCCTCAGGACACCCCCGTTTTGTTTATTTGCGAACATTTCAGGACACCGCGAGTGTTCTTAGAACACATTCAACTTGCCTTCGAACAATACGGACAGCGTCCTCAGGACACCCCCATTTTCTTTATTTTCAAACATTTCAGGACTCCACGAGTGTTCTTAGAACACATTCAAATTGCCAGAGAACAATATGGACAGCGTCCTCAGGACACCCTCATTTTGTTTATTTGCGAACATTTCAGGACACCACAAGCGGTCTTAGAACACATTCAACTTGCCATTGAACAATACGAACAGCGTCCTCAGGACCCCTCCATTTTGTTTATTTATGAACATTTCAGAACACCACAAGAGTTCTTCGAACACATTCAAATTGCCAGAGAACAATACGGACAGCGTCCTCAGGACAGCCCCATTTTGTTTATTTGCGAACATTTCAGGACACTGCGAGTGTTCTTAGAACACATTCAACTTGCCATCGAACAATACGGACAGCGTCCTCAGGACACCCCCATTTTCTTTATTTACGAACATTTCAGGACACCGCGAGTGTTCTTAGAACACTTTAAACTTGACTATGAACAAAACGGACAGCGTCCTGAGAACACCCCCATTTTGTTTATTTACGAACATTTCAGGACACCACAAGTGTTCTTAGAACACATTCAACTTGCAAGAGAACAATACGGACAGTGTCTTCAGAACACCCCCATTTTTTTATTTGCGAACATTTCAGGACACCGTAAGTGTTCTTAGAACACATTCAACTTGCCAGCGAACAATACGGACACCGTCTTCAGGACACCCCCTACGAACATTTCAGGACACCGCGAGTGTTCTTAGAACACATTCAACTTGCCATTGAACAATACGGACAGCGTCCTCAGGACACCCCCATTTTCTTTATTTACGAACATTTCAGGACACCGCAAGTGTTCTTAGAACACTTCAAACTTGACTATGAACAAAACGGACAGCGTCCTGAGAACACCCCTATTTTGTTTATTTACGAACATCTCAGGACACCACAAGTGTTCTTAGAACACATTCAACTTGCCTTCGAACAATACGGACAGCGTCCTCAGGACACCCCCATTTTGTTTATTTGCGAACATTTCAGGACACCGCGAGTGTTCTTAGAACACATTCAACTTGCCTTCGAACAATACGGACAGCGTCCTCAGGACACCCCCATTTTGTTTATTTTCAAACATTTCAGGACACCACGAGTGTTCTTAGAACACATTCGAATTGCCAGAGAACAATATGGACAGCGTCCTCAGGACACCCCCATTTTGTTTATTTGCGAACATTTCAGGACACCACAAGCGGTCTTAGAACACATTCAACTTGCCATTGAACAATACGTACAGCGTCCTCAGGACCCCGCCCATTTTGTTTATTTACGAACATTTCAGAACACCACAAGTGTTCTTCGAACAAATTCAAATTGCCAGAGAACAATACGGACAGCGTCCTCAGGACAGCCCCATTTTGTTTATTTGCGA
Source organism: Ambystoma mexicanum (assembly GCF_040938575.1). Lineage (NCBI taxonomy): Eukaryota > Metazoa > Chordata > Amphibia > Caudata > Ambystomatidae > Ambystoma > Ambystoma mexicanum. The sequence goes on along the minus strand of NC_090941.1, from coordinate 400,792,307 downwards.
ACATTTCAGGACACTGCGAGAGTTCTTAGAACACATTCAACTTGCCAGCGAACAATACGGACAGCGTCTTCAGGACACCCCCTACAAACATTTCAGGACACCGCAAGTGTTCTTAGAACACTTTCAACTTGACAATGAACATTACAGACAGCGTCCTCAGGACACCCCCATTTTGTTTATTTACGAAGATTTCAGGACACCACAAGTGTTCTTAGAACACATTCAACTTGCCATCGAACAATACGGACAGTGTCTTCAGGACACCCCCTACGAACATTTCAGGACACCGCGAGTGTTCTTAGAACACTGTAAACTTGACAACGAACAAAACGGACAGCGTCCTCAGAACTCCCCCATTTTGTTTATTTACGAACATTTCAGGACACCACAAGTGTTCTTAGAACACATTCAACTTGCAAGAGAACAATACGGACAGCGTCCTCAGGACACCCCCATTTCGTTTATTTGCGAACATTTCAGGACACTGCGAGTGTTCTTAGAACACATTCATCTTGCCAGCGAACAATACGGACAGCGTCTTCAGGACAACCCCTACGAACATTTCAGGGCACCGCAAGTGTTCTTAGAACACTTTCAACTTGACAATGAACCATACGGACAGCGTCCTCAGGACACCCCCATTTTGTTTATTTGCAAACATTTCGTCTCAGGACACCCCCATTTTGTTTATTTACGAACATTTCAGGACACCACGAGTGTTCTTAGAACACATTCAAATTGCCAGAGAACAATACGGACAGCGTCCTCAGGACACCCCCATTTTGTTTATTTGCGAACATTTCAGGACACCGCAAGTGTTCTTAGAACACATTCAACTTGCCATCGAACAATACGGACAGCGTCCTCAGGACACCCCCATTTTGTTTATTTACGAACATTGCAGGACACCACAAGTGTTCTTAGAACACATTCAACTTGCCAGAGAACAATACGGACAGCGCCCTCAGGAGACACTCATTTTGTTTATTTACAAACATTTCAGAACACTGCGAGTGTTCTTAGAACACATTCAACTTCCCATCGAACAATATGGACAGCGTCCTCAGGACAGCCCCATTTTGTTTATTTGCGAACATTTCAGGACACTGCGAGTGTTCTTAGAAATCCAAGATGGCGGCGCTACCGAAAATCTGACACGCTTCATGCTCCACGCCATCCAATCAGTGAATACGTTGAATGTCCGCGGAAATCACGCAATCTGATTGGCCAATTAGGACACTATCCGCGGAGCGAACAGGGAAGTGTGTCCGCGGACCGAACACAGATATCACAAATGTTTTATGACCTACTTTTTGGTCATTTAAAAATAAACTACTGATGGATTTTCACCAAATCTGCATAAGCGCGCTTTCGGGACCAATCCGCTAATCCTGGTCCAAATTTGGTGAAAATCCGTCCAGCGGTTTGGGCTGTAGGCGCGAGCAAAGTTTTTTCCCCCATTCAGTCTATGGGAAAAAAAAGTTTTGGGACCCCCCTATAACTTTGCCCCCCCCTTCACGAATCCTTACCAATCTTTGCAAACCTATTCAGAGTGGGCCATATACTTTTTTTGCACAGTTTGGTGAGGATTCGTCCAGGGGGAGCGAAGTTATAAGCCGCCCAAAAAGTGCTCTTCCTATGGAAACAGCAACTTAACCATAACTACATGGCCACTACCATATATATAAGACGACGTATTTCTCTTTTTTCTTCAGAGTCGCCGTGCTCAGCGCTCCGGATAATTCCCGGACCACTAGGAGTGGTAAAGTAACAGAGAGGAACCAGGTGAGACTTGGAAGTGGGCTTAAGTTGGAATATATTTTTCACCGGACTACCACGCTTGTCCACTAGTGTCACTGTCTGACGAAGATTCCTGGACTACACTACTTTTGGGATATTCCGTCGCAGGGATTTGTATGAAACTGGGACATCTAAGGCTCATAATTGCAAGAACGGACACTGTTTTCCAGGAGAGGAACACACCAAGGCCAGACTACTCTTAAACTTGTTATACTATGATGTCACAAAAGGACAAGGAAACAGCCAGAAGGGAACAAGCAGTTTCCCTGTTTTGCGAGAAGCAAACCACCTCAGATGTGGGGAAACCAACGGGACCACAGGCAGAGGCACCGCCTAATACAGAAATTAAACTACTAAGAGAATTGGAAAAATTGCAGCGTAAAGAGATTTCAAAATGGTGGGAGGAGTTCTCACTACAGAATTATGTAGATGTGGGGAGAGTGCCGAGGGGCTTATGTATATTGACTACACCTACGTTTGATGAGCAAGACCCTGCAATGTTACATGAATGGGCAGAAGCAAGCGGTTTGTGTTCCGTCTCTTTTCTGAGGATCCTTATCAAATATGCAGGAATGGACAGAAAGAAAATACTGTCTAAAATACAGGAAGTGGAGGACCAGCTTAATATCATTGATCCGAGTGAAGAGGGGAAAACTATGAGAAACAGCATGGAAAAAAGACACAAAGCATTTGAAGATGATATTAAGTTGCGCAAACAACATACATTTTTGCGCGACAAAGAAGACTACGAAAAAGGAAGGGTATTCACCTTCGCCAAACGCTTTGATACCCTCAGACTTAAACTACCCACTGGTCCTCATTCAACAGCAATGCAACTTCCGGCTGCATGCTCATCTTCGGAAGTGGATACCACGGAAAGTGAAAGTGAGCAACCCATACGAAAGCTGTATTTTTTAGAAGAAATGCAGTTGCTGGGGATGGATACACGAAACAGCAACAAAAAACCAAGCGGCAGAGGCAAATCGGTGGGACAGAGAGGAGGAAGAAAACAAGGAGGAGCAACAGGCTCAGACACCGGGGTCAAGGACCAGACAGCACGCAAGACCCGCTCTGGCGCCAAGAATTTGTAACAACTAATATGGAAGAACAAGATAAGTCCATCATCAACCTCTCCTCCCACCCCCTTTCAGACGACCAACTTAAAATTCTGAAACTTGGCCTCAACTTTTGCCCGACGAGCCATTACAACTATGCAGAAACACGCATAGACTTCGACAAATATATGCGTAAAGTTAGGCTCAAAAAGTTTTTTGCCATCAACCCGTCCAAAATAACAAGTCCAGAGATGCTAGAGGGTCACGCATCTGTTTCCATTGAAGACATGACCACATTTGGTAACCTCATAAGCCTGGGATTGGGTAGTGCACCATCTGATGACAACATAGATCTAGACTGGCACTCCATGAATATACATACGGATTGGCCAGGAACTAGTCAATTGAGGTGCAAATCGAGATTTAATCCCATGTTTAATCTGGGAGGACACATTGAAGCATTTCAGGATCTAGTCATTAATGATTTAAGGAAAATCAAAAAGACCAAATGCAACTACAGAGATAACCTCACACGTCATGAACTTGGTGTTCTGAAGGATTATCAGCATGTTGTCAGACTGCATTATCAAACCATCTGACAAAGGCACGAATATTGTGGTGATGAACCGTGTTGATTACATCAAAGAGGCGGCGAGACAACTCAATGATCAATCCTGCTATGCAAAATTGGGTAAGGATCCCACTGCAGGTATGAATATGAAACTTTTTGACTTGCTGAATACATATAAAGACCAGGGTTTACTAGACGAAGATATGTGCAAGTACTTGCATCCAAAATTTCCAGTAATGCCAACAATCTATTTTTTACCTAAAGTACACAAGAACATGAGGAAGCCCCCAGGACGCCCCATTGTAACACTCTGTGGGGCACTATATGAGAACACCTCAAAATTCGTGAACGAGACTTTGGTGCCCTTTGTAACGACGCTTCCTTCTTATTTGAGAGACACCAAAGATTTTCTGAATAAGATTGATGGAATCACCTGGGAATCAAAATACCTGATTACCACCCTAGATGTAGTCTCCCTATACACCTCCATTAGACATGAAGATGGGTTACGGGCCTGTGAATATTTTCTCCACACTAGATCCATGAATTTTCTATTACATAGTCGCATGATATTGGATATGATTCACCTTTGTCTAACCAATAACTGTTTTATATTTGATAAAGAGTTTTATATACAGCTCCAGGGCACCGCAATGGGGACAACTTTTGCTCCTTCGCACGCCAATCTATTCATGGGTTGGTGGGAGAAGTTTGTAGTTTGGGGCTCAGAGTACAATGGCTATACATCTAAAATTGTACTCTGGCTGAGGTATATAGATGATCTATTCATTATCTGGGATGGAACCAGCTCCGAGTGGTTAGATTTTGTGAAGAAACTTAACACCAATGAATTAAATCTGCAGTTTACAGAAAGCCACAACAAGACTGCTATTGTGTTTCTCGATATTCTTGTTAAAGTGGCCTCTGAGGAACTTGTGACGGAACTTTATAGGAAACCGACAAGTTCCAATATACCACTACATGCGAAGAGCAATCATCCCACCTCCCTGAAATGGTCTATACCATATGGCGAATTTATTCGCATTAGAAGGAATTGTTCTAGACTGGAGACTTTTGATGCAGAATGCAGATATATGGCTCATAAATTTAAACAGCGAGTTTACCCCAAGAAGATATTGGAACGAGCATATCACAAAGCAAGGGACCAAGACCGTTCTTTATTATTAACAACTACAGTGTCACCATCATCACAAGAATGTCAGAGTGAAACACGTCTTATTCTCACTTATGGCACGCATTCTCAGAACATACGACAGATTATGAGAAAACACTGGCATGTTCTACAATTGGACGAACATTTGGGAGGGATCCTGGGAGAGAGGATGAACATTACATTCAGACGTTCTGCCTCACTTAAAGACAATCTTGTCTCTAGTTTTATGAGTCCTTCCTCGCTCTCAAGTGGCTCTACCTGGCTACATACATCAAATGTAGGCTTTCAGAAATGTAGGAAATGTAAGGCCTGTCTGTTCGCTAAGGATGTCTCCAGTTATGATCACCCTATTTTAGCTAAAAGTATTCCCATCACATCGCGAATCACCTGTGACACTGAGTACGTTGTTTATGTGCTCGCGTGTCCATGTGGCAAGTGGTACGTTGGGAGTACCATAGGAAGACTTAAGCTGCAGATGTTGCAGCATATTCGATCCATTAAAAATGTTGATGCATCATATCCTATGGCCTTACACTTTAAAGAAGTACATGATGGTAAGCTAGATGGCTTTACATATTTTGGCATTTACACCATAGCCAAACACCCCAGGGGTGGAAATAGAGAATTGGCACTGAGACAGTTGGAAACTAAATGCATTCTTGATCTTGACACGAAGAAACCAAGAGGTCATAACTTGGATGAAGAACTTCATACCTTTCTAGGGACCTAATGACAATACTTATTTTCCCTCAATGATGTTATCAAGTTATATTGTTGCTCTTCCCTTTTCTGGCATGTACAAGAAATAAACCTTCCACTCTGTCTTACCTACACCTCGGAAACCTTCATTTTCATTCTCCTCTTCCACCCTTTCTCTCCCCTTTTTTTTCATATCAGTTGCTATGAAAGTGCCTTTTAGACTTACATTCTATATCTATCACATATTTTTATGTGTGATGGCATGTATATCTCTTGAGACTCATTATCATACAAACAGTCTGTGATCCATAAGCTGTTTGAGTGCTTACACCCAGGTGTACTAAGGTTAACGTGAGCTATCCATATATGGTATTTTTAATGTGGTGTTTCTTAAGAGATATTTTTTATAAGGTACTTTTATAAACTATCCTTGTTGGTATTATCAAATGATTCTTGCAGGTTTCAGACCGCATCCCCTTGATTGACTTTTTACAGCTAGCTTTATTCTTATTTTTGTAGAGCATTTGTTGCTTGCCTTTCTATTTGATCTGTTTTTGGTTTCTGTAATTCTATATTTCTGTTTCTCTTCTTTGTTAATTATAGGCATGGCATGTACATGCCAGTGGTCCCGGTGTTTCCCCTCAGGGTTTGAGGTTATGTTTGTTTCCGCACTGCTTTAATTTAGGGGCACCCCCCTTTTTGGGTTTATTATATAGATTATTCTATAGGGCTCATTGAGTACGTATTTTTTCTCCCTACCCCTAGTACAGCAGAGGATATATTTCTGTTTTTAGAATTGTGATGTATTCTTTTTCATCATACCTTTTTCTAATTTTGTTTCATGGAAGTGCGCCTAGGTTACATATATAATTGGGTATCCTTTATCCAGTCTCTGTTTTGTTATCCCCTTTCTTTTCTTGCCTTTTTATATATCTCTTTTGCACCTAACAAATGATTTTTTGAATTTTAGACCCACAATTATTATATGCTGTGCAAGTATGTTGCTTTCCATTATGCTGACTGTGTGAAATATTTTTAAAGATTGAATCTCTGGTTTAATGTGTATATTGAAATTAATTTTTTGCTATTTTGCACAAGTTGAATGTTTACGGGCACTATGCACTTTACATTAGACACTTTGCACTTTATGCAAGACATGCACTTGGCACTTTACAGCAACAAGGCAACCAGCACTTTAGAGATCAGGACTAGTTCATTAGGAACCATGTATTAAGGTTGGTGCAGTCCTATAATTTTGCATAGGGCAGTATACCCAACTCCATTTAGTCACACAGCATATGTTTAATTGAGAATTGCATGTAACATCGTTTGTGTAATTCTTTGCCCATAATTAAATATAATAATGGGTCTTGCGTGAATATTACTATTCCGCATAAGATTGTAAAAGACGGATGTATGTTCTATCAAGACATTTAGCTATGGCAGTAAAAGGACATACACACATGGGGTGTTGAATGAGCATATATTTTGGAGGCTGCTACTAATAGTTATGCAAGCGAAATGAGAACTATTATATGCATTTTGGGTTCTAACATGCTCTTAATATGTTTTTTCTCCCATTTGGAATGTCACGCAAGAAGCGCTAATTATCCATGTGGTTATGTTAGTTATATTATGTGAGATGCTCGATAACTGTCCTTTTCGGTTTAACGACTGAGCAAGTGTTAATCATGCATGTAATATCGCTGAGAAAGTGAATTCATATACTAAGTAGCATCTGAAATGTGCTCAAACATTGTGGTAATCACTGAGCTTCTTTATATATTCAAAGATGTCTGCCACCGAAATGCAATCCAACCACAGTGTTTGAAAGGGATACTTTCTATCTGACACAGAGATCAAAGAGACTAAGTACCCTTTTTAAAGTCACCTTGTTTATGTTTGCACTTTCTAACGTGATCAAGCGGTCTGTGTACCGTGAAACGCGTCGTTTTCTGGTCTTTTTTCCTTACCATGCTGACATAAAGAATAAAGCATTGTCAGTCTGGATTAACTGACTTTTTTCCCGGTTCTATCCTGGATCTGGGAATTGGTTTTTTTCTTCATATATATATATTTATTTTATAGCACATTTTAATCTTTTAAAATTTATTTAACTTTAGTGTATGGTCCACAATTTGAACTACATTGAACAATGAGTACAATAAAAACAGTATAGTATGCAAATATTCATTTCCTTTGGCAGGGTGCCTAATAGAATGGAAAAATATTACTACTCATTTAGATAAGAAATAACTGAAAGCAATATGAATCCAATTACACGTCTAAAAGTAAATCTTCAATTTCTAAACTTGATTTCTTGTGTATAGACATGTAAATATGTAGGGAGCAACATAAGAATTTTAATGTCATTTTGAAATAAAAAAAAAAAATTAAATTCCAGAATTTCAGACTCTGGTGTTCATTCAACATCGCTATGGATTATGCTTACTGGGAGTGCAACTCCAATGTGCCTGTGTGACCTGACAGGCTGGAACAAGACAAATGCAATTACATGTCTAAAAGTTAATCTTCAATTTCTAAGCTTGAATTGTTGTTTATATATGGAATTATTTAGTATTCATAATTTTTTTTAGAATACCGATACTTAGGTTTCTTAGAATATATCACAATACATACATGTATGTACTTTGTTTTACATGCCTTTTTTAACACTTATCATTTAGACAACAATACATGTATATACTATGTTTATAATAAGCACAATACAAAATATAAATCTGTACATTGACCATTTTCCTAACACTCAGGATACAACATCTATATATATTATACTGTTTTACTACTGTATATGTATATTATATTATCTTACAAATATCTAAAGTACATTTGCCTCAATGAGGTACATTCTATGCAATGGACTATTTTAATTTCTTACTATTATATGAAATTAAAGGTATTTCTAAATATTACATATGTATATTTAAAATGTCATCCTTTAATACAAATTACAAATGAATGCTCCACAAGTGCTCATATCATACATCCGTACCTGTCTATTGTTCTATGTCATGTTCTTATTATTAAGTATATTGAAATAACATATGTACCAAAAGAGTGACCCAAAAATATTGTATCATAAATGATTGATCTCATGTCTGATGTCATCATTGATGCCATCCCTCGTGTAATCAGTGATGTCATATATGATGTAATTAGTGATATCACCAGTGAGGTCATCAGTAGTTAGGGTGGCTTTTCCTGAATTGTCTGCCGCAAACATGTAAAAGGTTTTTTCATATGTATTTTTCACATTAAATCTGCTCACTGTCTCTTAACTAAAGTCTCTTAACAATGGTTTCATATACTATAGTTTCTTTGGGGTCCACTAGCCATAGCCTTCGGGCTTTGCCACTGTACATGGTGCACAAATAGGTTTCTTTGTGGCCCACTACCAATGGTTGTCAGCTGTGACCACTGCACATGTTGCACCAATAGGTTTCTTCAGGCCCAATAGCCATGGCCTTTGACCTCAGCCACTGTCCATGTTTCACCAATAGCTTTCTTTGGGGCCCACTAGCCATGACCGTTGGCCTTGGCCACTGTACATGTTACACCAATAGTTTTCTTTAGTGCCCACTAGCCATGGCATTCGGCATGACTAGTGGCCATGGCCTTCAGCAGTGGCCACTGCACATGTTGCACAAATAGGTTTATTTGGGGCCCTCTAGCCATGGCCATTGCCTCTGGCCACTGTACAAGGCCTTTGGCCTTGGCCACTGTAGATATTGCAGCAATAGGCTTCTTTGGGCCCACTAACCATGGCCTTTGGCCATGGCCAGTTGCCACAAACTTTGGCCTTTGCCACTGTCCATGTTGCACCAAAGCATTCTTTGGGGCACACAAGCCATGGCCTTTGGCCATGACCAGTGGCCACAGTCTTTGACCTTCGGCCTTCGCCACCGTCCATGTTGCACCAAATAATTCTTTGGGGCCCACTAGCTACGGCTTTAAACCATGACCAGTGGCCAAAGTTGCATCAAAACATTTCATTGGGGCCCTCTAGCCATGGTCACTAATTACATCAAACATTACATCACTGTTGGCATCACTAATGACATCACTAATGGATTCACTAATAACATCACTGATATCACTAGTTTGATTGATTACATTTTGAAATATGACAACTCTGTTTTGTTACATAACATATATGTGCATATTTTATTCGTATTTATTTATTTATTTTATTTATTTATTTGGATTTATAGAGCGCGCATCTGCCCGAGGACATCGTGGGGCTGAAAGCAGTCTTACTTGTTACAGGCATAAATGGTGAATATACAGATACAAAGCAGAGCATGGATGCATATTTTCATACATTTGAGGTTATTTACATACTTACACAGTACATTGTATTCTGCCCTCATTTCTTTAAATGCAATGTACAGTGCATAATTGGAGGTTCATTCAGAGATTATTACAATGAAGAGTTGTATGTAAGCATTAAGTACTTTGTAAGGTAATATGTTATATTGTAATACAAATTCATAATTTATTTTCGAAAGAAATGACTAAAAATATTAGTAATAACATTGCCATGTCTATAATTACATTTTTACTTTCTAATCTTAATTTCTTTTCTATAAATGTAATTATGTAGTATAAGTAACTGTTTTTTTTTTTATATTAACCAAACTTTGAATTCTTAGATTCTATACTATTACAATGCATATACTTTCTATTAGATGTGATTTTTTTTTGCAAAACTTGTCATGTAGAAAATAATGTTATTACAGTAAGGAGAAATGTAAATTGAAATGTGTACATTTACTATTTTCGTAGTGCTTACTATTAAACATGTTTCTAGATCTATCTATTCTTGTTTTGTTTTACTACATGTACTTATTATAGTAGGTTTGAAATACCTGATATCGATATACCTGAATCAGGGACTTTCCCTAAAATTAAGTATACATGAAATTCAAACCCTTTGTATAACATTACATATTTTTATTTTACATTTCATAAGTACCACACATGAATGTTCCACATGTAATCATATGCCATGGCTAACTCTCTTCTATCCATATTCTTCTGGATCTTTCGGCAGCCTGTGATACTGTGGATCACTGTACTCCACTTTCAACGCTACACTCTTTTGGTTTTTCTGGCTCTGTTCTATCTTGGTTTATATCTTATCTCTCTGATAGCTCTTTCTCAGTCGTTTGGGGTGGATTGAGGTCCCCTCTTTTTCCTCTCGCCATAGAGTACCCCAATGCTCAGTCCCAGGCCATTTTCTTTTCTCTTTATATACCACTCCTCTTTCCACTATTGTTTCTTCCTTTGGGCTGACAACTCCTATCTATTTCCTTCTTTCTCTTATTTCTCTGATTCATTTGACTCTGCTATTTCTGGTTTGTCTACTTTCCATCCAAGCATGGACGCATGTACATTTCCTTCACCTAAATGCTACTGGAACAGACATGCTCTTTTTCCTATCTGCTACTGTTCCCCCACCTATCTCTCCCACTTCTTTTAGTTTTCATCCTGTTCTTGTTCCCTTTTCTCCCTATGCTTGTAATCTAGGCGTTCTTTTCGATTCCTCTTTATTTCTGCTTATTTCTAATAATGCATGATCCGGTCATTTTCATCTTTTCAATATATGGAAAGCTTGCCCATTTCTTACTTTTCATGCTACCAATATATTGATTATCTCTCATATTTGCTCTCATCTTGATTATTTCTCATGCCTTCTCTTTGGTATTACTGCCTCTCATCGGACTTCTTTGCGCTTGATATTTAATTTTGCTGTCCGTACACTTTGGTTTACCCCTGTTCCCCTATTTCCTGTGCTCTTCTTTCTCTTCATTGGCTATCCTTCGAAGCTCGACTTCTTTTCCGTTTCAACTGTATTACTTTTAAATGTGTTCATGGCTTGCACAGGGTTATCTATGCTCCTTGGGATCTATTTAAACCACCTCACGTTTTCTCTGCTCCCAATCCCAATTTCTTCTTTCTGTTCCCAAACCTCCTTGCACTCAATCTCGCTTCCGTTCTTTTGCGCTTCTGGCCACTAAATACTGGAATGCTCTTCCATTACACATACAATCTATTTCTTCACATTTCAATTTTCGCACTACTCTTAAAATTCATCTTCTTGCCTCTATGGTTTATCTCCTTTGTTTTTGGCTGAAACTGTTGTTGATTCATTGCTGTACCATCTTTTATATTACTTGTGCAGCACTGTGGTGAAAGTGCCTCATAAATTCAAAATAAATAGAAATACAAATATGATACTTTTTATCAGTGTATTGGTCCATGTTCTGTTGTTATTATTGTGAAGTGTATTAAGATAAACAATGTATCAAAAGAGGGGAACAAAGATATTATAACATGTATAATCAATATGTCATATGTGATGGAATTATTGAGCTCATCAGTGATGTATTGTATGATGTCATTATTAACACCAGTAGTGTTGTCATCAGTGATGCTATGTGTGATGTAATTAGTGATGTCACCAGTGATTATATCAGTGATGCCATTTGTGTTGTCAACACTGTGGTCATACGCTGCTCAACAGGGGGCACATAGCTAAAGTGCACTTGATTGAAATGGTGAATTGTCATGTTTTTTCCAATTAAATCTGATCACCTTAACTCTCTTAACTAATGGTTTCTCCACTGCATTTCAAGGATTTTGTTATACTATTGTTTCCTCAGGAACCACCAGCCATGGCCTTCTACCATGGCTACTGTACATATTGCACCAATAGTTTTCTTGTGGGCAAACTAGCTGTGGCCTACAACCATGGCCAGTGGTCACATCCTGAGCATGTTGCATAATACCTTGAGGTCTGAATAACCATGGCCATTGGCCATGGCCACTGTACATATTGCACCAATAGTTTTCTTTTGCCATGGCCAGTGGCCACCTCCTACAGCCATGGCCTCATGTTTATTGAGGTCTCACTAGCTATGGGCTTCAGCTGTGGCTTCTGTACATGTTGCATCAACAGCTCTCTATTTTCTGTATGCATCTTGCTTGCAGACTTGCCGCTGTAATCTCGTGAGATTCACTCCGTTTCCCCTGATAAACTGACAATTTTCTACCTGTAACTGGATTCCCAACTCACCCCCAAATCGCCAGCTTCACATAGTGTCTTCTTTCCCACTCCCAACCTCTAGCCTGATGTGATTGGTATGTATATTGCTATTGCTATTTATGTAGCACCTATGGCCAAGCCATCTAACCGGTGTCGTTCAAAACAAGCAGTGTACCCATATGAGTGAATACATCATCAGAAGAGATTTGAGTTTCTTTCCGAAGTTGAGAATGTTATTAGACTCTGTAAGATCATCGGAGAGTTCATTCCAAAGTTTGATGCATCCTTTTTCCTCCTCCAGCATTCTGATTTCACTCAATTGCTGCTTCTTCCAGTAATATTGTGGAAATCACTCGCATCTATCAAATAAAATTGTGGATTCTCATTTCTGAAAAGCCTCTCAGCCTCTATGCTGCAAAGCACGAAGATAGATATATGTAGAGGTTTTAAGGAATGGGGGGCACCCTGTGTATCTGTCAAACATTTAAAAAAAACCCTGGATGGATTTACCCCAAACCAGTCAAGGAAGTTATGTCAATGCTTTGTGCCAAGCTGCTTTTTATTTGGTTCAAATCTGTGGTTTTTGTTTATTTAATAACTTTTAGATTTTATAAAGTATGGTTCCCAAAGTGTACAGTCGTGAGGTGGGAGCTGGAGAGGAGGGCTGAAAGGCTTTTTGTTTTGAACACTTCATCTGAATACATCTAGCAATTCAAAATGTATTACCAATAGAATTTTCTGAAAGCACTGGCTAATTGTCCATTTCTGAAAAGCCTCTCTGATGCTTTCTGGGACAAATACATCGCTATAATTTTGGGAGCCAGAAAATGCAAGAAAGATGCCAGGGGGTTGGCCAAAAAGGGTTCCATGTAATAATGTCCCTCAAAAATGTGCTATGACAAAAAAAGTCCCTGTTTTTTGTGGAGACATTATTACATTGAACATTGCGGGGGACAACACCACAACCCCTGTTTCTTTTTTTTTTAAATGGTAGCAGGAGACATCACCCGCAACCCGTCCCCATACATAATGTCACCATATATAATGTTGCCAATGGTGGGTGGTGATTGACCAGACGCTTCATTCATGACATCACAATAAAATGCATGAAAACGGTTGGAAAACTAGTAGATGATCTTTACAAAGATATAGGCAGCGGTGCGGTGTAGGAAAGAGAGTTTAAACGCTGGTACAAGGAGTAAGAAAGGGGATGGCGACAGAAGGAGCTAGAATAGTGAGAAGAGAGAAAGGTGAAAAAGGGAAATTAAGGCGATCAGATTGTGTGCTAACTGAGCTGAGCTGGAACAGACTGTGCTTGCTGCAGAGGAGTAAGACGACTGCTGGATGAGAGCTTCCTCTACTCCTGGAGAGAGACAGAGCGAGTGAGAGAGGGCAGCCATAAACTAAGGGAGAGTGTTCACCAGAAAAGGCAGAAACATCTGATACCAAATTATTGGTGAGTATTGTTGAAAAAAAGAGTAAAAGAAATAATTGATTAGTGCACCTCATAGTCTAGTTAGTGAAGTGTTAAATTTGGCATGACAGGGTCAAAACATCATTTGTTCTTAGGAACAGAGGGACACATGTGTTGGCCCGTGTGCAACTGATAATCCACTGGCAAAAGGGATGTTTAGCAGTAGTGCTAAAGTTGTTTGTTATAATGTCAGGTCCATGTACAAAGTATGCATGTAGTCTGCCAAGTTTGCTAAGGAGTAGCTAGTTTTGCTGAAGGTGAAAAAGAAATCTTTGTCTTTGTGGGGGATGTTAGGAGAATGTATGCCATTATACCTGTGAATATATATGCACTGAAAAATTATGAATGCTGTATTTTGGCCAAGCTATGTTTATGCTTTTTCTTCCTGTTTCTTGCAAGTGTTCAATAAGGATGCAATGCTGATGTCTTTCACTTTAATGTGTTTTATTCTGGTTTGTGGAATGAATACAAAGTGCCTGGGGGCATAATTGTGAAAGCCTGTGTGTGTTCTATTATTGTGTGGCCTGTTCATTTTGTGATGCGTGGTGAAGTCTGCTGTATCCAGTATAGTCTACAAGCAAACTTAGTGTGCCTAGCGTAGTGCTAAGCCTGACATTTCAATAGTCAAAGATCCCAAATAAAAACATAGCAATACACAGGTGACCAACAAACTAATTCGCTACACTTTTGCAAACATAAATCCTAACAGCTGCCTGGTACCTGTTTCCTTTCCAACTCCATCTGGACCAGCCTCTTGCTGTCACTCTTTCTCCCTTCTTTCAGTGCAGTTTTAGAGGAAGACACGCTATTAATAAAGTATGACGTATAGAAGCATTTCTGTTCAGTCACTGAAGTATCGCACATACAGATTTGTTTCCATAGTTGGGGAAGAATTGGGCAGAAACTTATTTGCATGGTGCATTACTATGCAAATGGAAGCCTTCTCACGGACTATTCCTTGATTGTGACAGGTGTTGGCTATAACCAGTAGAGTGAGGTCTCTTCCACCCTGCTCTTCAATCTGATCTTCTGTGTCCTTAGTAATAGTATTGAGGTTCATATAGCTTTACTTTGCTACGCTAAAAAATATGGGGTAACGTGTCATTGTTCAACAAACCTGTGCAGTTCGAATGAGAACTTGACAACATACAGGTGTGCATGCATACTTTTATCAGTGACATTTCACAAAATCTCTTGGCCTGCAGTGCTTAAGTGCAGTGTACATCCAAAGCCATCATTCAATTGTAGAGATCCTATGTTGGACCTGATTCACAGAGCGTTTTCCTATGGGATTGCGCCTTCATAAAACGCTTCTGTGAATCAGACCCAATAAATGGTAAGTGCAATTTATGCTGTGATGAGGAACCATATTTTCATCACATCTGCCATCAGTAAGGAGTTTGCAGGTTGGCACCTTGGTAGCCTATCAACCCCATTGCCCATTTGGTATGACCTTTTGCATGTCTAAATCATACCCTCATTTCTAGATCTAGACGGTTCTATTAAGAGTTTCAATGCATGGGTTATGTTTTGGCTGTGGGCTTATCTGCTTGCAGTGGGATAGTGAGTGAGAATGAGGATTGTGTCACCCAGAACCAGTCTCCCTCGAATCTCAGAGAATTCCACCATAAAAACTGATTGCATATACTTCCAATTCAGCCAGAAAAGCAATCCGAATAACATTTTTGAACTGAACAGTCAGAAGAAATAGTGAGTTTCTTTTCCACGTTTGGGTCTGTTCTGCTTTTCCAGACTACGCAGAGAAATGTAATGCCCATTGAGGGCTAACCTTTAAAACACATTCTCTGCTGAAGGACTAGCTGATCAATTTAAATAGCAGCCTTGTTCGTCTCTTAAACAAAGGCCGCTCATTGTGCGGCGGGTCTTGGCCTTTCATGCACTTTCCAGATCTTTCTTCTGTGACACCACGTGCATCCCATTATCCAGGAACAAAAGAAACACGCTTCTGAAATTAAGGTTCACTTGAGAATGCCAGCTCTGCAGCCAGGGCATTCGCTGCCTGCACAAGTAGGTACAGACACAATGCATCACTGTTTTTCGAGGGGATGTTTGTCAGGAAGTCTGTAGGATGCATTTGTTTAAGGGATTCACGGCCAGTCTAGATGTCCGGTTAAAGCACAAAAAGAACAATTGCATTGGTTAAATGAAAATATTAAACTGAAATCAAGAGTCAATAACAGATGTGACTCCAAGTTCCAACATTCAAATGGGCTACACAGGCCTGTGTTCTGTAGTTGTAAAGTAGATGTCTAAATACCAATACGGATGGAACAGGAACAACGGAAAGCCTTTCTAATTGGTCACCTAGACATTCCACTAGGGTTCAACCCATCAGAGGCGTAAACAAGCTAGGGCTGAGGGGCAAGGCCCACTCAAAATCTGTAAATGCCCACTCAGCAGTGATGTGTGGGCATTTACAGATGTTAATGTCACTGCTGTGGGCCCAACTACGTTAGTTTCAGGCCCCACGTGTTAGACAGACCTGGCTCCACCTCTGCAACCCCATGGTCCTAAGTGAAGTTCACTTAGGTCTGATGCTATCCAGGCGATTGCTAAGCTACTTTTCTTGAATGGGTAAAATCTACTTTGACTTTCAAGCTTCCTACGTCCTTAATGGTGAGAGTAGGAAAAAACAGCAGAACACAGTTCTTTAGACGAACACTCTTGTGCAGATTCTCAAAAGTGGTTCAAATACAAACAGTGCAGAGGGTGCATTTTTTATTTGCAATTTTTGTACTTGCACGTTTTGTACTTGCACGTTTTAAGCAATGCACAGGTGCCCTTATTCACAAGGGTACCCTGCACATTTCCAGGGAGCTCTGGTGCAGAGCAAAATATGCAATTGCCAACGCCTTGAATAGTGTAGAGTCAGGAGCGTGCTTCCAATTGTAATGCATGACAGACCTCCAGCCCGCATGTGGCGGCTGTTAGCCCATTTCAATGTCACTGCGAAATGTACATGAACAAGTAAAGGCATTCTATCCCTGTCTGGGGAAATAGAAATGACCCTTGAGTTGTGCAAATACACGAAGGGGGAGGGGAAGGGGATTTGAATGTGAGCATCTGTAATGTGCACATTCGCATTCTTTTTGAGAGTGTAGTTTATCTATTTTTGGAGCAAATGATGAGATGTATCAAGGCATCTCATCATTTGCAGCAAAGTTTATTTTGAGAAAGTGGCCCTCAAAATCTGTGATGTATTCAAAGTGTTGGCCACTGAGAAACTGGAGATACACTTTTTTCTCAAGTCGGGCAGTAATGAGTGGCACTGCAGCGAAGTTAGAGACATGTTGATCTATGAGGAAAAGCAGAGGCCTATAGAAGAAGATACTCCTGATCAGATATTGCTTGTCCTGGCCCCACTGATCCTATGCAGCCAGAGAAGTGCTAGGGAAATCACCATCAGGCCAATAAGCAATGGGTGAAATGCACCAGATTCAATAAAGGAAATACAAGTGCACATTAAGGAAACCTTTGGGAAACACCCTTATGGGGCCACATGTGGGGCCTCAACACAGTAGAAGCAATGTGTGTATCTGTTTAATTCTGAATATCTAGGGCTAGATTTACCAAAAATAATAGATCTAAAAATGACACAGAGGATGCACTATACGCCCCTTTTTTGAAAATGCATAGATCCCCTTTATCCACACCTGAGCAGTGATGCACTGGCAGCTCCCCCTCTCCCCCCTGCATACATTAGAATCGGGAACGTGCTCCTGATATTATTGCATGGCTAGCTCCCAGCACCCACCCAGCACCCACGATGGCTGTGCATTTTAGAGTGACGGGCTGATAACGGGACAGTCACCGGGAAACGCTAAAAATAGTAGGCACGGTCAGAAAGGACCCTGTCATGCAGTCCATTCACCTGTTCCAAACTTGTGGGGGAAAGTCTTTTGTTTTTGTGCATGTCAAAGTCATGCCAGTTTTTAATATGGGATGTGCTTTCAAATGCACAGAAATCCCCCTGATTTGCACACATGCACAAAAGGGGTGAAAGAGGGCATTTGAATGTGTGCATATATGATATACACATTCAAATTCCATTTTAGAATAGGGTGAACATGATGAGATGTGCTAGCACTTTTGATCATTTGAGAAAAATCTTTTGAGACATTTAAAGTAGGTGTGTTATGTTATTTTTGAATTTTGTGAACCACTCCGGCTACTTTTTACAGTGCAATAATTCTCCATGCAACTGTTTTGGAAATACGTGTGTGCCTGTGTTTGTATGTGTGTGTGTGTGTTTAAGGTTGGGCATGTTTGTGTGTGTGTGTGTGTGTAAGTGTTGACAGTGTAATGTGGAGGTAGGTGGCATTTTGCTTTCGTTCAGTGGACGTACAGGAGCCTCAGATGGTGCGGAACAGGAGCCATCACTGTGGCATTGATACTGGAGCAACAACCATGATGGGGGAAGGGGTATGAAACGAGTACTGCTTGCTTGGCAATCATTTGAATGCTGTGTGAGCATGAAATAAGCCACCGTCCCAGGCACAGGTACGCCTACCTATATTGTATTGTAGGTTGTATACTAACGACCTTTTCACAATTGAACTCTGGAGAATTGACCTTGGGAGAATTGACCTAATTTAAAAGGTCAATTAGGCCATATATGTGGGGGGAAACCCCCTGCAGCCCCCCACCCAATCCAAAAACCCTTGCAACCCCCCACCCAATCCTCTTATATTATTTATAATCCAAAATCAACCCAATACATATATAAAATAACTAAAATAATATAAAGGTCAATTGTGCAGAAGGTCAATTAGGACCACTATAATTATTAGGTCAATTGTGCAAAAGGTCAATTGTAAAAGGTCAATTTGGGTAATACCTTATTGTATTGTATTGTATTGTATTTGTTTATTTATATAACGCGCTTTCCCCACTTGTGTGGCCTCAATGCGGTTTAGTGGTAGGAACGCCCTTGGTGACCGTAGCCAATGTTGTGAAAAATTCTAAGGGGATTCGTTTAGGAGATGCGTGTGTGCATATTGCCAGTCTAGGAATTAGGTGGCAGTCTAGGCTTGACTAAGCAGCCCAAAGGGAGACCAGGCACATGGGTGAGCGATGTTGGTGGGTTGTGAAAGATTGCTATTGTATAGAGAGTCGATGTGTGGCCGGCTCTACCGAGTTCTTTTTTCGGATGGTAGTTGCTGTATACTAGTGGCAGATGTGTGGGGGTAAGTTAGGTGTTTCAGTGTGGACGGCTAAGTGTGTTGCTAGACCGGATGTACTTAGCCATAGCAGTATTCTACGGTGCATGGTTGCCTGGCCGTGCCTGCAGCCTGTGTCCACGCTAGTGGTGTGTATACCTTCCGTAAGCTTGGAAGTTATGCGGCTGGAGGTTTCACAATGTGATAGGCAGAGAAAGAGACTAAACCTAAATTTGGGATTCCTGTATAGTTGGAGTCAGGGCTAGTTTTTGCGCTAAAATAGGTTTCACAATATAATAGGCGGAGATGGGGGCTATACCTAGAATTGAGAACCCTGTATAGTGGGAGAGAGGCCTAAGTTTCATAATGGAGTTTAAGTTTCACAGTGCAGTTTGAGCACAAGATTACAAGGGACAACACACGTATATTTGAGAGTCCTGTACAGTGTTAGAGAGGCCTAAGCTTCACAACAGAGTTTAAGTTTCACCGTGCAGTCTGAGTACCAGATAACAAGAGAAAAACACACCTATATTGGAGAGTCCCGCATAGTGGGTGAGAGGGCCACGTTTCACAATGCAGTTTGAATATAAGAGTACAGGAGACAACACACCTAGATTTGAGAGTCCCATACAGCGGGAGAGTGGCCCAAATTCCGCAGTGGAGTTTAAGCTTCACAGTGCAGTTTGAGCACAAGATTACAAGGGATAACACACCTAGATTTCAGAGTCTTGTACAGTGGGAGAGAGGCCTAAGCTTCACCAGGGAGTTTAAGTTTCAAAGTGCAGTCTGAGTACCAGATAACAAGAGACAACCACACCTAGATTAGAGAGTCCTGCATAGTGGGCGAGAGGGCCAAGTTTCACAATGCACTGCATTAGATCATGAGGGCGGGTTTAGCTGAATGAGAAACAAATGTTGGTGACTTGAATGCTGAGTCCAAAGTTTTGTACAATGAAGTGTAATGGACAACTCCAGAAAAGACGGTGTTCTATGTCGCCTGACTGGGCCTAGCAGTGTTTTATAGAGTTCAGATAGTACTGTAAAGCTGTTTATATAACAGACTAAAATTCACAGAACGTGAGTACCAGATAACAAGAGAAAACCACACATAGATTAGAGAGTCCCGCATAGTGGGCGAGAGGGCCAAGTTTCACAATGCACTGCATTAGATCATGAGGGCGGGTTTAGCGGAATGAGAAACAAAATGTTGGTCACTTGAATGCTGAGTCCAAAGTTTTGTACAATTAAGTGTAATGGACAACTCCAGAAAAGACAGTGGGCCTCATTACACGGACGGCGGTGGACCAAGGTGCTGTTAGCACCTTGGTCCATGCCGGTAAAATACTGGCACCGCCTTGGAGGAAAGGGGAATTACCGCCCTATTCCAAGGTTGGTGAGGCGGTAATTCCCCCTTCCCATTTTCGCCCCATATGGCATAATGGGAATGGGGAAGGTACTAATTACAGCACCGCAAATTGCGGTACCGTAATTAGCTCCCTGGTCCTTTTGCGGGTTGGTTTTTAACGCCTGCAAAAAGCAGGCGTTAAAGTCTCCAACCCGCAAAGGGACCTCGTAGTAAGGCGGTAAGGGTTAACGGTCACCCGTACCATTAACGGTGACCGTTAACCATTACCACCGTCCGTGTAATGAGGCCCAGTGTTCTATGTTGCCTGACTGGGCCTCGAAGTATTTTATAGAGTTCAGATGGTTCTGTAAAGCTGTTTACATAACAGACTAAAATTCACAGAACGTTTAGCGCGGAGCAAAGTAGGTTTGCTCTGCAAAAGTACTCTTTCCACTGCGCTAGTTGGGTCTATTTGACAAAAAAGCATGTTTGCTGAAAACAGTTGCTCAAACGTTCCGTGAATTGGGCCCACAATGCATCACACTGACTTTTCAGTGTGAGGTTAATTGTGTTAAACGGGATAGATGCCATGCGGTTTCTGAGTATGGTGCAAAACTTTACGGAACAGGCTTGCTATGCTCTTTTCCTGGCCCATTTCTGTGCAGCAGTATGGAAATAAACCTTTTCTTTGACTTTGATGCCTGTCACCCAAGGGTTGCAACTAGTGCCAAGTAAGTGGTAGTTGTAGTAAGAAACATGAGTAGGTTCCATGTGATCTTAAAGGAATGGTTCGCCCAAAAAACTTTGTTACAAAAAAAGATGGGCAATAATAAAATAAATAGATTGCCACTTTTTTTTTTTTAAGTCCCTATGTAAAATTTTGAGCAATTGAAGCTCAAAATTTACAAAAGTAAGCACATGGGGGCATCCATTTTGTGAAATGGATGCCCGCCTGTGCTCGCTTTTGCTTTTGCGGTACTAATGAAGGAAAGACCAGCCAGCTGTAGTAAACAAAAGCTACCACTGGGTGGCTTTTCCTTCATTGGTGCCGGGACTCGGAGGACGCAGACCTGAGACTACAGGCAGAAAAGCTGCAGCTGCATCTCGGTAAGTGCTATTTTTTTTTTTTTAAATAAGCACTAGCTGCAGTTTTTTTTCTAAGTTTTCCGGGCTGGAGGAGCCCGGAAAACTTAGAAATAAAACCCCAGCTTTAAAAACGCTGTATTTATGTTTACAGTAGCTTTTGAAGCTACCGCAAACATGAATACAACGTTATTGTGTTTGAAAACACTGCGGTTTTTCTTTCTAAGTTTCTCAGGCTCCACCGGCTCGGAGGAGCCTGAGAAACTTAGAAAGAAAAACCGCAGCGTTTTTGAAACACAACTGCGTTGTGTTTCTGCCTGCCTTGGCTTTCACTTTGGGTCTCTGGTGGGAGCCCTATAGGATTGTCAGAGGTCTGTGTCTGGTATACATTCCTGAGGCATGTCTGACATGTGACTTACCATTCTGGTCTGGCAACCGATTGTACGATTCCCCACTTTAACCATACTAATTTCGTTAACTTTAAGATGAAAGGCTGCACTTTTATTATCCAGATTCAAACCTGGGACCTGTGGGTTACTCGCAGACCTTCTGCAGTAGGTCCATTAATCAATCTACTGAGATAGCTTACAGCAGCGTTTAATGTGCGGTCCTACATGGATGGAATGCACATATGCACAGGTCCCCATGTCCTCTTGCTGAACCCCTCCCCCAAGCCTCATCCCCCTTTCCACTAACGTTTATATTTCTTACTGAAGACGTTTAGAATGTTTTGTGTATGTGTCTTACATGAAAATCAGCTGAAACCTGCCTCAACTCCTCCAGAACTTCGTTGAAGAGGAGATTTAGATAATTCACCGTTTAATTTTGAATCAAGGTAAAGTCTCATGCTAGTGACGCAGTCATTTCTTTTTAAATGATAGGAATCTGGACACGAACCAATCGTGCCCTGATGAGACGTAGTCAGGCTTTATTCATATCTTCAATAGATTGACTGAGACCAGTGAAGAAAGACACAAACTGATCCTACTGCACCGCTATAATCACGTCGAAATATGTGTCAGCATTTAAGATTGCCATTTAAGACTCTATTGTTCAGATTCTTCTAAAGTCTACCCTTTAATGGTTCTTGATTATGTTTTTGAAGATTCCTGTATGTTGAAAATAAAGTGTTTATATTCTCTAAGACTAATGATGAATGACTCTACGAATGGTTGAGTCACAGATCAGGTTTTCAGCAGTTGTTTGATTTGTTTTTGGAAGCATTCTTGGCTCTTGAAATCATTAACAGTGCCATATGCATATGATAAAATATAAAAAGACAATGTGCAACATTTCACTCTGGTTCTGTGTATTACTGATGAGCACAAAGAAGATTAATAACAAAACCTAGCCTCAAGCTTGAGTTATACTTGAACTCTTTAAGAATTAGCAACATATGTCTGCCTTAATTTGTCTACATATGATGTGGTTTTTTGGTGCATTCTGCTTCAAAAGCTTATGGATAGCCCAGAATGTTCCAACACACCTACACAGCTTGCTCCCATTCGCTCTACCCCAACCACCCTTCCCAATTCTTTGTACCACCACCCACCCTACCCCAATTCTCTCCAGCCCGACCCACCCTACCACCATTCACTGTACCCCACCCACCTTAACTCCACATTCTCTAGCCCACACACCCTACCTCAACTGTCTCTACCCCCACCCACACTACCTCCACTCTCTACCCCACCCACTGTACCTACACTCTCTACCCCATCCACCTCCACTGTCTCTACCCCAACCGTGCACCCTACAGCCACATTCTGTAACCGCCCATACCAACCCTTCTGTCATTCTCTCTACCCCATCCACTCTTCCCCTATTCTCTATACCCAAACCCACCCACCCTTCCCCATTCCCTCTACCCCCACTCTCTATATCCTACCCCTGCACCCCCACTTTCTACCCCAGCCACCCTACCCCCACTCTCTACCTCCACCCACCCAACCGCACTCTGGAACACACACACACCCACCATAGTCCCACTCTCCCTTTCCCCAACTATCCACCCAACACCCTCACTCTACGCCCACCCTACCCCCACTCTCTCTTACCCACCACTCTACCCCCACTTTTTTCTCAGCCACCCATCCTACCCCCACTCGCTACCTCCACTCTCTCCACCCCCACTCCCTCTATCCCCAGCAAACCCCACCCCTACTCTCTCTACTCCCACCCAACCTCCTACCCACTCTCTAACCTCACCACCCATCCTAACCCCACTATCTACATCCATCCACCCAACCTGCCGTCTCTAACCCCACACACCCACCATACACCCACGCTCCCTTATCCCCAACTACCCACCCTACCCGATCCCTCTACCCCAAACCCCACTCAGTCTTCCCCACCCACCCTACCTCCACGCCCGAAGCCCCACCCACCCCACCACCACTCTCTTCCCCCATTCGCTACGTTCCCTCTCTATACCCCATCCAATCTCCTCCACTCTCTCTATCCACATCCACCCTAACCCCACCCTCTCTGCCACTACCCACCCAACTCTCTCTACACCCCACTCACCCCCTCACCCCCACTCTCAACCCCCTTGCATCCTTCCTCTCACACACTGGCTTTATTTCTTACCTTCTCACTCTCAACCTTTCTCACTCATATTTACTCCTGCTCATCATCTACGGCATCCTCTCTTTATCATGTCCTCTCTTGCTGTTTTCTCTTTCCTTCTCATCCTCTTGCACACCTGCGTCCCTTATCACATCTTCCTTTGAAACTTTGTACCCTCCACCTTGCACCGTGGTGCCTATAAATGCAAAATGCAAAGGACATTAGTAAACGGCAAGAATTGCCAATGCTTATTTAGTCAAGATGGCAGGCGCGGCAGAGGCACTGTACATTTGCGAGCAGCAGTGCACATAACTCGTTTCTTTACATCTTAAGAATCTGCAATATTAACTGCCAAATGGCAAAGGCAGAGACAGCAACATCGAAAAGGAGTGCAAACAAAGTCCACTGAGGACCTGCTGTCTCAGCTGAACGGGGAAGTGAAAGGCCGAGTTATCCATGTAATCATTAGAAATTAGAATGCAGACGAGTCATGATGATTGATCATTAAATGGCCCATACATCTGCACAAGACAAACACATTGTTCAGGTCCACGTTGGCGTGGGAGGACATGGGGACGGAATTGAGCAAAGGAAATAGGGATTCACGGTTAATCTCTGTGTACATTTCTTTGTGGCGTTTCCATTATCGGTATGTATGGCTATCTGCCTGGGGCCACCATGTACTCAGCACCTGGCAATAAATACAAAAATTGCTTTGTCAATGCTTAGATAAACAACATTTAATTCACCGAAGCGTGTTTTGCGAGCAGGTGGAAGAGAAGGATTTTTTTTTTCTTTGAAGAGTGAGATTGGGAAATACACAGTTTGCAGGTGATGAAAGTGTTTTCTGTATATTTGGTTTGTGTCTGAACGTGCCCCTAAACTTATCTTAAATTCCGATTCGTTCGCGGTTGAACATAGAGAAGCTTTATAAAAATGAAGTCATCTTGTTTTTGGACGATGTAACACTTAGGGCCTGATTCATGGAATTTTTTGCACGGTGCAAAGTCTGCCAACAACCACCCTAATTCATGGAACCATGCAAAGTGTCCTTTTGCCATGCAAAGTCACTTTGCAAGTTTCCATGAATCAGTGTGTTTGTTGGCAGTGTAAAGTCAATTTGCACTAGTGAAATACACTTTGCACAGTGCAATCATTCCATGAATTTGGCCCTTACATTGATGGTGTGAAAACTGTAAACAGAGGATAGTGATAACCAAAGGGATGAACACAAAGTAATAGTTAAACAGTAGTAAAAGGCGTCCATGTGAAGGGAAACTCTCTCGGTTTGTTCTGGGCAGAAGGAGGGCATTTAAATATGTTTGACATTTGAAAGGAGTGTTCCCATTATGCCACACGCTCATACAAAGTTTGCAAAATTCGAATACAGGACGATGAAATAAAATACGCTAATTGAAAAAAATGGAACTTTTTAAATATAGAATGTGAGCTAAAATATTGGACTGAAATGAATAAATAGATGTACGGATAAAAGAAAACCTAACTTTGGCCATTTGGCAGTGTGCGGCAAGCCAGGGGGGGATGCCTCATGGAGTCATGCCAATGTCTGGGGAGTAAGACATCAGTTAATATGAAGGCATGATCTTTGAAGACTGGGTACATAATATATTGAAAGGAAAGCAGCCTATCTCATAACTAAACCCCCACTGTGTGTCCTCTCCAATACATTGATAAATTGGCCCTGAAAAAATTGACGTACGCTGTCTCAGACGCGTTATACAAATATACATAAAAACAATGTATTAGTACACAGATATATGTAAACACAGGCACAGTAAAAACATGTGATGTGCAAATGTACAGACATCAAAACCTACCTTACTCAAAACCAATCACACCCCAATTCTTATGCAAGGTTGCCGCAATTAGTACCTCATCACACTTAGATGCATACAGATATGTACATACTCACAGTTCCATATAAAAGTCTGAACATATTTCTGTGCCTACAGCTGATAAATGCTCGATGTTCCTCAGCAGCATGAAGTTATATGTGACACGTGATTCAATAATCCTACTTTTATAATTATAGTAATCCTCTTCAATGTATTTTCATGAGGATATTCTTCCTGTAATCTTGAACCTTAAACATCCAAATCTGTTCATCCCCTGACAAGTAGCTCATGGTAGCTCTCCATCACCAATAATCAATAGTGCTGCCCATGAAAGTCTGACGTGCTATTAAATATCCAGCCACTAATGGCTCCTCGTCTCCAAGTATTTCATATTTTAATACACCAGGAACATATTTGATTCTTAGTGGACTTGGGATTCGCAGCAGAACCAATAACACCCGTTCAGTCTGCAAACATTCCAAGGACATTGATTCCTTACTGGTTGGTGCACACGTCCATCAAACACATCCACTCGAAACAGTATTCTTTGAAGGGTAGGGCCAGCATCTCAGAATCTTAGGCTAGATTCTCTAGCCTGAATATATTTAAGGACTAAATAGCCAGGCAATGCGTTTGCACTGCTTATGCAATTTTGAGGGTATTCACTATTGTGTGGAGTGTCCATGGTACAAACAAGGAATTTTTGTCGCAATGTGTGGTTGTATTCTTTCACCGACTGAGGATTTGAAAAGTTGAAGAGCATTGAAAAAGCCAATTAAGAGCTTGGTAAAAAGATTTTGATAGCAAAAGTGCCCAATGGAAAGGGTTCACTGTCGAACCCTGGCAACTGGGGTCACTGTCGAACCCTGGCAACTGGGGTCACTGTCGAACCCTGGCAACTGATGTACATCAGAAGAAGCACAAGAGCTGAGGTTGAAGGCTGATGACTGTAGTACTGTGCTGATTTATTTAATATTTGGGATGGCCATCTGTCAGCAAGGGTTTCCCGCTCTATCTTCTTGCAGTGACAGCACCCAACAATGCTGCGCTCTGGTATGTCCACCATACCACTTTGAAATGGTTAATGATGCATTCTAAAGGGGCATACATGAAAACACATGTTTGTGCTTCACGGTTCACTCGATATAGTGTACGTCAATATCTGCACATGAGCACAATAACGAGGCAAAGTGAGACAACCACCTTTCTAAATAGACATGTATGAAAACTACGTATGCTAGGCAGTTCATGACAATTCTTTTTTTAAGGCGAAATGAAGAAAACACAATAATAGCCCAACCGCTAATACTGTACATAATAACATTGCATCAATGCAAAATGGCTTCAATCTGGCGGCCGGATTTCAAAATAGACTCAGCTACAGGGATCTCATCTGATCCGAGTGAGAACCTTCTATGTCAGTCGCTGAAGCAGCCACACCAGTAAAAACAAAATGTATTGTGAATGGTAGATTAATAAAGTACTCTTTGCCACCTTGCGAGCATCCCAAATATTCCCTTAATATTTAAAAAAATAAATAATAAACTGAACTGTTTGGCTTCGCTCGCACCTTTGGGCCATTATCATAACATAAATGTACTCAAGCATGCCCTTCTGTTCAGCTTCAATGCAAGCAACAACAAAAAAAAACACACTGGTGAATGGTTATTCTTATTTTATTTCAGGATCACAGATAACAATTTCCCAATGAAACTTCTGGAGACGACATTGCCAACATGTGTGCATTCAAGTTACCCTTAAGCACTATCCTCCCTGAAGGGGCCCTCACTCTCCCTTCATCTCACCACTGAACCCCTCTACACCGCCTTCAATGCACTTGCATGTGCTTCTTTTTACTTCTCCTTCATCCCTGATTGTATGTATTGTCCCCTGTTCATGCCCACTATTGTCATGCCCAAAGCTACCCGGAAGTATAAAACATCCCTTCCAGGGCGAAGCTCAAACAAAGGCTGTGTAAAGTCCCAGATCTTTGATGCTGTTCGCTGTTGGTAGCTGTCTCACTTTACTCTACAGAATATGTCTCCATAAATCCTCTCTTTCTGCTGCCTCGGCACGTATTCAATCTTACCCAGCTAGCAACTCTAGCTTGCCTGATTGGCTTCACACTTGTGCACCCCCTTCGACCCTCAGTGGTGGTTTCTTTAGACTATGGTGTCCCCACAGCCTCCTCCCCACCAGTAATACTCGTTGCTCTTCCACTTGATTTATTTTCGGCCTCCTCACAACTCCTCTTTCTCCCTTTAATACAATTCCTGCTGCACTCTTTTCTACTACTCTCCCCCCTCCTATTCATCTGACTGCGTTAGAGGTGTTGGCATTCTACCTTCTGTACCTCTAACTCCACTCCCATGATCTTTGTTTCTACCTTCACTTTGCCCCATCGAATCCATTAAGCTATCTTCTCATCTGCATCTCCCTCACTTTCTTGGACATCTATCGCCCTCCTGGCCCTGTCATAACCTTTTGTGATGATCTTGACTTGCTCCTCTATTGTCTCCTGCCTTTTGGCTAACCAGAGTTTCTCCCAGGTGTCTTCAGTCTTCATCTTTCCACTACCCATATGTCTATTCCCTTAATTCTTTTTACGGAGTCATACTGCTTACCTAAAATACCCATCCCTTACTCCCATATCTCTGGTTCCTCCTTGGATCTAATCTTTTCAACCATTGCTGTCATATCTGCTCTACCACTTAATTTTTCTGATCACTGCCTCTTATCCTTCTCATTTCTCCCATGGCCCCTGCCCATAACCTTTCTCCCATGGACTTCCATCGACTTGATCTTAGAACATTTTACATTTCCTATTTCTCTTCTACCCTAACATCTCTTCTTCCCTCCATTGTTATATTTGCCTCTCTATCCCCTGACTCAGCTTTACTACTTCTTTCTAGTAGTCTAATGAATACCCTTGATATTGAAAGTGAGAGTCCCCCAAAAATGCAATGATAACGCCCAAATGAGAGTCAGTAATGGACACACCCTAGGAGGGAATGAGACCAGGACCAAGTGCGGGTGAAGATAAAGAGTAAAGTTTATCTAAAACCAAAATAGGGCAAGCAGAGAACTCTGCAAACTCCGAGAGCGTTCTGCCAGACAATAGAAAGACATTCATATGTATTACAAAATAACGTCATCAGGGAGGTAAGCTATAGGGGGCACAAAGTCGTGGGGATTGTGTGGCGAAGACTAGAGACTATGTAAAGTGTAAGGGCGGTGCTCCAGGATTGGCGGAGATTCACGTGGTGCCAGTGCGGGGTGCACGGTCAGCTGGGCTCTTCTGGGTGGAGCGCAGGGTCAGATGGTGTTCGAGCTGTTACGATTTATATTGCATAGCTTTTGCCCTTGTGGCCACACATACTTCGAACATCATCTATCTAGTTTAAAACATGAGAGCTACATTACTAAAGATTTGACCTGAACAATAAAAGTGAGAATACACGGGTCCAGGTGGCAAACTTATTCATAGGATTATGTTGTCACATTCATCAACCATACCTTTACAACTCTTAAGGTAATTATGTATTGTTTGTTATCATGAGAAACATATATTGCCACACAGAGGGTAATGGGTTTGGGATGAACTGGGGTGGTACACTGATAAGGGAGGGTCTTCAATGGTACTTCAAAAGACATTGAGGTGAGAGGATTATTGCCCATATTACTTGAACCAGGGTCTGGGGGTGCACGGTAAGTTAATTGTGGCATCTTGAGGCAGGGGGCTAAGGTGAGGGTGGATACTTGGTGCAAGCTCAGCAGAAGGGTGAAAGGTTACATTTGTAGCATCAGACCATCAGTGCGAACAAGGGCCTTTAGCCATCAGCTTAGCATGAAGGAGGAGGATGGTGGGGGCTGAGTGTGCGGCGCTGCAGGCCGGGGAGAACGAGAGCGCTGAGGCCTATTGAACTGGGTCCTGCTCACTTTGTGGGGTTATTAAGGGAATCATTAGGATGGGGTAAAACTAGGCCAGTGTGGATACAGGTGCATCACATGATGAACAAGCTTCTGTTTACAATATTACACATATGAGAGACGTATATTAGTTGAACATGTGTGTGGGTGACCCTTCATAATGTCTGAAAACCATCGAGCATCTGGATCTTATTGCATTATATTGAGTAAGTAAATTACCATAACATACATCAGTGTGAGTTTCTGGCAGAGTATAATATTCAGCCAACAACATGGGCCTAAACCTGTGAACCACAGCACAATTAAATAGGTAAGTCATCCCTTCAGTATACAACTATGAAAGGGGATTTATAGCTCTTACAGAGTGATTAGCAATGTGGGTGAAACAGAGTGGTGCCCAGGCGTGGGGTATGTATCTGTTACTTCAAACGGGGAAGCAAAGTTGGTTATCCACGGCCTACGTCATAAAAGTAGAGTCTGTAAGGGGACAGGACATGTTTGTGGAGATGGATTGTGTTCCTCAAGCCCAAGCTTTTTCCCGGTCAATCGCAGGTCAGTGATAGACTGCAGAAGGTGAAAGATACAGTGTTTGTCTTGTAGCTTGTTCACGCCTCGTCTCCGTGAGAACAGGCCTGCTACAATGACGCAGAGGGGAGGAGGGTGAAGGAGGTAACTAGCCCATTATGCGCGCTCTCGAGGGGAGAGCTGCAGTCCAGCAGCCAGCTTTTACTCACAAGGCCTATTTTGTCATGTACAAAATGGAGCCGGAGTGCGGTACAAAATGGAGTCTGGGGTCGGCCTTCTGGCTTAGTTTTGCATCCATATGTGTCTTCCCGCAGCCCCCCAGCATCCCTGGCCACTGGCGCAGGGGTGACTGGTGGACGAATCATACCTTGCATGTGGGTTAGAATAGAGGGAGGGGGGTCTAGAAGACCTTTCCTCCCATACCAAATTCTTTATCCTCTTGCTCCATTTCAACCTTATCATAAACCCTATCAACCCTGGATGACTCTTTCTCTCCATTCAGCTTGTTGGCTACTTGGCCAAGCCGAACAGCATTTGTTTGAGTCCATGGCTACTGCTGATCTTGATTTCATGTCTACCCTTCATTCTTCATACAATGCCTTTGTGCCCTCGGCGAAACAACAGTATTTTCATACTCTCTTTGATTCTTTCTCTCTTTCCAACCCCACTGTTTATTTCTCAATCTAAATTGCAGTCTTTCCCCTTCTCCCCAGATCCTGCTTCACTTTCTTGTCTCTCAACTTTAGATTTGTCCTTCCTTCGGTCTTCAGCCTCATCCACCACCTCTCCTTCTTCGCCTTCCACTTCATCTGCACCACTTTCTTGGCAGACCAAGGTGATGATGTCCTTTCATCCTCTTTCTATC
Source organism: Ambystoma mexicanum (assembly GCF_040938575.1). Lineage (NCBI taxonomy): Eukaryota > Metazoa > Chordata > Amphibia > Caudata > Ambystomatidae > Ambystoma > Ambystoma mexicanum. Next base: position 400,761,113 of record NC_090941.1, on the reverse strand, counting down.
ACTAATATTGTCACCTCTCTCACCAAGACTCATCCCACTGCTGCCCCTGGTGACCCATTACCTTCTTCTTTAATCCCCACAGTATACTCTTCCTTTCTTCCCTACTTTACTGCTCTCTTTAACTCGTCACTCCCCTCTGCTACTTTTTCTTCTTCCATGAAGCACGCTTTGGTTCTCCCCATCCTCAAAAAACTATGCTTTATCCTTCTCTCCCTTCGAACGTCTGTCTCATCTCACTCTTCCACAGGATGGTGCCACATCTTAATATCCTGAGGTTCTCGCACAAAGGGAAGTGGCGTCTCAAGGCTCTCCAGTTATTTCAGAGGCTGCAACTGACAAAATAAGATTCTGTGGATTTTTTACAGGGCATTCAAACCACTAATTGTTCTGAGGTTCTCCAACATGGTGCAGCCACCCCTTAATGTTATCTGTACTTTTCACAGGACACAGCCATCCACTTCGTTCTCAGATTCTCCCAAAGGTTGCAGCCACCCACTGAAGTTCCCTGGCTCTTCCATAAAGTGTAACTACCCCTTTAAGGTTCTCAAGTTCTCCAACAGGGCACAGCTACACATTAAGGTTCCCAGGTTTTTTTTCACAGGGCACAGCCACTGACACATTTCTCAGGTCCACACACAGGTTGCCGCCACTTCTTACGTTTCTATCTACTTTTCACAAGTCACAGCCACGCACGCATGTCACAAGTTGTCCCAAAGGGTACAGCCACCACATGAGTGTCTCTATTTTTTTACTTGGTGCAGCCACCCACTTAGGTTCTTATACTTTTTCACAGTGTGTAGCCGCCCCGTAAACATCTCAAACTTTCCTAGAGCGTGTAGCCACTCCATACGTTTCTCAAGTTCTCCCATTAGGTGCAGACACCAATTAAGGTTTTTGGCTATTTTCATAGGGCATAGTAACCTACTAAGGTAGTCTAGCTTTTTCACAGGGCCCAGTAATCCCTTAAGGTCCTGAGATTCTCCTAGAGAGCATAGGCATCTCTTAGGTTTCTATGTTTTTTTCTCCTACGCCACAACCAACCAATAATGTTGTCAGGTTCTTCCACAAGACACAGTCACCCCTTAAAATTTCCAGGTTCTCCCACATGGTGCAGCAAAACCTTAATATTCTCAGGTTCTCCCACAGGGAGCAGCCACCCCTTAAGGGTCTCTCTACATTTCACAGGGCACATCCACCCACTTACTTCTCAGGGTCTTCCAAATGGTGCAGCAACCCAATAAGTCTTTATCTGCTTTTCCACTGGGCGCAGCAACCCACTAAGGTTCCTGGCACTTTCACAGATAGTAGCTACCACTTTTAGGTTCTCAGCCTCTCCAACATCTCGGTGCTGCCACCCACATATGAAGTTTATAAGGCTTGTGCACAGGGTACAGCTGGGCACTAAAGTTGTAAAACCCTTCCACAGAGCATTCCATTAAGTATTCCAGCACTCCCAAAGATCACTGCCACTGTACCCATATCGGAGGACCCCCTTTGCGGCCAGACCCTGCCCATAACTGCCCCAATCCTGTCCCCATGCTTAATAACGTACAGGAGGGAAAGGTGGTGGAGCGCCACATGTCGCCTCACTTTTCATATCACCACTATATACATATATACAATATAGTCCAGCTTCCCATTTCTAATTGTTCATCTAGTATTTGGTCAGGACCATAACATGGCCATTCATGCAGTTGCAGACAATGAATGGATTATCTTGGTTTAAAACAATTCCGATATTTATTTAATTGGCAACTACTCCTGGGCAATTCAGTTGCGTCTGAATACCCAAGTGAGATTCAAGTAGGTTTGCAGATTCCCACAGATGTTTCTTCATGTTAAATGCTCCAGAATTTCGTTTCAGAGCTATATGTCTTCAAGGAAGTTTGGCAGATGTTTGGGCAGGCTCAGGTTGATTGTTAGGAAGAAAATAAACAAAATAACTTGGAATGTTGCCGTAAGAGAGACAAAGGTTAGGAGAAAGAAATTGGTGGAATGAGATTATAAAGGGAGTTATTAGAAGGAAATGCAGTCCTATTAATCTGTGACTGTTTCCAGATAGCACAACACATTAAATTCTGCAGTAAGAAATTGGAGTAGGTCATTGCACCTGTGTGATGAAACAACTTCTGCTGTGCAGGAGTACAAGGATGAGTAGTGGTTAACCCACCTACTCAGCCCTCACAATACTAAAAACCAACCGGGATCCCAATCATAAAGGATAAATAGCACATTTAAGAGGCATAACTCCTTTGCCTTTCGTGGTAATGTAGGCTGAGGGTAGGCTGTACTCTTAAGAGCGGAGGGAATGTGATATCAGTACCAACCAATACAGCACAAGTACAACAGTAAAAAAAAGGAATGTAGAGTGAAGGTTGTATCAACATATATAGTTTAATCCTCCCCTCTTGAGCCCTTCACTCCTCTACTTCTAACTCCCTTAGGGTCAGTCGTTTTTCAAAGAAATGAGCTGGGTGAAGATCTCTTTCTCTGGCTGGGGCCTCCATTTGGAACAGCCTCCCGGCCACCCGGCCACCTCAAAACTTGAGGAGAACCTTCTTCGGTTCCGGAAGCACCTCAAGACCTTCCTCTTTGCTTCTGCCTTTGCCCCTCTTCTCCCCTGCTGATCTGTTTTCTCTTGGCACCGTGCACCTGGCTACCCTCTGTCCTTCGGGCCCAGGTTCCTGCTCACCCTGCCTCCCTCCTGCAGTGCCTCTGGGCCACCCCTTGCACTGGGCTCTGTATCTGTACCCATACAGTCACCCCCTTGTTTTCCTCTGCACTTATCAGTGTATCCCATCTGACTAATCATGCACTTGCCACTGGCTGGCTGCACTACCACTTTTCACTGCTTTTATTTATTTATTTATTTAGTGCACTTTTATTTATTCTATTCTCTCCTATGTTCTTCACTTTCCACTTCTCCCCCCTCCTCGCACTTTTCCCCTTTTCCATGCACTTGCACATTCTTAATGTCACTGAACCTAGTAAGATATTTTGTTTTTTTTCTCCCTTGCTCACCTCCCTTTGCTTGGTTGCGCTCTGAAACATTTATGTATGTGCGCAATATAAATAAAATATCATATCATATCATAATTAAACATAGGAATATGCAATAATAACTGTCTATAAAAACACTTGAAAAACCCTCTCCTGTGGAAAGAACACAGAATGTAGATTATGAACATACTGTGAGTGATGTAGAAGAGATGAAAGGCAATAAACTGCAAACAATGTCACCAAAAAGGATATGTCTTGTTGAAAAAGGTGCAAATGGGTAGCTTATTAGTTACTAGTTTTCAATAAGTGGACATGGGGGTTTGGGCCTCTCAACAACACCCTTTTCAGTTATTTTGTGGTTCAACAAACCAGGCTTAGGGATGTTGTCTTTGTGGGCTAAACCAGGTTTGGGTGCAGACAGTCATTGAGTCAGTTCTAATCAGAGCTCCATGTGGTTCAAAGACGGTGTTCAAACATTTCAGTTTGCAGGGCTCATCGGGGCTAGTTGGAAGGTCAAGCTCATTTGGGAGTTGGGAACCACTGGTTTGGGTCGACAAGTGATGGGGGCATTCCAGTTGAGGTTGGGGAAGTTTAGAGAGGTGATCCTGATAGCCTTATGTGATGTTTGAATAGGTGGTGGTTCAATGTCATCTGCAGGGGCAAGATGGTTGTCTGAGCTAAACAGGTGGCATGCTCTGCTTCGTGTGATGGGTATCAAGCTGGTTTGATGAATGCAGCAATAGCAATTTGAACAAGGTTCAAAGAAGTGGCAAGTTTAGCATCACAGGTCCTCGTGGTTACAAGACTCTCAAACGTGGACAACTCTGGTTTGAGAAATGTTTTGAAGCTGTATAATGGAGGAATTCAGCTGATTTACTGGTGCTATGAGTCCCAGCGAGAGTGCTCAGGGGTCAATATTGGTCCTTTCCCTCTTCACTTTCACACAAGTGATGCTTGCTAGCACCTGCAGCAGTCGTAACCTCCAGTGGGGAGCCTGCATATTAGTGGAGCAGGCAAAGAGTACAGATCTTGTTCCTACTTCAGGTTACCAAAACATGCCCTGGGGATGGCTAGGGGACAGAGTGTGCCTCTGCCTCTGCCATAGAACACATGCTATCACCTCACAACTGGAGGACTTTGGAAAGAACTGTGCCCCTAACAAGGTACAAACAGATACTTCTGTTCTTCTGATAAAGAGCCTAAGTAATCAAGGAATGAGTGGGAGAGCCCTTTATTATCAAGGCAAAAGGCTACCCATGATTGTGCAAAAAAAATACTGATTCAAGGGGTCCAAGCCCTCTAAAGGCAGCAAGTGAAGTTTGCCTTCTTGCATCAAACCCAAAATGATTTGCTCTGCAGGACATTTAGGAGACAGGAAGGAACGAGAATCCCATCGAAAACCAAAATGAATGAACCCTTCATCCACCCCCTCTGCTCTGTCTGGCTGTCCTAAACGCACTCCCTTCCTAATCCTGCAGATTCACAGGCCCTTTGGCATGCAACACCATGTATTGTGGGTGTGCTTTTTGAAGCCTGGCTCCCAGGATAGCTACTGCATGTAGATTTCTGGTTGGAGAGGTGTCTTCCTACCTCATAAGGGATCAAATGAGAAATAGTCTTACTGCTCATTGTCTTGCTGGCTGAGCACATACAGGCAGTCGGATTAAAATCCACATAGCCTGTCCATAGCAGGCCTGGGGTCACAGTGCTAACATGTGCTTGATACAAATCAGATGTGTCCTTAATAATTGTGTGAATTATCAGTCATCATACCGAAACCCATATATGGTGTATTATTGGAGCTTACCCTTCCACCAGACTAATAGCTCATCATAATTATTATGGTTTGGATTGAGAGGTGAAGATTTAAATGTCACATTTGTGTGCAGTGGCTTTGCTGTCACAGCACTTGTCAAACAGGTCACCTTCAACATTTGCATCAGTTCTATGCCATTGAAGAGCAGGGGCTGTAGCTCAGGGAGAATGATGCAGCGGGACACAGGTTTAAACTGCGCTTTTGGCATCAAGCTTTGTGATAGGGGTCTGTTTAGCAGATTCCCTTTTCTCAGATGGACTGCCCACATCATTTTACTATACATAAAAATAAAAAAGCGAGGGCTTCCACACCTTTGCCAGATGGCAAACCACCCACCAATGTCTTTATTTCTGCGGATGCCAAGAAGGTTTTTTGACAAGCAAGAGAAGTTCAAATACAATAATACAGCAAAGTAACATAATTCATAACACATTTACATTGGTAAAACAAATAAAAATATATGAGTTATATCATCAATAAAATTCACCAGTACTGAGCCTGAATGCATCTATTTTCCCTTACCAGAAGAATGATAGGAAATATGCTCTCTATAGATGGGTCTTAAAAGTGGGTTGGCTCTTGCATTTTATGAAGTTCCTATTAAATACTCTTGATATGGCCTCTCTTTTTGAGAATTCTGAAAGGGTAAGACGCATTTCTAAAACAGAGCTAGAATCGAAGGTTATGAACTTACTGGTGGCTTTTAGCGAAGTGGATATGCTCTTGAAAGCTCAGGTAAGAGCATATGCCCCACTATCCCAGTGGGGGGGGGGGGGGGGGAGCTACCGCTTATCATTTACAAGTTTCTATTAGCCAACATAGATTCTTTTCTCACAACAGCAAGATATAACAATCTGCATGTGAAATCTGTCACCTGTAATGGTCCTATTTTTCCCTTTGTATAAGGATTTTAGAAAAATGTTTCTTGCGGGCATAATTAGGGATTCTGGCCTTAGACAACTCTGTTGGGCTATCTTATTTTTATTAGCGTCATCTAAACTGTCAGTCAGTTTCGCACTAGCTATTTTTTTTATGAAAGTGTGGGCAAGAAGAGGCAAACTAATGGAGGGTAAACCTTGAGATAGACATTTTTATTTTTTGTGGTGACATATTCTCGGAGGTTCACTGTTCTTATATGTTTCTTTTATCAAAATATGATGCTTTTTACATTTTAGTAAATTATTGCTATTACTGTTTCTATTTTCTGTTTTATGGACTGCAATCTGAAATAAACTTCGAAATTGATTGATTGATACATCAATTAACATATTTAACATAAAACTAGTTAAGACATCTGAAGCACGCAACTAATGGCAAAAATATTAAACGAATATTCCACTCTTTCTACACAAAACCCAACAGTGCTTTGAAACCAGTCCAATCAGAGATAGTGTTAAACAACCACAGTGCTTCTTTAATACTCCTTATATTGTGATGATTAAGTAGTGGTCTTAAATACTGCCTTCTAGGTCCTCAATAAGGAGGGAAAATACATACAAAATGGACGATTGTTTAAAAACGTATGTATAATGTCATATGGTTACAAATAAACCTTATGCAGTCTGAGGCAGCATTTCAGTGAATACAGATGTTGGATTCCAGAGTTTCAGTTATTGTGGTGTGGGCCCTTTAACTCTCAAGGCTCTACTTAATTCCATTCAAGGAGCGAATCGCTGACACAGAAGTGACAACGAAGTGGCAGTCTGAGGCTGGATAAGGTGGATACCGGTCAGTGCTCGGAAACCACCCTGTTACTCTGTTACCCTGTTACTCTCCTGCCCCTGTTCCTGCTGCTTTATTAATTGGAATTCTATAAACTGTTGTATCAGCAGCATAATGGCTTATGCATGTACTAGGAGTCGAGCAACTCTGCAAGTAACTGCACTAGAGTCAAGCCAGTAAAGTGGGATCCCCCTCTCCTCCTTTGGTATCACCTAAAGTTGATTTTATCATGACTCAACATGCTGGTTCCCAATGGACAACGGAGCAGCGAACAGAGGTCATTAAGACACCAGTTTTGCTGGCGAGTGTTTTGTTACAATTGTCTGTACATAAGGCATTATTAAATACATTTGCCTGACCACCTCCACTCTTGAGAATCACAACATTTTTCCCACTAAAAGACCCACTACAGAGGACTTATAATGCCTTGCAGGAAGCACCTTAAGAAGCCATATCCGATTCAGCTAGGGTTCGGGATGCTGCAGAATCTGATTTGTTGGTGGAGACACTGTACAAAACACCACCTCTAGCCTATATTGAGGTGACAGATTCCTTCGGGAAAATAGCAGCAGCCGTAGATAAAACCTTAGATGCAATGCCAGACGCTCTATTGCTGATTGCTGCCCCAGTGAATTATTCCTCTGTACAAACTCCTCTGGTACGCCCTATAAATGGTGAGGGTCTTTCAGAGGTTAACCAAGAACAGGTTACTTCTCAATTACAGGAGAACCAATTGTCTCTGACACCTGAATTGTATGATGAATCGTCTTCTAGCTCAGCGAGTTCCTATTCACCATTCTCAGCCCATCCATCTAGACATATTCGGTCATTGATGCAGGGGGGGTCAAGACTTGCCTAACATGCTACAGTCTACAATTCTGACTTTGAACTTTGCATTTACCACTCTAGTAAAGCTACAAGAGGCTATTAAGGACAAATTGTTGAGGCAATCTGTGACAATATCTACTTTGTTAAATAGGTTTTCCTTTTTTGAGGGGTTTATTACAGCTTCATTTCAAGCTAATTACCAATATTGAGATCTAATGTACAGTTGACCGCTGGTGAGCCGTGCCCTCAGTTGAGTCCAGTCACCACTTTGGGTATGTCCTTACAGCTTAATGAGGGAGAGGTAATTCCGCTTGAGTCCTCCTAACGGAACGTCAGTGCTCGAGCTGAGCTCTCAGAAATACTCCAAGATTCCAACTTACACTTGCAGGGCTCTGTTCATCAATTGATTCAATCACCAAAGCCTGGTGAAATGGACCCTCAAAAAGGAGCCCTCCCCTCAGTTACCAATTTTTACTTGAATTAGGAACTTGTGACAGCGGACAGCCAAACAAAGGAAGAACACCAAGAATTAAAAAAAGGTCCCGGGATCTAATTCCACAGGTTCCATGAAGTTCCTTAAATCATTGACTGTTCCATTCTTAACAGCTCCTGGACCTGGTCTCCAGTTTTCACCTCAATTTTATCTAAATATGGATATATTGATGAACCACAGCCGCATAGGGTGGAGGTATCACCTAATATCATAACTTAATCTCCCCCAATAATTATGGTGTCTACTCAAATGTCTCTGACATTGAAATATCCCCTTTCTTTAACACTGATATGAGGCCATCCTGTGGTGGCTTTACCCCCACTATCTAGAAGTAATGATCTTACTATTGGTCCAAATGCAGTGCAAATTATTCCATATGGACCGGGATGTTTTACCTTGGAAGAGAAAAGATTAGGACTTCACCATCAATTCCAGGGAAGATAGCTCAAGGGCAACGCGCACACCTTGGTAGCAAGACAATGCGGAGCAACACAGGTTCGATTCTGTGCGTAGAACCCTCTGGTTATTAAGCATGTTATAAAAAACCAATTACAAAATTACAATTACAAGTGAAGGCCTCTGATAATAAAAGGTATTAGCAAAACAGGGGGGGGGAGTAACAAGTTACCAGGGTAATGCCCTTACTGATATACGTTTTAAAGAACGGGCAAAACACATCTGCATCATAATTTCGTTACAGCTAGATACTAGATCCAGACAACCTCAGTGGTCGGGGACAAGTGAACAAGGTTGTGAAGAGAGACAGAAAGGATAGAGCAAAATTCTAACTATCCCTGCATGATCAGAAATCTCGACTAGGTAGCTCTGGGGTACCACTTATCTAATAAAACCCATTGGGTACTGCCCATTAGACCTGATATTGTTCAAGATCTAAATTGCTAATTATTGGAATGATTAACTTTATCATGCAAACCAATGATTTGGAAATCTCTAATGTTTTGAAGTTAATACGGTCGGTTCCCTCACTTCAAAGTATACAATCAGCCAATATCGAACAGGAGAAATGTATTTTTTAAAGAAAGATTGGATGCAGTCCTGCTCCATGTTGGCTCAAGAATGATATTAAAATTCATATTGGATATGTCCTTTTATTTTTACCAATGAGTTATGACTTAAAGATGGTGAAACGAGGTGAGACTAAAGTTGGTCAAACGAGGTGAGACACTAGCCTCTAATATTGCTAATTTTGCTAACCAAATTTTGGACTGTGCTCAGTCAAGAGGCTATCGTCTTTTACACATTTCGAAAGCCACGAATGATAGAGGGCTTCAACAGGTTACAGAGTGTACTGTGCATTCCTCATTATTGCAAACCCCAAATGCGTGGTCCTGACTTCCAGGAATTTTAGAGAACTTCAACTGAGAAGAATGACTAGAACAAGATCAAAAACAATTGATTACCATGTTGTCTTGGAATACACAAGGTTTTTCTCATCTTTTAAGGGGTGATGTAGAAATATGATGTAGTGTTATTGCAAGAAACCTGGCTTACCTCTCCCCAGTTATGGATGGTTTTACATTTTTATTTTTACCCCAGCAATAAAAGGGGCTTGAAGTTTACCAGTTTTCGGTCTTCTAACTGCAGTGAGGAATTATTTGGCCTTATCTGTTGAAGAATGTGTGGCACCTAACCCATAGATCCAGTTAACTATGCTTTCCTGGCCAGAAGGGGGAATTTTCAGTCAGACATCAATACCATTATGTAATGTATATTGGAACCCGTTGGTATTCGTGTTGATGCCTTTTTTAAAGTGTTTAGCGGAGGTTCCAGATAACTGCTTACAAGATTATTCTATCTCTTTTATTATAATAGGACAGGATTTTACTGTAACTTGTTCAAATTTAGACCAGGATTTTCCATGATAAATTAAAGGAAACTCAGCAGCCAGAGAGAAAGAGGAAGCCTTATTGTCTTTAATGGTCTCGAGAGATCTATTAATGCTGAATGGCACTACCACACCGGGTGAACCTACTTGGAGGCGTAATACGCAGCTGGTCATTAACGATTTTATGTTTGTTTCATCTATGGCGATACATAATTTGATAGACATGACAAGTTTGTTTACCAAGAATTGTGATCATGCAAATATGTCCTCAAATTGGTGGTTTCCAAAAGATGTAAACAGAGGTGCTTGCTATCCCTTTCATCTACAGGTTTCTTTTGGTCAGAATCGGTTGAGCTGGGATACCTTATAATTGCAAACATTTCTATCTTCTTTGAATTCCCTATATCAGATATCCTCGTTTATAGGAGTATGGCCTACATATATGTATGTTAGTGTAATGCATGTATTTACTACTTCTAAGTCAAAGATCTTTAGACCGTCTTATATTCACAAGCATACATATGATTTAGAAATAGTGGCTTTGAAAAGACTAATAGAAGGGAAATAAGTAATCTCGCTAAATTAAATTGGTTGACCTTTGTGGCACAAGGATTAAAAATGAAACTGAAATATTTCCATTGGTTGATAGGCCACTGATTTCGCAGCAGGACGCTGAAGCGATGTTGAGGACCATGGGTTCTGGTAATACGGCAGAAATCTTGACATTATTAAGATGCGAGAAACACCCCTGATATCCCTTCAGTCTAATCCAATTCCTCCAGTGGCTTGGACAGCTAATTTTTGAATTTATATAAGTATATTGATATTGTTGTCTCAGAAGGATAATTCAGGGGCAACATGCTCGCCTTGGAAGCAAGACGGCATGGAGTAACACAGGCTCGATCCCCAGGTCTGCGCTTAGAAACCTCTGGTTATTAAGTGTGTTATAAATAAACTATCATATCATACTGTTGAATCTAAAGGTTGGGTACCTACAGCCAAATGGTTGATGGAAATAAGAAAAGAAGAAATTCAAACATTAATTAATCGTAGCAGCTCCTCAGAGCACCTGGCCGGGACGGGCTTTCAAATGCTATGTTCAAAGAAAACCCAGATTTATTAGCTGATATTTTAAATTACATTTTTAATCAAATTATAATGGCCAGATTAATCCTGCAGTCCTGGTGATCAGAAATTATTATTCCTATTTTTAAAAAGGACAGTTGAATATTGCCGGAAAATAATCACCAGATCTGCCAGGAAAAAAAGTTTACCTCATTGCTTTTAACCAAATTAAATTCTTAGATTTTTGATGCAAAGATATATGATTCTAATCAGTCAGATTTGTTAAGGGAGTGAGGACATTGATGAATTATTTTTAATTGGATATTTTAAAAACAAGTCTAGAACTCCTTTATATTTTGCTTTTATTTATTTTAAGTTAGTGTTTGATTGCACCCTTTGGAAGAAGTTAAAAGAGTGGGCCCGCCCTGACGAGCTATTAGATATGATATGATATGATATGATAGTTTATTTATATAGCGCCTATACACAATGTGTTTCAAAGCGCTTCAAGGCAATGAAGGGAACAAGGGAAAATACAACAACATTCTTACAGGCCATGAACAGTAAGGATGTGAAATTAACTATCGTACTCGGTCTGACGACATTTCAGATAGTGCAAGTGCTAAGACATAGATACGGAAGGGAGGGGGAGAGTGGGAAGGAAATGGAAACAGACAGGCGACTACTGTACTAGGCCTGACGACATTTCTGGTAGAGCCAGAGGAAAACAAAAGGTGAGGGAGAGGGGTGCAGAAAGGAGGGGGAGGAACAAAACAAGTGACTATCGTACTAGGCCTGACAATGTTTCAGATAGTGCTGGAGGGAGGGGGGGGGCAACAGTAAGGGGATAGGGGAGCAACAGACGAGGTTAGTAGGTCCAGGGACAATTCTGATAGAGTAAGTGCATTGAAAAAAGTAAGGGGAGGAGGGGAGGAGATAGGAAAAGGGAGAGGGGGCGAGGAGAGAACAGAGAGTAAGCAGTCAAAAAGATTGGAGAAGCAAGAGAGGAGAGCGAATACAATTGCAGAAGTCAGTAGTAACACATAATGTTGCAAGCCAGGATACAAGATGAAGATGATACATCATGATTCAGGGCCACCATGAGTACAAGATGCAAAGGAAGTCCAGCATGAGAGTTGAGAAAGGGTGACGCACCGTGAATCAATGACGTCCTTAAAAGCAAAATCCAGCATTGGCCACAAGACGGTGATGGTGAAACCAGAATGTATCAGGAAAGACTCCTGTGTGCAGGAAGGGAGGGTGCACAAGGGAATTAGAGATAATGAAAGCCATGTACACAGATATGACAATTGCTGTTAGCCTCAAACAAGAGGGTGATATCTCTCTCTCTAATCAAACTTTTAGAGGTTTAAAACAGGGATGTCCCCTGGCTCCAGCGCTTTTCAATTTATTTTTGGTGGATCTTAATTTACCTCTAGAAGTGGCTTGAGCGTTTCCCCCTGAAAATGTATTCTAAAGAGGTGCAATAGCTTTTATACGCCGATGACTTGGTGTTGATAGACCAAACCCCTATTGGTCTACAGAGGAGAGCTAGCTGCTGTTTCAATATTCGCTTCACTTAATGGTTTAACTATCATCACCAGAAAGTGAAATGTGATGAAAATTCAGCCAACTAAGAAGGGACATTTGAAAGGTAAAAATGGGCCATTGAGCACTAAGCCACTCTTTATAGTACAAGCATATCAATATTTAGGGATTTGTTATAATAATAAGCAAGGAGAAGCTCCAGGCATGCACACATTGATTATACGAATGACAATTCTAGCTGCGTATACTTCCATCATCAATAGAAATTATGCCAAATACTCTATGCCTTGTACTTATGTTTTATAAGCAGAAGGTAGTCCTGATTATCACATATGGTGCAGATTCTTTAATTAATTCAAATATAGTGAAGTGGAAATATCTTGCTGCCACCTAGAGCCTGCTGCTGCTGCTGTCCATGTGCCCTGTCCGATGATGCCTGCACATCCTCCATCTGCTGGTCTCCAGTTGTTGGGGTGTCCACCCCTGCTGGACCGCCAACTCCCGACTGTGGCAGGGATGGGAACTCCACCAAGCTGGGTGTGTTGGTCGGGCCAGGTCCACAGGAGGCCCTGGTGGAATCTGGGCCGGAAGACAGCAGGGAGAACGACTGGCGTATAGTTTCCACAGAGGAGGAGAGGTCCGCCAGAGTGCACGACACATGTAGGAACCCACCAACCAGGGCCCCTCCCAACTGTGCCATGTCGCGACGCTGCTCTTCGTGATGGCATGTGTGCTCCCCCCAGGAAGCACGCACGTCATCACGAATGACACGTGTGCGTAACGCGACACCAATCAGGATGGAGCCCATATGGTCATGGGACTCCTCGTCCGCAGGTAGTGGAGAGGCAGATGATGTGGGCCTCCCCCCTACCTGCGGATGGCCTTGGGACGGGGAATCACTGCTGGTGCATGTTGGTACAGTCACAGGGTCAGGGACAGCGGCATGCACAGGCCCCTCCACGGTGACCTGTGCTGCCTCCTGACCCTGGCCCTGGACTGCACCACTTGCACCAGTGGTACTACCCCCACCAGGCCCCATGTGTGGCTCAGTAGTGGGCTCCTCCTCCTCTGTGGAGACCACCAACCTGGATGTCTCTGCACCGTCTTCCACCATTGCAAGCCCCTGTGGGGGCTCACCCGGCCCTTCCGCTACAGCCGTAATGGCAGACGCGGCACCCGTCCCCTCTCTCCCGGATGATGGCAATTCCTGGGAGGGTGGCTGGGCCTTGTGTTGACACCGGGTGGAGGCATCCCCGCCGCTTAACTCCACAGCGCCGTCTCCACCCTCTTCTTCACTGGACGCTGAGTAGAGGGAGACATAGAACACAAGCATCTGGGTATTGTACAATAGTCCCCTAGACAGGAAGCAATAATACATGAGTGGCACTGTCAAACGTCACTTCCATCCTGTCCCTCCACAACACATGGGTGAATGCACGCAACACACATGCAGAAACAGGCACGGCACATGCACTCAACATCAGCATCCATGTACAAGGGCCTCTGTTAACCAAAATGTTGCCTTAAAACTCACATGCATCATGGCTCATACTGATCCCATGCACACACATCACCGGAGGGTCATGCATCATGGCTCGTACACCACAGACACAGTGGATACAACGGTGACCGCACTGCATGAGTGAATCTACACATCGTCACGGACATGTGTCATGCATCCATGCCGTTTCAAAGTCAAACACACACTTCTCAGACACACACACATGTGTACCATACATGTACATGAGAGCAGCACCCATCCTTCACCCCCCCTCCATGTCCAAGAACATAGACTGGCATGCATTCATGTGTGCATTCCGCATACAGCTCCCCATGTTGCATTGGAACACATGCACCATCCATGTGGTTCACACATTACTGGTCTCACATGCATGACCATGATGTCCCTGCACACACACATCCATACATGGCCTATGTCACACATACAAGCAAGTATCAGACTAGCAGCACACTGCAACATGCCCTGTCTCACACAGCAATGCTTGGCCACTTACCGCTCAACTCCAGACAGGTATGCCTCCGAAGGATCTGGGCATGGAACGCTGGGCCTATGCGTTCCAGGACCCTCATCTGGATGTTGCTCATGCTGATCCGGCACCCCTATGCATCCTCTGCCTTCACGAGGTGCCGGGCCTTATAGAGGGTCCTGGCCTGAAGTCCTCCCAGCACTTCCGGACGTGCTTGATGTTGTGGGATGCCACCCCCTCCGCATTGATGGCAACCACTACGTCCTCGAAGATCCTCTCCCGTTCTTCCTTGTTGGCGCGTGATGTTTCCGAAGAGGGCATCATAATGCCCCAGGACATGCTCCACCAGGACACCAACTTCCTTCTCACTGAAGCTGCTGGCCCTCTGCCTCTCTGGCTGGGGGTCGCCAGTGGTCTCAGATGGTGTTTGCCCTGACATGGCGACCCCCGAGACAGGCGTGGGTGGGCAACTGGGTCCTGGGGCTGGGCTGTGGAGCGATGGTATTCCAGTCGGGAGTCTTCTGTTCCAGCAGGGGTGGACACAGCAACTGGACCCCTGCAGATGGCTGACGTGCAGGCACCAAATAGCAGGGCACGTGGGCAGCAGGCAGGCAGCAGCAGATGGCTGGTGGGAGCATGCTCGGGGCTCTTGGGGGCAGGAAAATGGCCTTTTGGGCAGGAGCGTGGTCTTCCATGTGTTTTCGCATGGCCAGCTTGATACGGAGTGATTTAGCACGTGAAAAAAGTGGACGTCAGCGTGTAATTCGAGGAAAGGCCATTAGCGCGTAAGTGATGTTACACGCGCGGGCGTTCCCCACAACACGGGTGCATAGTGAAACAGCACGTGAGATAACTGCACGTCACCGTGCTATTGCAGGAAAGGGCCTTAGCGCGTAAGCGCGTAAGTGACGTTGCACGTGTGGGCTGGCTTAAAAGGTACGAGTATGACGCTATTTTCTTGTACGTGCTTTTTGTGGAGAGCGAGTGGGTGATTCTTGTACTTCTTGTTGGTTCACACGCAATTACTTCACAACGTTTCCAGTTCGTACTCCCTGTTTCCTCAGACTGCGTTCTTTTCTTCTTTTGGCGGGGGTGTTGCCAACATATTTTCCAACTGTGGTTGCCCCCGTGTTTCGCATACCCCTTCAGAGCTCATTGTAGGATGCGTGTAACACGCGTACGCTTATTTTTGTGTTTCTGGGTGCCACAGCATATTGCGGGTTAATTTTTCCATGCACGTGGTATACCAGGGGTTGCGTGCATGTGTACTTTTGTTTTTGGGGAGCCTGTGCTTTGCGTGACCCGTCACCTTCCCCCAGGGGTCACAGACAGCCTTGCTAGAGCACTAGGGTACGAATTCCATCTAGTACCCTACCCCTTTCACCCCAATTGCCCAGGACAATTGTTTACTGCAACTCCCACATGCACAACCACATCAGTGCCATGGTTGGGAGGCGACCAAGCAGTAAGGGAGGCAATGGTGGACGATCTCAAAGAGGTGGGCGTGGTGGGCGCAGTAGGGGACGTGGCCAGGATTTGCAGGGTGCCTCTAGAGCCCAGTGCATGGAGGAGCAATTGGGGCCACCTATGCCCCCCCCAATGGTTGTGGGAAACGTAGCTGACACCATCCCAGCTCAGCCCTTGTTGGACCGGCCCATTTTGCCAACTGAACCGGCACAGGGTGACTCCCAGGCTGACTTCCAGGTCACCAAGTCTAAGCCACGTTTGGCGGTGAAAGTTGCTGTCACCAGGCCACGTGGATCTGGGGCAGCAATGTCATCTGCTGCCCCAAGTAGCCAGGGTGGGGAGGCTGAAGGGGCAGCTGCAGCTCAATACAACCCAGCCCCGAGTCTCCCAGTCGGGACAGTGTCGGTCCAGGTCCATCACACCGACGTTGGCCCTGCCAACATCAACCTGCAGCCAATGCCTTCACCAAGACCTTTGGTCATTGTGCCTTTACAGGCTTCAAGTACCCAGTCCACCTGCACTTCTGCCCCTACAGACCAGAGCGGCGTAAGCCACTCAGGAACCGCACCACCTTCCAAGAAGAAGAAGAAGGGTGCTTTTGCACTACAGGCTGAGACCCCAGACACGGGTACACACTCCGACACGTCAAGGAAGCCTAGCTTCAATGACGCCGTACTTGATGTACTTGTGGCCTATGTGTTGGCACATAGCTGCAAAATGGTGGTGACTGCAGGCTGCAAGACTACGCCTGCTTAACGTAGGGCCCACTGGCAGACCATTGCCGACCACATTAGTGCCCTTGGATTTGTGAGGCACACAGCTGATGATTGCTACAAGCGGAAAAATGACCTGAAACGCAGAGCAAAGAACAAGCTGGCTTCCAATCATGCCTCTACTCTGGTGACTGGCGGTGGGTCTCCACCAGAGGATGACCAACTCACTGAACATGAGTCTGTTGCTGGAACCTTCGTCACAGAGGAACAGATCCAAGGCGTGGGAGACCTACCAGATTATGAAGCATTGTCCGGTGAGTGCCCATGCATGTGTGTGTAATCCATGTGTATGTTGTAATGATTGAGTGCCAGGTGAGGATGTGTACTCCTGAGTGGTATGGGTCACCCATGTGCTTCCTCCAAACCATTCACCGGCCTTGGATTTGGGTATGACAGTATCCCTTCTGACCACAGTAGCCAAGTAGCACCACATTACTGCAGTTGCCCTTGAACTGTCATCTTGCAACAATATTGTTCAGAATTTTCAGTGTTCATCCAGCCTGATTGTTTCAATCCTCCCATTTTTGCAACACATTTTTCTGCCCTAATGCCACATATGTGACATGCATCTGTCATAGATTACACCCCACAATGGCCCACATTTATTACCTTGTTATGGGAATGATTTGTGCATTCAGGCTGATTGAGTAAGGGCCTGCTCACATTAATTTGTGGGGCCTCTTTGATTGTGGAACATGACGGTTGTTTCCTGTCATGTTGAAATGACCAATCATTGATGTGTCCATCTGCCTGCCATCACTGTATGATTGTACACTGGATGTGTTGCTGTGTGTGGCACATGCTTATTTTGTCACACTATTTTGCATTTTTCATCTCATCATGTCCATCTCACATGGATGGGTGACTGTACTCATTCACTAACATATGTCTGTACTTGTCAAATGTACCATGGCTATGCTACGTGCCATCTGTGTGCTGGCATGTGCCATGTGTGTGTATTGGACATGTCACTCACAGGCTAATGTGTGATGCCAGTGCTATCAAGCATGCAGCAAATGTTTTGCTTTTCCATCTTGGAGTCCTCAGTGTCTGCTTTTTGCCTCCCCTTCCAACTCATTGACAGTGCATGCATGCCAGGGTGATAGTGATGAGGGACATGTGTAATTCATGTACTGGATCTCTGGCTTCTCAGGCCTATGTGTGTCCTATGGTGCTCATGCCTGTTTCCATTTGTTGTCTTTCATGTTTATGCTGGTGATGACGCACTTGATGCTGTTGAGGTGGAGGATATGGTGCACACCCAGGAGGAATATCAGCCACAACCGGGCAACAGTGGAGGACGTGGGGTGGTGGTGGGTGAAAACCCAATCCTCCTGCAGACCATACTGTCCACGGGTGTCTCTGAGTGCAACTCCGCAGACCTCTATGATTCAGGTGCTGAATCGGACAGTGAGACATATGTGGTGTCGCAGGTGAGTGTTACTGGGAGGGATGCTGTTCTGTCCAACCCATCTGCACCGGGGAGAGACCCCTCTATGGGGATGTCAGTGTTGGTAACTCTGCCTTTGGTGGTTACGAATGCAGGGTCACACTCCACAACATCTGATCCTGTTCCTGGGCCAGCAGATCAGAGGGGGAATGCAGTCCTACAGCCTCAGGCAGTGTCAGCACAGCAAGGTACAAATCGCCTTGCCCCAAACAGGTGTTGTGCCCGCCGACGCGGTGGCCGTGCGCCACCAGGCAATACTGTATGGTAAACTCCTTGTACAGTATAGCAGCACAACAGGGAGCATCGGTTGAAATGATGGCTCAGGCAAAGGATAGGGTGGCCACTTCCATTCTCCCCCCTGAAAGGCAGATGGAGCTCCAACAGCAGGCAACAGACTCCATTTGCCAATCACACAGGGAAGACATGTTGGCGTCCAACAGGGACCGACGGGTGGCACTGGAGACTCTGCGCGAAGCCATATCTGTAGAGTCACAGGGCCACAGGGAAGCCCTGAGGTTAGAACTCTATTTCCGCAGGGAGACTCTAGGTGAACTTGAGGCTTCCCGAAATTTTAGGTCAGAACAGCAGCTGGAGCAGCTCACATGTTCACTCTCAGCAGAGCTCCAGGCAACCCGTGTGGAGATCCGGGCATCACGCGAGGTCATGCGGGTAGAAATGCGGGCTACCCGTGAGGTGCTCCATGGGGATCTCCGCACTATCATACTCCAGAACGAAAATTTCCACGCCAGCATGCTTGCTGCCGGCTTTGCGTGGGCTGCCTCCCATAGCACGGCCGCCTCCTGATGTAGCAGCAGAGGGTGAAGAGAGCAACAGCAGTTCTCCCACAATAGCATAGCCGTACAGGCCATGAGCCCATGGAGGTATTTTTTTTTTTCCGCAACATCCACGCATGTGGGTGTTGGGTTGCACCCTGTCCTCGAACCTCCTGGGTGCCCCCCGCTGGTCCACACATGGCAATTTTTCTTTTTTTTTCTTTTTTTTTGTACAGTGTGTTGCCTTGTGTGGCTCCCGTGGGCATACAGTGTGTATTCCAGCTGGGCACATGCAGGCTTGTCCTGTCTTTGGGTTAGATGCTTGGGTTCCTGACATACACACTCTTCCTGCTTTCCCTTTCCATGGTCTTGCAAAGGGTGTGACCAAGTAACAGTAACTTACACAGTGACATTGGGCTCCCATGAGCTGTGTGGGCAGTCTGTAGTCAAAACTGTGTGTACATCCCTAGTGGGGATTGTTGTTGGATTGAACACTGCATGGTGTATTGATATGTGCTTGTACATCCCATCTCCTTATTCACATGTACCTTCTTCATGTCTTCACAAGGCCGTCTCCTTTGCAGATGCAGTTCATGTTGTATGCAGTACACTGGCACATTTGCCTGACAGCAACACTCTGCAGTTGGAAGGGGTCGATGTGCTGGCTTAGTCAGGTTGTGAGACTTGCACTACTTTGATTTTGTACTGTCATATTTTGACACTGTTTCATCCTGTGTTGCTGTTCTGTGTTGCTGGTAAGTATTTGTTCATGTGTGCTGTTTCTTATTGATTACTGGGAACATATTGTCTGTGGTCTGTTTACATTTGGAACATTGCACTTTGTGACACTTGTGTCATGTGTTGTGCATTCATTTTGTTGCTTTCACATTGCATGACGTGCCATAGTGTGTTGGGTAGCTGAGATGGGGAGGGGTTGGGTGACATGGCACTATTTTCATGTTGTATTTTTCAAGGGGGTAGTCATTCATGCAGCATGAATGTGTGTCTTTTTGTCACACAGCATTGGTTGTATTTAAGTAGGTAGGGATGCACATAATGTAACACTTCCACGTGACCAATCTCAGGCTGGTATGGTTGTGACAGTTGACTGTCCCTTATGTAATCATCATTGATTGTCAGCTGTTATGTGCCAGGGCTGTGTACAGGGGTAGGATTTTAGGTGAAGTAATTAGCCACCAGCTGTGTACGGGCTGCCTCACCACGTGCCCTTTCACCTCCCATGAGCAGCGGCCGTGCATGTGGTTGGGGATTTGGGGGCACCACCATGTCCACCGGCAGGCCCCGGCGGGTTGCAACATTGTGCAGGACACATGCTACCACTATGATCCTGCACACTACTGGGGGCGCGTATAGCAGCTGCCCACCAGAACGGTCAAGGGAGTGAAAGCATGACTTGAGCACTCCGAATGCGCGCTACACTATGCCCCGGGTTGCAATATGGGCTGTGTTGTATTTTGCCTCAGGTGGTGTGGTGGGGTTCCGAATTGGCATCATCATGTGGGTGCTCAGAGGGTAGGCACTGTCCCCTGTCGAGGTGATGATGTGTATCATTAGTGGGGTTGTGGCATTACTCAGTATCTGACATGCATGCATGTGCAGAGGCATTTATACTCACCAAGCAGCCATGTATCACCATGCCACCCAGCTTCTAGGTCCCGGTTTAGGGGTGACATTCTGAAAATGAAACTATCATGGATGGACCCTGGATAGTTGGCATATACTGAGGTGATGATTCCCTTGGCATCACATACTACCTGCACGTTGATGGAATGCCAGTGCTTGCAGTTTCTATAGATGTGCTCAGTTGCCCTGGGTGGACGTAGAGCCACATGGGTGCAATCAATGGCACCTAGCACTTTGGGGAAGTGTGCCTCCCCGTAAAAGTCCTGGACGGCAGCCTGTCTTTCTTCAGGTGTTCTTGGCATGTATATGTGCCTGCGGACTGAGGAGCGTACAGTCATGATGGCCAACACCTGGTGTAGGCAGCGTGACTGCGTGGCCTGTGACAACCCCCCCCCACTATGGCACTTGTCTGCTGAAATGAACCAGTGGCCAAGAAGTGCAGTACATTGAGCACCTTTTCCAAGGGCTCAGTGCTTGGGAGCACAGGGTGGGTCATGTGAGGCCATCCTCCCACTCACTCACCAGGTCGAGTATTGTGTGTGGTGGAAACCTGTACCTCCCATACACCTGGTCATCAGGCATCCCAAAAAGGCTGGTCCTGCGTGTAAAAATTCAGGGCCTGGCTATCCTCCTCCTCCTGCGGTATCCCACGACCACTGCTGCGAGGAACGGTATATTCATCATAGCGTCTGAGCTTGTTTGTTGTTTGTGTGCACTTTTATGCTGCACGGGGCCGCGTACGCCTGCTTCCTGCTGGCGTACGTGTTTCCGGATTAGCGTGTCTTTTTTAGTGCACGCGTTTCCCCTGTTCAATTCCATGAATACGTGTTGTAGGCGCGCGTGTGGGCGTTGCGAGCATTTACCTCCTGTACTTCCCCCGTAACGCCCACATTTTCACGGTTGTTCCCCATTCCGCGTGTTACGCCCTGTGTTCTGCCCACTTTTGTTGTGTGCGCTGCACTATGTGTGCTTTCGCTGTGCACGTAGCACATGCCGTTTGATGACTTGTGCGCCCGCGTGCGCCACCCACGATTTTAGCGCACATCCCAGGATTTACACGCGCACTGACTTCCATGAATCGATGTGCGCGGCTTTGGCATGCTTGCCCTGCGATTTTCACGCTTGTGCTGCGATTTTCACGCTTGCGCTGCGATTTTCCGCACACATTAATTCCATGAATCGGCCTGTTAGTGTCCAACCTGATCCTCGGGCTAGTTTTTTCATGCGCACCCTTAATACACTTCAACCAACTGCATGGGAGTCCCTTCTGCTGCAATGTAACCAATAAACAATCTCCGAATATTGTGTTGAATACTTGGGAAAAATCTATAAACATGATGCAGCGGTGTGGAGCATCTTTCGTATATTTATCCTTAATTAATGAAGTCAATGTTATCAAACAGTGTATGGTAGAGCATGCTTCCCTAAACCTGACTTGAGCCTCTGTAAGTCTGGCATTAGTTTCATGCAATCATTCTGTTCAATAAGATTTTATAGAAGGCTTTGCCTAGCACGTTAGGCGATAGGAAGATGATTTGCCCTGTTCATTTTTTTAAATATCGGGATCATTATTGCCTCTTTCCACAACACAGGTATATGCCTGAAATCCAGTATTTTGTTAACCAGAGACTGGGCATATTCTGGCCAGAGATTAGTCTGTTGGACCTTGGTTATGTTGGCTAATATATCTATGACAGACTCTCTGGAGATCTTTCGTTTTTAGGTATTATAACAATGTCCTCTGCTTCCACCATGTTGGTTCCTTATTATCATGTGCGATTAGGGTACAGTTGGAACACTGTGTCTTTGAAACTCACTTTTATATGATGTTCTCATTCCCTTTGCTTTTATAGTAATTCATTAACTTTGGACTTCTTAATTTTTGGTTAAGCTCAGGATATTCCAGAACAATCCAGCATCTCTGTTCTTCATCATCTTCCACGTCTTATCACATTGTTTTCTTACCATATATCTTGTATGCACCCTCATCCAGTATTTGTACCTGGATATGATCTGCCTTTTCCAAATGCTCTTTTCTACCTCAGTTCCAGTTAAGTTTCTCACCTTTCTAATATCATGTCTTAGTTCTTTTTCTTTTTCTTTGATATTCCTGAATCTTATTTTATTTCTTTTTTCAACATAAATAAAGTGATTTCTTTTATCTTGTTGACAAAAGAATTATTTGTTCCACAACACAATTTGAACTGAATATAATTGAATGGCCAAGACCATATCGACAGATAGGAAAATGAAACTTCCTAGGCATGGATCTTTCACAAAAAAGATGGAAAGCAATCAAATTTCAGTCTGACCAAAATACACAAGTAACTTGATAGTTTAATTTTAGTCCTGCTAAAAGGTTATGGCAAGATCTTTGAGATGTTGTTCCAGCCAGAGTTAATGTTAAGTATGCAAGAACACTGTAATCATTTGTATCAACATTTAGCGAAGCACATTTTTCAAAGTATATTGACGAAAGAAAAAAATGACAGTTGTGGTATTTGCCAGAATGTCACCCTGTGTTTGGCCATTTAATATGTTCTTATGTCAGGATGCGAGAAATGCGGTCCTTTTTTGTGTTTTCTCAATCTCCTTTTCCCTAGCTGGGGCATACATATTTAGTAATAATCCTTGTTTATTGGTGTTATCAGAGAATGCCTGGTAAACAGAGGTGGCTATTATGTTACAACCCCAGATTCCTTTCATAAAAGGATGTATGGTCCACTTAATCAAAATTCCCACTAAGAGACTATCTTTTGGGTGGCCAATATGTCCTTGCTGAGCAGAATTACAATACACTGGGTCTCATCATGAGTTGGGCGGTAACGCTGGCGCTATTACCGTCGGAGTTATTATCCCTACCGCCAAACCCCCCAGCGCTATTAGCGTCGGATCACAGGTTTGGCAGAACGGTTAGTGCACATTCCCCATTGGGCACATTCGGGAATCCCTCATTCCCCATTGGGCCCAATGGTGAAAATGTGCGTTAGTACAGCCCGCGGATTTCCCGCTGGTGGTAATAGCGCCAAAAATCAGCAAATTTGCTGCAGAGCTGGGGGGAAATCCACCAAGGCCATGATCTGGCAGACCATTAAATGTGGCGGTAATAGCCCTACCGCTGCATTTAAGGGTCACTGCTAGTCTCGTGATGAGGCCCACTGTGTGGCGAGTTGGAAAACGGAGTGGGACACCCAGAAAACATAATTCATGTTTTTGAAGAAACTGAGTAGAAGGCCTAACTTTCCCTATCACTAAAGGGAATACCCTACCTATCTAAACAAATACTGAAGGTGCTTGCCCGTGGTCATAAAGTCAAAAGAAAATATGTCCTCCATCTAAACTAACCTATCTGCCACTGCCACTAATGTTAACTAACTTAAATAAACAAAGGGAATGATTTGTCTTTGCCTGGTCTCCCCTCCAGGTAATTCAATTGGCTTGAATTATGCCATCTTTGGTGGAACAGATTGGCTCTGTGATCAACTCTTGTAGCTCCTCCAGAGCAGTTGTCTTTATCCTGCTTTCTGTGGTCCCCTTTCCCAAATGTCTCTTACAATAACCTTTCTTGCTACTCATATAGTTATTTGCAACATCTTTCCAGGCTTCCTCCTCATTAGCACTTGATAGGGGTTTCTGCCTGCCCCTTTCTATGCTTCTATTATCATCTGTTCTCAGACTTCGAGTGTCTTTTACTTTACTGGTTATCCACCAGCTGCATTGATGCAGTCCCTCTCTTCTGGACTTTTCACCTCTGGTTTGGATATCTATCCACTTAGTGTTTATACAACACATATCTGCTACTGGGCTGTTCACTTCTTAAATGAGATTATTCTGTATGTGTCAACTCATTTAGAGTACTGGGACAAGTTGCTTCTGATCGATGATGATATCCCACAGGCCTCCCTGTTCTCCCAGTCCCCCAGGTATGTCTTACTTGGTATGGGTCAGAAGTTGGGCGTGACTCTTGCTCGGGACTGCTCTCTCTCTCTGCTGCTTGGCTTCTCATTCAAAGGTCTGAGTCAGACTCCTGCCTCATACTATTGCTGCTGGTGTGAAGCGACCCTTACTTCCTGTATGGGTGGTATCAACATTGCTCCTGGGGGGGTCCTACCCAGCAGGTCCAGTGTGTTCTCATGCAGCCACCGGGTTTCTTGCTCGGCTCTCGGTAGATGCATGACTCTCCTCGTTTCTGCATTTGCTGGATGTCCAGCATCTTGTCGTGGCATTCTCTCTCTCTCCAGAAGTCACAGGCTCCACGACTAATGTGTGCTCCACCTCCAGCTGGCATAATTATGTCAGGGGGATTTCTCTTCACATCAGTTTCCTCCTTCTTTCTCTTCCTGCTCAGCACAGTTACATATTTGCCTCATATTACAGAGACACATTCCTTTTCTGGTGCCATTAGATCTCATCTTGCATTGCCTTCAGCCAAAGACAAAGATGCCACATCTTGAGGCTTATGAGGTAGTCCCAGGTATGCAATTACATTCATTGGTGTAGGGAGTTCCTCACAGGAATGGGACTCCTTGTAGCCAAAGGGGGAGTCTCTCCCGATGAGGTCGCACTCGCCTCAGCCAAAGGGAGGGTTTTGCAGAACATTCTCACCTTCCTAGCTTCACAGGGGGGTTCCCCCTTCAGGAGAAGGGGCAAATACATGTGACACCACATCTTATCAACTAGCCAGGATTCTTGCATCACAAAGATGTAATGTGCCATTACATTTTCTCTTATGTTCTTGTTTCCCAAGAGGCGGGAATGACCCTGGGAGTTCCACAAAAGATTTTAAAGTAAATTTGCATTATTATTAGAAGCTACACTTAATGGTGCTGATTCATGGAATTCATGGAATTAGTTGCGCCGAAAAACTGAGATTTATGCCCCATTCTGCCTGCAAATCCCCATTTTTCGGCGCAGAAATTCGATGAATCAGTGTCTGTGTCTCAAGACAAGGCCCAAGGGAGCCAATTCCAGTCCTGTTCAATGACTTCCTCAAACCTTCTACATGGGCATGATACCACTATTATTTTACCATTGCCAAAGGATGGACGAGAGATGTACAAGTTTTGAAGCAACAGTTTCTGTTGTGTTTCTTTACATGATTTATA
Organism: Ambystoma mexicanum; assembly: GCF_040938575.1. Taxonomy (NCBI): domain Eukaryota; kingdom Metazoa; phylum Chordata; class Amphibia; order Caudata; family Ambystomatidae; genus Ambystoma; species Ambystoma mexicanum. The sequence goes on along the minus strand of NC_090941.1, from coordinate 400,735,595 downwards.
GCATCTGATCTGTCTTCCACTGGAAAGATATTGATTCCCATTGCTCACAAACATTCCAAGTTTTCCACTATCATGTGAGTAGCTAGAAAGTTGCTCCGAGACATACGCAGGCCCTCAAAGTCCTTGAATGCCACCAATGCCAATTCTGCAAATGCAGTTAAGCATAGCTTTTGGCTGCTTTTGAACATTGATAGAATTTGCACTCTATTGATTGACATCTGGGTTTCACCAAAAATGTCCACCATCCTTCTTACGACCCCTGATAGCCGCCCCTGCACCTCTAGTCGTCCCCTGTCCTCCTCCTCCCCACCCAGAAGGACTGTGATTGGTGGCCAATCAAGAAGGGAGAATAACAGGAAGGCCATGCCCGCAATGTACTCATTCATCAGGAAGATCTGTGTTTGCTCTGAACTTCCCTGGTAAGTAGGCCTTTGACCCCTAACCACTCTCCACTCCCACCCACCATCCACAATTACATTTAGTTTTTTCAATCATTTATTTATTTTCCCGCTCCCCAGCCGCTCCCCAGCCGCTCCCTTCCACCACCTGCCAATCTTCTTTATTTTTCTTTATTGGTTTCCAGTCCTGCTGTCCCCACCGCCATATGCCATTCTTTTCTTTATTTCCACCCAGGCACCTTCTTACGACCCCTGATTCCCACCCTCTGCACCTCTAGCCCTCTGCTGTCCTCCTCCTCCCTACCCAGATGAACCATGATTGGTGGCCCAAGGGTCAGAGGCAAAGGTCTAGACTGCATTGATTTTGATAGTGTCAGCATTATGATCACCCGTGAGAGTGATGAGAATTTGTGTGTCATCAGCGAAGTCGGTATAAAGGATCCCTCTGGCATCGAGGACATCAAAAAGGGGTTTGTGTAGTTGCTGTAGAGGGTGGGTGAAAGACAAGACCCTTGCTGCACACAAAGTGGGTCAGGGATGGCGTCAGCTGCACAGTCCGCTATGAACACACGTGTGGTCTGATCACTAAGAAAGTGGCTTCAGGGGAGAAGTTGCTGGCTAAGGTGTTGCCACAGGATGGTGTGATCGACAAGGTCAAAAGCCACACAGAGATCAAGCAGGAGGAGCATATCTAGTTTGTCAGATTCACAAATAGAATCCATTTGTATTTTTAAGTCCAGTAAGGCCGTTTCTGTACTGTGCTTATGGTGAAAGCCAGATGGCCCTTTGCCGAGAATATAGTTTCTCTCCAAGAACTGCTGGATTTGGGTATAGGATTGGTGGTCCAGAATTTGTAATAATAATGGTACAGTGGTAATGGGTCTGCAGTTGGTAGGGATTGAGGAGTCTAGGGAGGTATTTTTTAATAGTGGGGTAACCTAGGTGGTTTTGATGGTGGAGGGTAATTTGCTCGTGGAGACGGAGGTGTTAGCAATCTTGGTGATGATGGGAGTGAGTGAAAGGTCACATAGATTCACAATTGGTCTGGGCAGGAGTCACCTTTGCAATTCGAGGGTTTAAGCATCCAAATAGAGGGTCACTTGTCTAAAAGTGAAGATTGTCGAGTTAGTGGTGAGGACCCCGCTAGGGGGGCAGCAGACCCAAGTGCAGTTGGAGAGTTGGGTCTTTTTAGCACTGATTTTAGATAGTAGTGACTCAATATTATGAGAGAGGATGTTTTGTATTGTGGTGCACCAATATTTATCAGAGCGTGTATCGACGATGGGAGGGATGGAAGGTTCCAGCTCTCTGAGAATTGCAAATAATTATTTGCTGTTGGAGCTTGCATTGGTGACCCTATTGTTGTAACTATTAGATTTGCAGATGAAGACCGCTTTCTTGTAGTTAAAGGCTGCAATGGCTAGAGTCTGGTGGTTCTTGTGGGAGGTGTGATTTTTGCATAGGTGTTCTTGATCTCTTTTTTTTCCTGCATAGGAGGACCAATTCCTCAGAGAACAAGGAGTTGTTGGCTTTGTGAGGTTTAGGCATTTTAGATTTGATTGGAGCATGCAGGTCGAGTGCCTTGAGCAGGCATACATGATAATGTTTGGCCAGGTCCTGAGCAGAATGTGCTTGGGATGGTGCCATTGTGCTGATTGACGTGAGTAGAGAAGATTCCAGATCTTCATACTTCAAACTATTGTGGAATTGAATAGAGCTCAGTGGAGTAGCTTTGACAGGGAGAGGTCGATATGTCAGTCTGAAAAAACCAAACCCCTAACCGTTGTGTTGCCGCCCCCTTTATGGGCAAGCACGCTCTCTGCACAACCTAAACTACCTATTGCTAGGCAGTAAGCCCAAATGCACTCCTACCGAATCTTCGTTCGGGAGTTAAATGTTGACTCTTAGTTGATCAATTAATACTCTCATGTGGAAAGAGTGTTAATTGAGTCTTGACTTTAACAAATTACAAAATAGAAAATAAATAGCATCAATAAAGGGTAAACCGGGCATGTAAGATCACTTATGTAACTAATTATACAGATCTGGTACTGACTAATACTTTTTAATAGACCTCTCCAGGTCTGTTTTTTCCAAACAAATGAACAATGTACAAAAGAATTATTCAGACAATGGTGAAGCATCCAGGAATTCTCATTCCAATTAACAAACAGAGTATATCCTGGTTCGTGAAGGTACATAAATGCAACAAAAGCAGAAAGCAAGTAGCTCAAAGCCTAGCATAATTATTTACATCCTGTAAATGTTCAAAGGGACATGTACACATTTCATTAACCAATTGTAAACCAGCGATATAAATTTGACAAACAGCAATAAGTTCACTCTTGGGGTTTTGTATTGTGAAGTAGCTCCATTCAGGGAAGCCCCTTTTAATAGGTGACATAGGTAACCAACGCGTTTCGGATCGAATGATCCATCTTCAGGGTGGGGACTTCATTGTTCCTGTATGTAGTAGGGTAGTGATTGCTAAATGCGTTCTAAAAGCCTTTCCTCAATCTGAGGCTGATAAAGTTCCAATTCAGACCCAGTCAACAGCTGTAATGCGCCGGAGGCCGGGAAGTGACAGAATACGGCCGGGACACCCTTAAAAGCTCCAGCCGGCAAGTTTAATAATGCAGACCAAACGTTTGTCGCCGCCAAGCTTGATATAGAAAAAAGCCTGTTTCCTCTGGAAAATACTCAACTCCTTTCCCATGGGTGGGTTTCCCCACATCCAAACATGGCCGCTCTCTTCGTCCTCTGAGCGGCCATGTTTGGATGTGGGGAAACCCACCCATGGGAAAGGAGTTGAGTATTTTCCAGAGGAAACAGGCTTTTTTCTATATCAAGCTTGGCGGCGACAAACGTTTGGTCTGCATTATTAAACTTGCCGGCTGGAGCTTTTAAGGGTGTCCCGGCCGTATTCTGTCACTTCCCGGCCTCCGGCGCATTACAGCTGTTGACTGGGTCTGAATTGGAACTTTATCAGCCTCAGATTGAGGAAAGGCTTTTAGAACGCATTTAGCAATCACTACCCTACTACATACAGGAACAATGAAGTCCCCACCCTGAAGATGGATCATTCGATCCGAAACGCGTTGGTTACCTATGTCACCTATTAAAAGGGGCTTCCCTGAATGGAGCTACTTCACAATACAAAACCCCAAGAGTGAACTTATTGCTGTTTGTCAAATTTATATCGCTGGTTTACAATTGGTTAATGAAATGTGTACATGTCCCTTTGAACATTTACAGGATGTAAATAATTATGCTAGGCTTTGAGCTACTTGCTTTCTGCTTTTGTTGCATTTATGTACCTTCACGAACCAGGATATACTCTGTTTGTTAATTGGAATGAGAATTCCTGGATGCTTCACCATTGTCTGAATAATTCTTTTGTACATTGTTCATTTGTTTGGAAAAAACAGACCTGGAGAGGTCTATTAAAAAGTATTAAAAAGTATTAGTCAGTACCAGATCTGTATAATTAGTTACATAAGTGATCTTACATGCCCGGTTTACCCTTTATTGATGCTATTTATTTTCTATTTTGTAATTTGTTAAAGTCAAGACTCAATTAACACTCTTTCCACATGAGAGTATTAATTGATCAACTAAGAGTCAACATTTAACTCCCGAACGAAGATTCGGTAGGAGTGCATTTGGGCTTACTGCCTAGCAATAGGTAGTTTAGGTTGTTTAGATATTTTGTCCCAAGTGGTCTTGTGACGTTAGCCCGCCTGCACCTGAAATTTCACCATAAAATTCATTGACATTATTTCTTTATTTAATAGTGTGAACTAACACCTTTGGTGTGCTTCTACTCCACATCAATTATCCTGATTTACATTAGCTGTGCATTCCCACCTCACAGTTCTCTTGTGTTTTCCAAGCACGCTCTCTGGTCTTCAGACAATCTTTGACAATCTCCTATTGGCGGTGTGGATCACTATACCCCCCCTTGACTGCATTCGTATCAGGCCCTATGTGCACTGTGATACTTACACAAATAACAAATAACATTAAGACACAAAAAAAACACAGAGAATCGATTCAATTTATAACAATGGGATACATTTATTTATATACACACAGCTAAGCATAATGCATGACAATGCAGGCAGTTCTAATGTTATGTCTAATTTGCACCTTTTATACTTCAGGTGCAAAGCTACCATGCAGTAACTATATAAGCCTGTGCTGCAAGTGTGTGGTTCTAATACAATCTAATGCAAGCGCTAGTCATCCATCACCTTCATGGGCAAATCCACACCATCAATCCACACTCTCACTCTTGACAATCACTGTCTAGTTTCCCCTTCACCCAAACGTACGTGTGTGTGTGTGTGTGTGTGTGTGTGTGTGTGTGTGTGTGTGTGTGTGTGTGTGTGTGTGTGTGTGTGTGTGTGTGTGTGTGTGTGTGTGTGTGTGTGTGTGTGTGTGTGTGTGTGTGTGTGTGTGTGTGTGTGTGTGTGTGTGTGTGTGTGTGTGTGTGTGTGTGTGTGTGTGTGTGTGTGTGTGTGTGTGTGTGTGTGTGTGTGTGTGTGTGTGTGTGTGTGTGTGTGTGTGTGTGTGTGTGTGTGTGTGTGTGTGTGTGTGTGTGTGTGTGTGTGTGTGTGTGTGTGTGTGTGTGTGTGTGTGTGTGTGTGTGTGTGTGTGTGTGTGTGTGTGTGTGTGTGTTTTCCATCAGTTTAGCCAAGGCCAAAACCATACTTCCCATTCTGTTGTCAATCAGTCAGTGGCAGGCCTCCTGTCTGTGTGCGTGCGTGTTCCTTGCACGTCATGTCCTGTGTCAAAGTGACATTGGAACATCATATCTTTCTTTCATGGCCATTCTGTGTGCGAAACACCATTGTTTCCCTCTATTCACTGTTCATACCCATTCTCTCCTTCACTGTAGGCTCTCTCTGCATTACAAAATGCACTCTTAGGCCCTGTCCCTCCATGCAAAAGCACTCCCTCCATCTCTCCATGTCACTCCCTTCATGGCCCCAACCCTTGTGGTTCTCTCCGCGAAGCACACCAGCCAAGCAGAAAAGCTTCCTAGGCCGTCTCTACTAGGACAAGGGTCCATGTTATCTGCACTCTCTGCCAATGTTTACAAAACAATTCTCCGCACTGAGCCCAGTGTCTTTCTCCATCAGCAAATGGATTCAAATGCCAGCCTAATGCTTTCTAGCGTTTACGATTTCTCTCACAATACAAGCACTACATAATGCAGACTCATTCTAAATGACTCAACAGATACATACATACATGACATACCAAACATATCTCTAAATGTGTCTCTACAAAGCATAACAATGTGTACTCTAAATGTCTCTACGTGCATTTCCAATATAACAGTGTATGGTGTAAGCAATGCATTTTCTCTCTCAGCCTAAGCACTATATCTAATGCAAACATAGATGAACAGCAAATCATGGTGAGTATATGTTGTGTCTCTAAAACACTACATGGCACTTGAAATATATGCAAGTGTCATTCTATTTCAAATGGCAAAGTGCAAAATGGCTTAATGTTTCTCATGGCAAGCGCTATATGCAAACATATCAATCTATAAGAAGACCCTTCATATAACAGGGCCTATCTCTTCACATGCCTAATATGTCAATCTATAAGCAAATTGCAAATACATACAAAGGTGACAGTCTAATATGTGATTGGGTAATGGTGTCTACTTCAGCAATGTACTATGGATAGCTAAACAGAATGCAATAATGGAATGATTCCATAGCAAAGGTTCTAATGATTCTAACAGTGAGTCTAATTAAGCAATATGACCCGAGCGGCGGGGCATTACCGACTCAGGTAATGCCCCAGGGGCCCATAGTTATAGGCCTGAGCGAAGCAGCGGCGTTTCGGGACAAAAAAAAAAAAACAACCAAGAAAATGGCCGCCGGGAAAGGGAAAACGGGAGTCCGTTTTCTCTTTCCCTGGCGGCCTTCGGGAGTTCCCAGCACGTCCGCTCTCGAAAATAAAGAAGCAGAAGGTAAGTGGGGTTGGGAGGGCGGGAGGGAGGAGAAGGGGAGAGAAAAAAAAACAAAAAACATACCTTGGTCCCTGCCAGGGGACGATGGAAGCCTCCAGCTGTGTGGAGGCGCGGAGTCTCCACACTGCTGGAGGCTGCCATCGTCCCCCACCAGGGACACAGGAGCAAGAAGGTAAGTGGGGTCAGGAAGGGAGGAGGGAGGGAAGGAAAAATAAATAAATAAATAAAGCTTACCCGAGTCCCCAGCGGGATGGCCCCGCTTCGAGCCTCCTCATTGGCTGAGGGGCTGCCACGTCCCCTCGCCGAGGACAAGGCAGCTGGGGTAAGGACCCGGCGAGAGCCAATCAGAATGCGTGTTGCATTCTGCTTGACTCTCGCCGGGTACTAATAATGGATAATGGTTCTTCTACAGATAGTACCTATTCTTCTAATGGGTGTTATGATTTCTAATAATGATAACAATTCCAGGCTACTCATTTCACCCAATTCCACAGATAAGGATGAGGAAGTGGTTGGACCATGGCACTGGTTCAATGGAAGCAATGTCGATGTTTGGGTTGGTGTTGAGTATCCAGTCCAGGGTGCATACTTTGGAGTGCATGGTGACCGTTAAGAGTTGGGTGAAGGTCATTTCACTGAGAGCAGCTTAAAGCACAGCTGCTTTGGGGTCACTGGCATCGTTATAACCAAGGTTGAGGTCTCCTAGGATGATGCATTTGGTGGGCGGTTTCATAAGTGATGTGATCAGGAGTGGGCTGTCGAGGCCCAGGTGTCTGGGACTCTTAGGTTGCCATAGATCAAGAGCCAGTTAAATATGGTTTGAGGCTCGGTGGTCAACTTTAGGAGTAGCATTTTGTACCCCATGATTGGAGGTAATGGGAAGGTCCTGATTTTAATGGAGGATTGGGCAATGAGGGCTACTCCCCCTCCTATCCCTTCTAGCCGGTCTGATCTGTAGATCGCAAAGTTAGGCTGGATGGCCATATAGAGAAGTGGGCCGCACACATTGTGGAGCCAGGACGCTGTGATGGCTTGGGCATCTAGGTGAAACTCCAGGATGAGGTCATAGATTTCGACTGCATGTGCACCTAGGGATCTCACATTGACGAGTGCACACTTGAGAAATTCTGTTTGCTGAGTGATTTTCCTTGTGCTAGCATGTGTAGTGATGTGCTGTGTCTTGCCAGGGGGAGTTAGTGGGAGGCTTAGTCTTTGGTCTAAGCCTGTGGGCTCCAGGGGTTGTGATTGTGAGCATTTTAGCTCGAAGTCCAGGGGTTGTGCTAGTGAGCGTTCTAGCTCAAAGTCTGTGTAGGCAGGGTACGCCCAGGCAAGGCACTGTGTGAATGCTTGTCAGGACCCTAGAGGGTGTTAGTGAGTACTGTATGGCTTGAGCAATGGGGTGGTTGTGGTGAGTGGGACCTAGTGGTGAGGTAGCCAGGCTGGCAGGGGTGGTGGATAGAAATGCTGCTGGTGGTCGTGCATGTTGCCTAAGGTGTGGGGTCAGAGGTGCTAGAGGCGGGTTGGCAAAAAGTGTGCCATGGCTAGTTGTGGTGGGCAGCAAACCCAGATGTGACCTTGGTAGTGATGTGGGGGGGCTTGAGGGGCTTGCTACAGACTGGTATATCCCAGAGCAACAGTACCCTGTGCAGGGATATAAAATCCTTCTAGTGTAGGCAAGAATAGAGTTGGTGGTGAGGGTGAGGGGGCCATCACAAGGGGCAGGAGGGGAAGTAAATATAGTGGTCCAGTCTCTGTGCTTAGCCCAACCTCGTGTGAGGGCATTGCTGATCAGTTGATCTGGAATGTAGGGTGCTGCATTGCCTAGTAGGGTAACATTGCAGTTGGGAGATTTAGGGCTGTGAAAGGTGAGTTTCTGCGAAATACAGTGAGCAGCATCACAGTGCACCGCTGCACTGGATACAGCAGCAATACAAGGCCAATCATTTTGGCTGCAAGAAGCAGCCATGGGCAAATCACGAAAAGTACACTCTGCAGCATCACAGCGCGTCACTGCGCTGGTTACAGGATCAATACAAGGCAAAGCATTCTGGCTGAGAGGAGCAGCAAAGGGCAAGTCATACATAAGATATAAGCAGCATTATTAGAGTTTGCCAATGCGCTTACTACAGAGCCATTACAAGGCTGAGGTCGGGCTGTTTGATGCAGCAGTGGGCATGTCATGCAGGAAACAATCAACAGTGTTATAGAACACTGCAGTGCCTTCAGCGCAGGTGTTGCCTGACTTCGTGTGCAGGCTAACTGGGCAAGATGGTCTAATTTTTCATAGATTGCTTGTGACCGCATTGTTGAGTATCGCAGTAGATGGATGTCGACCATCCCACCCGCGGGGGTCACAATGCGATATGGCCCATTAGTAGAGGCTGATGAAGAAAAGTTTGTGGGTGGAAGTATGGTGAAGAGTGTTTGAACACTATTACACTTCAGAGCAGGCAGGAAGGTGGATGGAGGCGGGAGGGAGAAGTCGGAGGAATTGCTGCATAAGGGAGAGAGTGCAGAGTACCTTGCAAACTCGTGTATGCAGGGTCTAGGTACAGAGCGTAAGAGAGGGAAATAGCAGCAAACAGTGGGTACCAAAGGATTGCAGCTAAACGCTCTTGAGCGGCAGGAGCACCTCTTGCCTGAGAAGTAGAACAAGTATTCTTGGTATAATGACAGAATAGTCATCTTGGCAAGTGTGGGCCTATCAGCCATAATAAAAGGGTGAAACGCAGAAATATCATTGGTCAGGGTGGCATCCATGGCTAGAAATGGAAAGACAGGGTCTGCAGCCTTAGACCTGGTCCTATGAGTTCGGCCCGGCTTTGTCTCCTGAATCTCTGGAGCATTCAAATTTGATGATGGCATTTCCCTATCGGGTTGCTGGATGTAGCTGTGTGCTTCTTCTGGTGGTTGTATGCAGATAGGGTGGAGAGGCTCAGTGGCGGCCAACTGTGTAAGGTAGCCTTATAGTTGGACATTATGCTGAACTGTGCTGCGCATGATAGCCTATGTGTGTCACATTTAGATAGAATTGTGAAGATTATCCATGTGTCACATTTAGATAGATATGTGAAGATTAGCCATTCATCACATTTAGATAGAATTGTGAAGATTAGCCCTACACAGCGCCACAAATACTAGTATGCAGCTATCATCCACGATCAATTCGGCCTAGCTGCAAGCATAATCCCACCTGCACTACTCACTGCACACCACCACATTCATTAGAATGTAGCTAACCCCCACAACATATTCGGCCTAGCTGTAAACATACTACCTGTCTCACATACTCTGCACACCACATCCAACATTAGACTGCAGCTATCTCCCATGATAAATCTTGTCTAACTGCACACATACCTAGTGTACACATGCACTATTTATTTCTCTGACCATATACACTTACCTGAAATGCAGTCCCCAAGGTCGTTCAACCTACAGCGCGTTGAGACCATATCAATGGTGAAAGGTGCTCTACAAATAGCCATTGACATAAGAACATAACATTTGACACACTTAAACTGTGGCGATACATTTTCAATTTGCAATGACTATTTAGAATAACATCATTAATTTAAGGGCCATTGCTCACGTGCAGCATTTGTTTGTGTGCCGGACTTTCGCACGATGCTGCGACTTTGCTATCCAATGTTATATGTGAGCTATCTGAAATTGATTTATCACTGAGTGCAGAATCCAAAATGATGCTGTTCATCTTATTAGTGGTCGATTTTTCTTTTGCCTGTGACTTTTGTTTCCTACTGGGAAAGCTCCACATTGATCTTACATTTTTATTTTGGTTAATTTGAGTTTCCGTCTTAGACATTTTCATATTTTTCTTATCATTATTAGGTATGGAAACCAGCAAGCCTGTCATCAAGCATTATACATCAGTCCAGCCCCTCTGAATCGTTTGCTTTACTTTACTTTACTTCACTTTAAAGGATTTATTATGCACAGCTATGGAGCCTGGGGCGTAAGGGCGCAACAAGACACAAACAACAATAAACAATTAAGTGCCATGATCATATGCAGGTTGTAGATTCATGATGAGGTCAAGGGTCTTATTGCTTAGGTAAACAGATAAGTCTTCAATTTCTTTTTGAAAATACCTGTAGATTACGTACCTCTTAACTCTAGAGGGAGGTCATTCCAGACCTTAGGGGCAATTGCAAAGAAAGCTGTATTGGATACTTTCACAGCTTCACATTTAGGCATCACTAAAAGGTTCTGATTATTCAATCTCAATGATCTGCCATAAGTTCTTGTGGCCAGAAGCTGTTGTAGATATCCAGGTATTTTTCCCTGTCTACACTCCTGTATGATAGGCAGGATTCGAAAGAGAATTCTCTACTCGACCGGTAGCCAATGAAGAGTACATCTTGCCACTGTAACATGGTATCTCATCTATGGTGCGACCTTTGCTGTTGACCCTTGCCGTTTGGTTTCCAACTATAGTTCTTTTTCCTGCTATTTTTCTTTTGAGAGCACACCGCCTTGTTGGCTGATGTTTATTTTAGGCATTTTCTTAGTTAATTTCGGGTTGACTGTAGACTAATCGCTAATGTAGAGAATATTATTTGTTAGGTTCACCAGATTTGATAAGACTACATGCTCAACATCGTTCATTCTAACATGGTTTTCAGCTTCAGGTAAAAATCGATGGGTATCAGTCAGGAACTGATTGCCGATTGAGTTCATGGGTTCTAGGGCAATCCTTTCTTACGTGTCTTCCCTTTTCAGTTCTTCCAATAGTATCACAAAGACTTTAGTACTATATTTAATGTTCGTAAGGTAGATGGGGCCAGTGTATTGGGACTCATCTTGGTTGTCTCGACCTGTTAGTGAGATATTTAAATCTGGCAAATTTGATAAATTGGTCAGATTATGGTGATTATTGTGACTATCTAAGGCTCCAGTGATCCGATGTATAATAAATTGAGTCTGGACAGCCCTGACTACTCTCTCACACACCTCCTCCTGGTTTATATCGCTCCTCATTTGGAGATCATTCAGCATGTATGGTGAAGCAACCACTTTACTCAAGCTCCGTTTGAGATGATGGGCCGGTGTAGTTATTTGTGCGCCCGTTTGGTCCCCCAACATCCTCTATCATAGATTTCTAAAAGAAAGAGATGATCTTATTTTGCTCCGGTTCACCTACGAATCCCGCTTCTAATATGACCCCTTCCCTTGAGAGCCTGTTTTGCTAATACTATACCAATGGTTGAACATAGGGGAAGGGAACCACTCAGATCAATGTCCACCTTGTGCCAGCTTCTTAAATTGTATTTCAGCATTCTTTTACTTCCTGGATAATAAGCCCAGGGTGCAAAGTCTTACCAGGATACGATTGTCAGCCCACTCCCTCGGTAGATTCTTCTCTCTTAACAGCTTCTTTTGGTGCCCTGCAGAACCTTCTGCACCAGGGACGTCATTTCACCAAAATGCATGGGGTAGCAGAAGTGACATCACACAGCTCTTGACCGCCGGTAACACCACAGGAAGTTATGTCATTTGACCCCACCCCCAAGTGACACCACGGAAAGTGATGCCACATGACCATCAGATGCATTTAACACCCATGTTTCCAGGCACTCTCATTTCAGCCAGATATAAGAACTGTGGCACAGAGGGAGGCAAGATTTGTCCACGATCACAGATTAAGGGAATGCCATTTTCCAGATTCGAAGTGGATGCAGTTCTTGTAACAGGGTAACCAAAATCTATAACACCGGCTATAGCTAGTGTATGAAACATCTATAGATCAATGTACACAGAAGTATCAGGGCACTGATGTGTTAAACAAGACAAAAAAGCACTGACCTCGTGAGGTGTGCGCTATCTGTTTACCCAGGAACAAAATGCTGTACGAGCAAGGCCTGAAAATGAAATAATTGACCAAGAATTAGTATAAACAAGATTCCCTGGTTATAAATGTATCTATGAGCCAGCTACCGCTACCACAGAAGAAACCTAATGTGTGGATGTAAGCTGAGGCCATCTGTCTCGTGTGCATTCATCTTTAAGTTACGTAACAAGCAAGCACATGTTGTTCCCCACAACCCAGAGCTGAACGTCACACCTTAATGTCCTAGGCTTTGATACATGACCCTTCTTCATCCTTTTTTAACAGGGTGAGGTGTGGGGAGTGGGCTGCACTTCCCTCAAGAGTGGGGCTAAATGCATCTATAATTTTCATAGCTTTATGTGCGAGGCGTAGTATTAAATGATCCTTCCCTGGACAGGCCCATCAATGAAGCTTCCATAACGCCTTTCCAAAAAGGAGTTTGAGTGGTGTAGGGTTGGTCACTCCATGGCTCTCTCACTTCTGAGACTCCATGTCCAACGCTCATTTTCTCAAACTGTGTAGGGTCCTGGTCGAGTTTGCGGCCCCTCTCAATGCTTTCAAGGTGAGCAGAGCCCAATCAGTGGAATAGGCCAATATTTGGAGCCCCCTGTGAGCCATGTTGAGGGCTCCCCCAAGCTCCTTGACAAAGTACAGGGCACGTTACATCCCAGGCCGGCCTGGACCACCACGTATGTGCAATCTCCATTATGATAATGCTGCTGCAAGGGAATGCACTACTCCAAGTGAAAGAAGTCAATGTTTTTTTTTTTAATCAAAGCTTAAATGTTTCACCTAGCATAGAAAGAAGGGACAGTGTCTAGTCACAAAATATACCAGCCACCAGTGGTGGCTGGTGAGTTGTTATATTGGAGGACACAATATTTGCCGAAAATATGCGATTGTGACCATGCATAGCGAGGGGGCCCGAACTAACAAAAACGGGTTGGAGGGGACTGGGGGATTATTCCATCTCCCATGTGAAAAACCTTTGAATAATAGGTTAAAATGGTACACTACACAGCACACTTTCTGTTAAAATTTGGGTAGAAGGCCAGACAGTTTGCAATCGGTTTTGGAAGTTGTAGGGTAACTCATGGAAAAACAGTACAATAGATGCAAGTCACCAAAAGTGCACAAGCGCATTTCCCAATGCATTCTAATTGTTCTTTAAAAAAAACACTTAATACCAGAGACCAGTCTCTAAGCATAAGCCCAGGATTCAAACATCTGTTGCTATGCGTTGTCTTGTATCCAAGCCAAACAAGTTGCCCCTGAGCTATCCTGCCGACCCATGACGGTTGCCTTCAATATATGCCAGTATAAAAACATTTTCATGCTGGATGTGCCCATGCATTTACATTACCTGAACTTGGCACAAAGCTGGCTCTGCCAATATATGTCAGTACTCCTATTCAAGAAAATATTTCTGTTGGTTTGCCCATTAAAAGTGACATGTGACAATAAGAAAACATGTCCAAACTGGTTCCAATGTAAGCCCCTCTATACCCATAAGAACACTTATCATCCTTGCTTCAACATAGGTACTCAGTTAATAAAAAGACTTGCTACAGTAAGAAATATATAGGCCGCTACACCAAAATGTCAGTCTAGCAAAGTAATGCTACTTATCATGCTTGCTTTATTGTATTGTATTGTACTGTATTTGGTTATTTATATAGTGCTCTTTCCCCTTTCGATGTGTGGCCTCAATGTGCTTTTTTCCTCGGTTGAGCGCCCTTGGTGACCATAGTTGATGTGGTTAGAAATACCAGGGAGTTTAGCTTAGGAGATGCATGTTTGCATGTTGCCGTTCCAGGACTTAGATGGCTGGCAAGGTTCGACTAAACAGCCCAAGCAAGTTCAGACTCATGGGTGGGTGCTGTTGAGGGTTAGAGATAGATTGCTATTGTTGAGAGAGTCTATGTGAGGCCAGCTATACCGGATTCCTTTCGGGCGGTAGGCACTGTATGCTAGTGGCAGAGGTGTTGAGGTACGTCAGTTGTTAAAGTCTGGACGGCTATGTGTGCACTAGCCCGGGTGTGCTTGGCTGTAGCCGTGTTCTATCGTGCATGGATGCTTGGCCGTGCCTGCGACCTGTGTCCACACTAGTGGTGTGAAGCTATACGTACTGTAGGCTCTGAGGTTGCTCTGCTCAGGCAATATATATCCAGAATTGAGAGTCCAATACCAGTGGGCCTAGACTTCATACTGTGGCAGGTATCCACATTTATTAAACCGAGATGGAGGCTACCCCTAGATTTGAGAATCCTGTATAGTGGGAGAGAGGCCTACTCCTAACAATGCAATTTCAGTATGAGGCTAAACACAGTGAGGTGTGAGTGCAAGGCTAAACACAGCTAGATTTGAGAGTCCTGTATAGTGGGAGAGAGGCCTACTCCTAACAATGCAATTTCAGTATGAGGCTAAACACAGTGAGGTGTGAGTGCAAGGCTAAACACAGCTAGATTAGTTAGTCCTGTATAGTGGGAGAGAGGCCTACTCCTAACAATGCAATTACAGTATAAGGCTAAACACAGTGAGGTTTGTCTGCAAGGCTAAAAGAAGCTAGATTTGAGAGTCCTGTACAGAGGGAGAGAGGCCTACTCTTAACAATGAAATTTCAGTACAAGGCTAAAACAGTGGGGTTTAGGTACAAGGCTAAAAATAGTGAGGTTTGAATACAAGGCTAAACACTGCTATATTTGAGAGTCCTGTATAGTGGGGGAAAGGCCTACTAACAATGCAAATTCAGTAACAGGTTAAACACAGTGGGGTTTGGGTAAGAGGCTAAACATAGTGATGTTTGAATACAAGGCTAAACACAGCTAGATTTGAGAGTCCTGTATAGGGGGCGAGAGGCCTACTCCTAACAATGCAATTTCAGTATGAGGCTAAAAACACAGTGAGGTGTGAGTGCAAGGCTAAACACAGCTAGATGTGAGAGTCCTGTATAGTGGGGGAGAGGCCTAATCCTAACAATGCAATTTCAGTAACAGGCTGAACACAGTGAGGTTTGGGTGCAAGGCTAAAGGCAGCTAGATCTGAGAGTCCTGTATAGTGGGAGAGAGGCCTACTCCTAACAATGCAATATCAGTAACTAGTTAGATTTGAGAGTCCTGTATAGTGGGAGAGATGCCTACTCATAACAATGCAATTTCAGTAACAGGCTGAACACAGTGAGGGTTGAGTGCACGGCTAAGGGCAGCTAGATTTTAGAGTCCTGTATAGTGGGAGAGAGGCCTACTCCTAACAATGCAATTTCAGTAATAGGCTACACACAGTGGGGTTTGGGTACAAGGCTAAACATAGCTAGATTTGAGAGTCCTGTATAGTGGGAGAGAGGCCTGCTCCTAACAATGCAATTTCAGTAACAGGCTAAACACAGTGGGGTTTAGGTACAAGACTAAACACAGCTAGATTTGAGAGTCCTGTATAGTGGGAGAAAGGCCTGCTCCTAACAATGCAATTTCAATAATAGGCTACACACAGTGCAGTTTAAATACAAGGCTAAACATAGCTAGATCTGAGAGTCCTGTATAGTGGAAGAGAGGCCTACTCCTAACAATGCAATTTCAGTAAGAGGCTAAACACAGTGTGATTTGGGTACAAGGCTAAACACAGCTAGATTTTAGAGTCATGTATAGTGGGAGAGAGGCCTGCTCCTAACAATGCAATTTCAGTAACAGGCTAAACACAGTGGGGTTTAGGTATAAAGCTAAACACAGCTAGATTTGAGAGTCCTGTATAGTTAGAGAGAGGCCTACTCCTAACAATGCAATTTCAGTAACAGGCTAAACACTTGGGGGTTGGGTACAAGGCTAAACACAGCTAGATTTGAGAGTCCTGTATATAGAGAGAGAGGCCTGCTCCTAACAATGTAATTTCATTAACAGGCTAAACACAGTGGGGTTTGTGTACAGGGCTAAACACAGCTAGATTTCAGAGTCCTGTATAGTGGGAGAGAGGCCTGCTCCTAACAATGCAATTTCAGTAACAGGCTAAACACAGTGGGGTTTAGGTACAAAGCTAAACACAGCTAGATTTGAGAGTCTTGCATAGTGGGAGAGAGGCCTACTCCTAACAATGCAATTTCAGTAACAGGCTAAATACAGTGGGGTTTGGGTACAAGGCTAAACACAGCTAGATTTGAGAGTCCTGTATAGTGGGAGAGAGGCCTGCTCCTAACAATGCAATTTCATTGACAGTCTAAACACAGTGCGGTTGGGTACAAGGCTAAACATAGTGTGGTTTGAATACAAGGCTAAACCCAGCTAGATTTGAGAGTCCTGGATAGTGGGAGAGAGGCCTACTCCGAACAATGCACTTTCAGTAACAGGCTTAACACAGTGGGTTTTGGGTACAAGGCTCAATGCAGCTAGATTTGACAATGTGGGTGAGAGGGAGGCAGAGGAAACTAATCACAGTATTTTACATACGTTTGGCAAGTGGCTGACTCTACTCCCCACCCAGGCCACTCCTACCATGCTAGTCATTGCTGTTTGACGCCTGGCCACTGCCTTCCCCTTTTGACACCTGCCGACACATCTTGGAGCCGGCAATGCAGGAGCCTCCCTATGCCTCAGGCCTTTAGCCGCAGGGGCTGCCGAGCAGAGGGCTGCCCAGGTTAGGTCCAGAATAAGGAGGGGTGGGCCAATAGGAGCTGGGGTGATGGTGCGGGAGGTGGGTCTCGAGGGGAAAGTTGGAGATGGAGCATTCCAGCCCTCATGGGCCACATTGGGTGAAATGAAGGCCAAAATAAGTTACATGGGCAGCCAAGGCACAGTGCTTACCTGAGGGTTATGGTGGAAATGGCTCAGGAAGTGAGTTTGCAGGGGGGAGTGGACCCTCGAGCAAAACACATGGAATTAACCAATAGGAGCTGGGGGGAGGGCTCGGGAGGCCGGACTCGAGGAGAAAGTTGGGGATGGAGCATTGCGGGCCTCACAGGCCGCATTGGGTGAAATTAAGGCCAAAATATGTTACATGGGCAGCCGAAAGGCACAGCACTTACCTGAAGGCCATGGTGGAAATGGCTCAAGAATCGCATTTGCAGAGGGAGTAGGCCCTCGAGCAAAACACATGGAATTAACCAATAGGAACTGGGTGAGGGCGCAAGAGGCGGGACTCAAGGGGAAAATTGGGGATGGAGCATTGCGGGCCTCATGGGCTGCATTGGGTGAAATTAAGGCCAAAATAAGTCACATGGGCAGCCGAGGCACAGTGCTTACCTTGTGAAACACATTATCTTTCTTCGACTAGGCAGCCAAATCACAACCTAGGACAATCCCTTGTTCGCCAAACGATAGGCATGCATCAGCTCCTGGTCTCTCAATATAGAGACTGGTTAGCTTGGCACCAACAGCTCCCATACTTTTGTCTCGTGAGGCCGACTGGTGCCATACAAACACAGCTATATGACACTTCCTGTATTGGGAATGTGTATAAAGAAATATTGAAAGCATCATGGATTGTAAATAATGAACAAAAAGTTTGCATCTCACATAAAGTTAAATTAGTGACAGGTTATGTACAGGCTACTGGTTCTCTAGAAAGCTTGTGCCTAGTAGGTAATACCTGATACTCAGGAGCTAGTTTTAGCACCTGCAAATAAAATCTGAATTCGACTCTGCGACACCCCAGAGAAATGGTGTCTTGTGGATCTTGGGTGCCATAGATGCACTTGAGCCACACACCTGTCCCATTGGGTCACAAGGACCTGTCCAGTAAGATCTCTGCTGAAGAACCCCCCCTGCATTCTCGGCAACTCTGGCTTTAGCTCAGCTGGTGGGCAGGAGTGCAGAAATGTGAGGAAAAGGTCATACAATTACATTCTCTATGCTGGATCTTGAAATCCATCCTGTAATCCAGAGCACAGTGTAGAAAGCCTGCTGAGAAGAGGGGGGGCTGGGTGTGAAGGAGTATCAGCTATGTTGGGTCCTCTTCCAGCTGCCCCTGATTTGCTGCAGAAAGGTCTACAGCTACTGACCAATGCCCCACAGCAATCAATAAGGGGCTTTGGAAAGGTATGACTTGCATGTCAACGGAGTAAAAGCCACACTGCAGTGCACTGTGCACATTATTTTATCTTGTCATTTCAATCAAAATTCTCATTGTAGCTTTGATGTGAACAATTGGGAAATGAATGGGCTAGGGTGCAGGTCACCTCTCAAGCATACATTGCAGGGCATAGCTCCATCCCTGTAATGCAAATGGAGAATTGTAGATACATCCCTGTATTTCATGAACACTTCGCTAAAGCTTATAGCAGCATCAATGCTCATAACATTGGGGGTGGGCAGTGGAGGCTTCTATGATGCACACCGTGGTGGTAGATTTGCATGCAATGAATAGAGTAAGCGTTGCCCTGTGTGAGGAACCTGAGGGCGTCCTCACCTCTTTCCCTCCCGCCCCCGGCATCCTCTGCTCACGTGGCCAGGGAAAGGCCATCGCATTTGGATCCCGACACTGGGGTGGCTATGCAAAGGAGGATCACATGGGTGGAGGGAACCTGGGGAATGGTGGAAGATGTCTTTTGGTGAGACATGGTATCCCCCTTTCCCATGTCAAAGTAAAGCCAACATCTCCCCTGCCTTTGTAAGCTATGGTCAGCCTTTAACTCTTTATTCTGACCAAAATGTCCCACAGTCCGTTGACCATAAGACTGGGGCGAGGAGGAAACAACTAGTTATATACACTCCCTCCATTCTGGTACTGAGACGAGGAAGAGGGCTCAAGTACTAGTCAAGCATGTCTCACTAATCAGCTTCACCAAAGTCAGGCAATCAATGTGGAGGACTTGCACCTGCATCAAGTCTATAAGAGGGAGAAACGGCATAGGGAGAAGAGCTGGCGAAGGACACTACGTATGGAGGAACCGACTGGAGGGAAGCCAGGACAAGCAGGAGTACAAGAGAGATGGCCGTGAGAGGGTAATTTGTCCTCCCAGTGTCCACTGCAGATGCTGTGGGGCACTGAAGCCTCTAAGGTGCAGCCAGCTACACAGTGAGCAACAGAGGCTCTCGACAACTCGTGCTGTGGAAGAGCAGAGTTGTGAACTACCCAAGATATTGTGTGTTGCTCGCTGGGAAGCCTGTGGGAAAGCAGAGCAAAGAAGAGGAAACAAAGAAGCCTGGAGGGGCGAACACTTACTGGCGAGTGCAAGGGAACACCCAGACCGGGGAGCTCTGGGGCTGGAAAAAAGACATACCTGAATGCCGCACACTGAATCTTGTTACGCATGCTATGACAGGGCAAATGAGGGGATTGTGAATAACAAACTACCAAGTATAATAAGTACTATTGAAGAGTGTAACGATCACTATTGAATACCGAACTAACTAAAAGGATATATTGTGGATGTTTTGAATACGGCAACAGGACATTGGTGCTGAATAATAGCAACATGGTGAGAAGGGCTAAAGTATCACAGAGTGAATTATATGAGGTACAAGTGGTGAAGCCAAAAGACTGCTAAGAAGAATGGGAAATAAGTATTGAGCCAAGATACAAGAGTCCACAGGATGATAGAGGAAAACCTATGTTGGGCAGAATCTGAAGAATACAGATAGAGAGCAAATTGCATAGGGTTACTGGTTGCGTGACCTGTAAAAGTTGAACTTTGTGGAGTGAAAACTGTGCCTGAACCGAATGACCCACTGAGAATCAACGAGACGTTGAACTGATTATTCTGACCCAGTGGATTTGAACTGCCTTTTCAGTTTTTACTAGCTGAAAGAGTCTGCGGTGTGGGGAAGGGAAGCCCAGAGGCCTTTTTAGTTATTGTGGAACTGTGTTGAACACTTGACGAAGGAAACACTGAGGTTTTTATGTAACTATTTTGAACTTGAGAGAACGGGAAGCTGAGAGAAAGCCAAAGAGCTGGAAGAAGCTCTGAACTTTATTTTTGAGCACTAATTGGCTATTGACATTCCTAGACATTGTATAGATTTAGTTGTGAGGGTAAGTAAAGCTTTTGGACACAGACAGACTTAATTTGAACTTCCGTATACCTACTATGCTTAGTTTTGTTAGGTAAGGGAATCCCACCTTAGCATAGGACAAGTTAGGCCTTACTCCATCCTGACATTTAAAATAAATAAAGCGTTTCTTAGAAAGTTGAATCTGTCGTCAGTCTTACTTCCTGATGTCTTCACACGTGTAATATGTATCACTGTGGTAGGATCTTCCCGTAGTGTGCACGATGATTAGTACAATTTTGTGTATTAAATATAAGGTGGTAGTGGCTCCTCAACGTAATCTCTAGCACAGTTCACAGCACACTACCCCCTCCAGTGGAGACCTTTCCTTTATTAGGCTTTTTGTTGATTATTCCACCAAAAACTGTAAGATGGAGCTTTTGTGCCCCGAAAGTAGGTTTGTTGCTTTCATAAACAGAAAAACACACTCTGAGAATCAGAAGCAGATCATTGTGTTGTTATTAAAGATGCTGAGTAATAAATGGCATGTCACAATAAGCAATGGTCAGACTGGCTGTACCAAAATGCCAGTCTAGCCAGCTAATGACACACATAAACTTGGCTTTGCCCAAAGATAGCAGTAACACAAGCAAAGTCAATAAAGGATGTGATAAAAATGCTCTAGTGATCCCCGGTCTCCCAGGGCCTTACACACACACACACACACGCATGCATCCACCCACCCATAACATCCAAACACACACACACACACACACACACACACACACACACACACACACACACACACACACACACACACACACACACACACACACACACACACACACACACACACACACACACACACACACACACACACACACACACACACACACACACACACACACACACACACACACACACACACACACACACACACACACACACACACACACACACACACACACACACACACACACACACACACACACACACACACACACCCACCATTCACTCATCCATAAACCTCTCATGTCTACATGCACTGCATTCTCCACACCAGAATACACCCACCCACCCAGAACATTGAAACGCACACTATCACATTACTACTCGTTCACCCACTACTCACTGACCCATACACCTTCTCTCGTGTCCACTGCACTGACACTGCATTCTCCACAGAGATACATACCCATCCAGAACGTGTAAACACACCATCACTTTTCTACTCATTCACAGACCAGTCACTCACTGAAACACATTCTCTTACATCCACTCTCACTTCATTCTCTACACACGCACCGACCCACTCACCCAGAACATGTGTGGGATAAAATATAGCCCCTGAATGCCAGAAATAAAGAGGCCAGAGTGATTTGCAAGAAACTGGCTAAGGTGGAGTCCCATTGAAGTTTAAATCCAGCACAGAATTGGTGATGTCAGACATGAGGCTTATTGAACTAAAGACAGTCCTAAATTTCAAATGAAGGAGACATATGTTGGGAAGCTCAAAAGTGCAAAGATAGGTTCAATGCATTTCAGCAAGGGACGAGAAAGACATAAGGCTGAAAATGCTGTTTTACTAAATCCATCGAAAGCTACACTTTCTACTTAAAGAGACAGATAGCAGCGTTTACTTTATTTTCAATGTAATACCAGATTGTGATCCAGAAATCTCAAGTGAAACCAAGCTTAATGCAATTATCAGAAATAAAAGAACTTCATTTTCCCCATCCCAAAGGACAGTAATGCAAAGAGAAGTGCCCACTTGATTTCAAGGTGAACATGTTTTTCTCATATAACTCCCCTGTGTATGGACAATCCAGAAGTGATACTCATGCCTTTTGCAACTGTGAGATTAAAGAAATACATTACACATGGATATAAGGCCTGTATGCCTTATAAAATGCTTTATGTAAAATGCATAGTGTGTGAGTTAAATGCCATTTCTTGCAGAATTGTTCATGCAGCTGGGCATTTCTAATGAAATGAGACTTTAACCTCAAAGACCTTTCCTCTGCTTGTCCCAGAGAGGGAGGTCTGTTTGTCAACAATCAATCAGGTCCATTGCTTAAAAATACAAAGAAATACACTGCCATTGATGGTAACCACGGTGGAAATAGATACAGCCCTGTCTGTTTGTTTTCAGCAGAAGTGACCTGGAGGTCACAACTCCCATACAATGTGCATTAAAGCTATAGCCTGGACCATTGGGAGGCCAAGGAGTGATAGGCAAAGGTTAACATGAGCCAGCACCTGGCTGGTCACATGTGTAAGGGTAAATGAAACTTAGAAAAAAAGGTGGGGCTAGAGTGAGTGAGGCCTATGAAGCTGAGGTTTAATTAATAGAAAAATACATTGTATTGCACAAAAAGGGCAGCATATATGCCACAACACTAATTCCAGACTTTTATTAAAGTGACCGTAATCCCATTTGAACCATGCCAAGACGATTTCTGTGTGATAAAAATAACAGAAGTTATTCAGGAACATTTGATTTGGGGCTTCCTGTTATTCTGACAGATTTGCAAGTTGGTGTGAGGGTGAAGGACAAAATTAACCTGGGAACTTTGAAGTGTCATATTTTTCACTGATGTGGCTCCTGAGTAAACAAAGAAAAACTGTATCCCTGCACAAAGAAGGGTGTGTCAACTTCAAATGGGAATCATCGGATTTGCCTTAAAATGTGGTTCTTAAAAATATATCCATACATGTAAAGATTTTAAAAGTAGGGTACTTGTCATGCTGATAGATTTTCAAAGTTTAAACATGCCAAACCCACATGTCAATTTGGGATGACAAAGCTTTCTCCTCCACCAGCTTTCCTAACTCACACCCCTCAATTCTTTGTCCTGTTAGCACACACGTGGGAGGTGGGTAGGGAGAACCAACCAATCCCTTCTGCAGGAATCATGAGAAGATTGTGATGTAATTTGCCCTATAAGTAGACCCGTTTGCATCAGACTTGGGCTTTTTCACTTTATTTCAGGAGGTAACCTGCCGCTGAACTCTTGTGAGACACACCCAAGCAGAGAGGCCCCAATCTTGCTTTGGAGAGAGGGACCAGGAGACATAGAAACTGACCGGGAACCCTTGGAGGAGCCAGACAGTACTATAATTGACTGATGCCCTTGCGGTCCCAGAGGTGCCCTGCTGTTCCCTGTTGCCCAGAACAAGACCTCTCCTGTAAGTTAAACTATCCCAAAGCCATAGACTGTGCAGGCCCTGCATTTCTCAAATATTGTCCTAGTTATTTCCCTATAGCAAAATACCCTGTTTGTCTGTTTAGATCCTTAGCATATTTAATTAAAGTAAATAAATTAATTCCCCTATAGATATCACGGGATGTGTTTTGTTAGCATTCAAAACTAACAAGCTCCTCCCAGTGTGTTTTGAGCCGGTATAGACATACAGATTTGATTGACTATTTGTAAGAAAACCCCTGACTTCAGTACAGAAAGGGGGGTCCTGAATCCAAAAGAATGAATCCCCAAAAACTTGTTTCCAAGTGAGTGCGCAGGGTGCAAAACTACATTCCCCATTGATCCCCTGCATTCTAAATCATAAGTGTGAAGCCTTGTGTTTCATTTGCATGTGTGGTGGAAAAAAATAAATTGGCCCTTTGTTCGCAGTGTGCTCTGACCCAAACCACAAAGCCCTGTCTGTTCTTTTTATGTGTGGCAAAACAATGTTTCCCCTTGAATCCCTTTTTCCAAAGAGTGCATTTTTCTATCAGAACCCAAAACAATGTTCCCATTGTGTTCCCACTCTCTGCCACTGGCCTTCAATTCAGAGGGGTCAAGTCTAATTGATGTTTGGAGGGTAAGGGTTGCTGGGAGAAAAAGTATTATAACCAAATCAGCAATCACTGTGTGCTTTGAATTGTCCTTTTTCTGTATTGATGAGTTATTTGAAAAGAAAGCTTCAGGAAATTGTGACTGTGCATCTTAGTATTATCTCCGTTTTGGTGCCATTACTGAAGTCATGGTTGTTCTTGTGTTGCCAGAGCATTGGTGGCTGGTGTTAGTCTGTTTGTCAAATCTGCTTAAAAACATTAATAAATCTTTATTCTTACTACACACTGGCCTGGTTCCTAGTCCATTGTGGCATAGGGTATTTGCTGGGGTTGGGTGCAAGACGGGTTGGAGCCTTACCAAACTGAATAAAAATAATAGTACTTTGCAGCACACCACCTTGATTGGGGGGAAAGGAAAGGAACTCCCTAAGTTGATTGTGACGTGTAATAAGCCGCAACACACTCATACACACACACTATCACATTTCATCTCATTCAGCCACCACTCTCTGACCTATAATACATCTGACACGCACTTCACCCACACAAAATGCACATCAAATGTCTTTTTAAAAAACACCTTCTTAACTGTTCCTCCATCTTCGGTCCGTCACTCCAGGCCACCCTCGGCTCCTCCCTGCTGCTCACAAACAGGAACCAGGAAGCTGGGAGACCTACCTGGTTCCTGTATGTGAGCCGCAAGGAAGCTGGAGGAGAAGGGGTTGGAGATGAACATGCCATGTGACAAGTGCCACATGTCAAAGTCGGCTCCAACCCCTACCGGGCGCCTCCTTCTTGCGCTGGGGCTCCCCGGCCCAGCCTTCACCCTGATGGGTTAAGACCGGGCTGGGGCACCCACAGACCTTGTAGCTTAAGTTAAAAAAAAAAAAGAAAACATTTGTTTTTTTGTTTTTACAGGTGTTTCAAGGGAGATTGCAGGGGAAGCAAGGGAGACCACAGGGGTCGCGGTGACCCCCCACATTACGTCCCTATTCTGCACCTAACTGCATACAACTGTGCTCAGCTCACGATTCGCTAGCGCAAAGGTACCTGAGCTTTTGTGCAGAGACACATCTGTTACAATCACAGGAGCAGCCGCTAAAGGGGCTCCTTCTGCTCCTGCTTCAGACTGATGTTTACGCTCAGGCTGCACACAACTGCACTTAGCTCGCTCTTCATTAAGGCGAAGGGAGCCATGCTTTTGTGCAGCGATACAGCTGTCGCAATGACAGCAGAAGCGTTACAGGGGCTATACGTCCTTCTGCACCTGCTCGAGAGTGATATGTCCTCTCAGGCTGCACAAAATTGCACTTAGAAATCTCTTCTTCACATAATTCACAGTGCACACAATTGCTAGAAACATCTCCATTCCAGCGAGCTTTAAAACTTGACAATGTTACAATGCCTAGTCTCATTTTGCTAATTAACGTTTTTGTAGGTTTAGGGCAGGGAAAATCCAAGTTATTTTTTAAAACCAATACTACATTTGGTTTAGAAATACTGTATTGAAAATGTCTTATTTACACTGGAATCACACATGTCTTTTAGCAACTAGTACTCAGACATCTGCCTCAGTTTAGTTTTATAGTAGGGGCCGTACACACTACGATTGTCCCAAAGATGGGGCACGCCAAATTTCATAGACATGCTTTTTATATATAAAAGTTGAGGTATTTTCATTACCTGCTGATTCAAAATATCCTGCACACTTTCAAGATACATATGCGATTTCAAAGCATTTCACAATTTGAGTCAATATTGCAATGGTTTCAATTTCAGCAAACAGTGCATACCATACAAGCCCAATATTTGGGGCGCTGCTTGGTAGACCCAACAACAATTTTAGGATCCTATTCTCCTTCACTAGGGAAGCAAAATTAGCATGTCCCCACAGTTCTGCAGAAAACGGTCTGAGATAGCAATCCTTCAGAAACTGCTGCAGTGGTCTACGTGCAATCTACAGGTCCCAGGTTTAAATATAGGTAACAACAACACATCATTTGATCATTCTGAAGTTGATAAAATTAGCAAATGGAAGTGGCCAGTTGTAAAAATGTGTCTGACGAGCAGAGTCTGTCACTTGCTCGGCATCCATGGGTCTATTTTTCATCATTCATAGGTAAATACATTGAGTGGTATTGAGGTTGAGAATATAACAATATAGACATCTATACCAGGCATTATTCTGTGAAAACCCTGCAATGTCGGGGGAGAGGCGTTCATCCATTAGTAATGCATGACTTTTAATCCTGCTGAGCTTCCTTCCATGAGCACCACTGAGGTTAATAATTGTATAATAGGGAGAGTTCATCACTGAAAGTCAATAACCTCGCAAAGGCAGGGATGTCTGAGGTAGAGTCAGTGACAAGTCAAGAATCGATGATGCAGATGCTCATTCCTCTGACATTGTTTATATCCAAGGGGCAGACACATAACATATTGTTATAGAAAAGATTTAAAAGACAGCTGAAAGCAAAGAGTGTTTTGGTGTCTATATTAAAGAACTAGCCAATTTCAAACAATTGTTTCAAGTAGACTTTTGTTTTCTTTTGACATCACTGGCAGGAAAGGGATTGCACTTGTATACTAGGTGTGCACTTTGTTTTCTTGAACAGGGTCTACCAACAAAGGGGCTGACCTCTTCAATGCACTTTTTGCAGCAACATTTTATCATCAAAAAGTGGTCATGAGCGTAACCTGAAGTTGTCAGCCAAACATTTTTTACAATAATCTAACCCCAAAAATACCAAATGCAGAAAATATTTGGCTGATTTGAGGTTCAGCGGCATCAATTCTTCTGTACCAATTAATAACTTGGCAACCAACTAGCATTTGGTCTGGTGATATAAGTGCATGCCTAGATAAAAGTCGATTATGGTGTTGCTCCCCTGAAACCGAAAAGAAATGTAAAGTTTTATGTCATGCAATGGGGTCATTGTGATGTAGTATAGTGGATAGTAGTGAAAAAAAGATAGCCTATGCTATTTTAATTTCCCACTCGCTCTCACGTATATCAATTTAATGTGTTACATGGATGGTCTTTCCAGAATGTCTAGATAATGCTGGTGGGATTTCTTTCACATATCTGACTAATGTGAGGCATGGCTACTGTTCGCCAATCTCTCTAGCTGTGGCACATGACTGGAAGGGGGGTGGAGGGTGGTGGGGCATATAGGTCTTCCTTAATTTCTCTGCTATTGTCCCTTATATGTGCTATTGAGCCTCTGTGCATTTCTTTCGGCCCTCTTTGCTTTTGCTGCTATTGTCCCTTTGTGCTGGTTATTAGCTGTTGAATAACCATGTTTTTATTCATTTCCTGATGGTGAGGTGGTCTTCTGTGGTTGTACTTTCCTTAGGTATTGTGTTCTATAGGTTAGCAATTAAGCGTGAGAATGCAGTTCCTCTGAATTTCGTTTTTTCGTATTGTTTTGTCTCTATTTGGAGGTCGGCCCTTGAGTCTTGAGTGGTCAAAGCACCACATTTCAGTTGCCTGTGCTTTAAGCACATGCAGTCCAATCACATTGCTCACCTGTAACGCCAAAGCAAGCCTACTTTCATCTCTTACAGCGCCTCGTTGCCCCAGGGTTGTAGTGCACTACAAATTCAAAAATAAAATAAAAAATAAAAATAAATCCTTTATCAGTGAATTCGACCTGTTGCGAGGATTTCATTGTTGCATCCTAGTTGCATAGTTTGCAAGCAGGGCTTTCAAAATCTCATGCGCCCATTACCATTGGGTATGATTGCAAACCACGTAGAATCTAGTCTACAAGCTTCTGTTCCGTCTTTTGGTGGTGTCCTGGCAAGGACATTTTTATTGATTGCAGCATCCCCTGGCTGGTCCTGCATGAGACCAGTTGTTTTGTTGTCACTAGCCTTGATGGGTGGTGCTGAATTATTCTTCAGATTTGACCAAAATAAGACGCCCTGACACTAAGATGAAAAATACTTTGTACATTTGGCCACACGCTTCAACATGAGTTAATCAAATCTCATGGGCCCAAACAAATCGCATGAGCCCAAACATTTGATTCGCGGGAGAGGTAAACCCATTTGTGGGGCTAAATAGTCAAATTTGCCATAACATATTGTAAGAGGAAGGCAAGCATTTTGAACAAAAGGCAGAGAATACAGTGGCAATACCCTATAAATGCAACAGACTAAAGGGCAAATGAACACTTTATAAATAATTTAAATGAGTTAATAAGTTAAACCCCAAGGACCACGGTAGTTTCATGTGTAGCCTTTCATCCACGTGCAGATGATAAGAGGAGTTTAGCTGGGTAATCATTTTTGAGACATGATCAAGGCACAGTCATGTTGCAATGAATGAAGCAAACAGCTGTGTCTGTTTCAGTACAGGAACACTGCCAATCCATCCCCTCGGCCCACCCGCCAATGAATGCCTCTCAAAACTTTTTTATTGGCATTATGGACATGATGAGTGTTCCTGTGTATGCATAGGGACCTGTACTGCCCTAGCCATCATAAACATGTTTTCTTAGTCACATTACATCTTTCATGGTATTATAGGAAATTCGAACATGGAGATGGCATTAATTATTACTGGCATTATGGGCAAATCGGCCATAATGAGTGCTCTCACAATAGTGCAACACGACATATGTTTTTGAGGACTTGCTTTACAAGGGTCTGTGAGATTTGGCACTACGAATCCCATAATCCTCAGCTGACATATTTAATAGTGATGGATGATGGGAATCAAAGTCCAAAACATCTTGACAACCACAGGTTGCAGAATCTTGAATCACACATTGATCAGTGGTACATATCTGATATAACCCTTACGTAAACCTGGACCCAGGTACGTTCATTCTCACAAAGGGCTCTGCAAAACACAGAATTTCTCTTTTAAATACTTTATTATTAAGCTGACATGTTTCAGAATCGCATACAGTGCTTTTGAATGCGTCCCAAAGTCTTCTTGAATAGCAGTTTTATCTTGACGCACTATGCTGTTGATGTACAAATCCGTTCACACGCCCTTCCAAGCCCTCTTTTCTCCTACACATGCCAAAGGGAGATTTGTTTTCAAAGTCTTAGCAGGTGTTTCAAGAGCACATACAAAGAAAACATTGAAACAAAAAGAGGCAGTTGAAAGGCTTGGCGTGTAATGGAAAATCAGGAAGATGGATCGAGCTGTGCCCAAAAACATTTTGGTGAAATATAGGAAGCGGTGTAACATTGTCCGGCTGCGTAGCCAGAAAGCTGGTGCACATAACGACATAATGAAGGGCTTTCTGAAAAATGTGTTTATTTACGCGATACAGAATTGAAAACACCTCTTTAAAAATCACGACTTTAATAGGCATTAGCCAAAGCAAAAACGGACATGCGACTGTGAGTCAAGAGCAATCTTTCCCTCCCCTACTGGCCATTTGAACAATTCAAGCCTGCTGAAAACCGTCAGCATGGACACTGATCACAGGCCACCATCACAGGCTGCTGTCATGTGAGGAGCACCTTCATTTCTGGGCGTTGTGTGGATGCTTGACTAAAAGAATGCACCTCTGTCGCAAGTGCTGCAGTTCTCCCAGGAGCAATTGGATCTGATTCACCAAAGGAAATGCAACTTCGTCTTTCACGTATCACGTTTCACGTGACCAGGGCTTCCGTTCGACCTGTCCTCAATGGGGTCAGTAATTTCAACTTCCTTTTCCTTAATTGAAACTCTTGCGTTTCGATCAAGTGTGACTTCCTCGTGTAAAGTTGGTTTAGGGGCTGTTTAGTTTTCGTGAGTCAACCCCTTGTTGTAGAGCATAGGGAACGAAAATGCACCAACATTCAGAAGATTACACAAGTGACGTGCCACAGCCTTTTAACCTGATGGCAGTGACACCTTAAGCTCATTTGACCGTGATGCCACTGAACTAAAAATGCACTAAATAGCGTATACATGTTTAACAAAATTACTAGAAGAGACACAATTTTATTTTAGTTATCAACAGCAAATGTACTAAGGTGTTCCCACAACGTGCATGAGGGACTCAGGGGGAAAGCCTTCCTAGTCCAAGGGTAGAGTCAGTGTCCGTAAATCCTTTTCCACAAATATTTTTGCATTCTGGAGTGCTGGCACACATACCATCATATCTAAAAGACAAAACGCTAAGCTAAAATTCCTCATAAAATGGAACTCAGAACACTAAGAACAGCTCAGCCTCTTCTTTCAGCTCAAGAGCCCACTGCAACTCAACGGGCTCTGTCTAGTCGCTAGACCTAATAAAAGAGATAGCGAAACCATTTATTTCTTCCTCAACTAAACACTGTTCCAGTAATTCTTTGAACACTCTTACACTACGTCTAGACCCCTTGTACACAATCGCTTTCTAGGCACTAGCACTATGCCCGCCAAAATGAACTAGGCAGAGCCCATCAGAGGGCGATCTGCCAAAAATGTTGCTCTTGTTGCCTCCCTGCCTCGCCCTAGCACTGCAGTCTAATAAAGCAAAAGTGTGAGTGGTCGAAGTGGGGAGAAATAGTAGTGGAGCTATGGATTTTGTAGAAAAATTGGTGTTGTTTCCAGTGATGGCTGGTGAATTTTATAAATGGATGGGACTGGGAATAAACATTTACAATAAATATGTGGTAGAAACCAAGCGTAGCGAGTGAGCCTTAAATCAATGAGAAGGGTTCAGAGGGTTATGCCCATGAGAATTATTTTTAAGTAATGGGTTAAACAGTGCTTTTTGCAGCGCATTTCCAGAGATTACAAACAGATTTCTAGGGTAAGTCTTGAAAAATCAATTTGATGCAGAATCACCAACAGTGCACAGGAGCATTTCCAAACACATTTTTATGATGCGTTTCCCACCACAATGCAATGTTCTGCCATTGTAAACAAAGTAATGTAATGCTGAGTGCACCCATACATGTCCATGTAGGTTAAACCAATATTTACACGTATGAATGTACTAGTGTTTGCTTTGACCATATTACCAGTAAAGATACTATAGGCAAACATGTCCATACTGGCAATTGAAACATGTCCTGACTGGCTGCACGTGTTGGCTGGTGAGGCCACATAGAAAATGCTCATCATGTTGGCTTTGCCCTTAATGTCAGTTTAAGATTGCATGCCACAGTAATAAAACATGTCTGTGCTGGAAGAACAAATTACAAATGCCCACACCACCCATATTATGGATACACTTCATGATGACTTTGACCTCTCAACACAGATCAAAATGCCATGCCATAGTAAGAAAACCTGTCCAGATTGGCCACGCAAGAACACTTATATTGGCTTTAGCTTAACCCAAGTATAAAATGCAATTTATAATAAGAAATAATGTTTCATCTTGATGCATAAATGCTACTGCAATGTAAGAATGTACATTTTATTTGCTTTCCCCGCTATGCCACCTCTGAAAACATTTCAGTGCACCAACACCCCCTTAAACTCCAACCTCCATGCAAACACATATTCATCCACATTCACACCAGCAGGCATGCACCCATGCAGGTTCCGTCAATTATTCACACACGCACAGAATATTCACACTACATTTGTATTCGCATGCGTACCCATACCCACCAGTCACACTGCACTCTTACATACCCACTAATACAGACACCTCTTGCCAAAAGACATGGATTCACATCTGACATCCACAGATGAATACACAAATGCAAAAATGCTTTTTTTACCCATTACCTGTTTTCCTGCAGATCCAAACTCAACGCGAGGATCTTCAATCCAATCCTCTGTCTCCAGGATTCCACACATATAGGAACCAGAAAGCAGGGCGAGCTTCCTGGGTCCTGACATATGTGATAGAATCACAGTACCTACATCTCACAGCCACACACTGAAATGTGCAGTGAGGCGCAGGAGCACCCTCGCAGCATATTTGAACCTGCAGTTTGCCAGCCTGCACCCGAATGGGCCATACAAGGCTGGGGAAGCAAAATACCCTGGGCCTTACTTTGCTTATTGGGCATGTGTGCTGTGGGACTGAAGTTTAAAGGGAAACCAGTCTTCCTAATTACATTTTGGTGGATTGTCTATAATGTGTGGCATCCGGCAGGTTCACACCCTCACTCCCTTTTCAGACGGTCTGCTCTTGCAACAGGGGAGAAAATGTAATGTTGGTTCAACCACAGTTAGTGCACTATAATAGAATATCTGGTGCACTGATTGGATGGTGAGACTATGTCTACCTGTCAAATCAAGTCCTATTCTAAGGGTGTAAATGTAATCACTTATACGCAGTCACATTTATGCAGTTGAAGCCAGGGTGAGATTACATTATATGCCCAGGATCACACATTTAAGCTAAACAGTGAACAGGGATTTCAACCCACTGTGCAATTTGGGCACAGCCATCTTCCTCCACATTTTACTTGGAACAAATATTTAAGTTTTGGGTGTCAATGAAGACCTACAATGATACTGTCCTATAGTGTTTACTTGCAACATACACAAATTGCATAGTAAAGCATCATGACAACATGCAAATTCTTATAGCAGCATGTTGGGCCAAAATAATATCAGTGTACCTTTTAGTTTCCACATCCTAAATGGAAAACAATAAGATGCAAAAGGCAAAATATCTATTTACCCACTTTATTTTCAGTGATTTAAGACACACTCACAATAAAATAATTTATGTCATAAACTCACTTAGGTTTGGAGATTCGTCACAAACCTCCAGCATGACGTGTTGTTATGTATGGTTTTAAGAATATTCAACTAAGGACATCAAAGCAAACTTTAGTTTTTAGCATCAAACTATTAGACATTATGGGTGGCCTGTCTGGCCCCTGACCTCCTGCTCACACCCTGTCAGGACGAGGCTGTTCATCCCAGGGGAAGGCGTTGGTGCTCTGCCTTGGGGGGGCTTGGATCAGCAACACGAGCGAACTATCTCAGCACCCTCCCACCCCCCTAAAAATGATTCGCATTTTACCACCTGCATGGGACCGGATAAAGGTAAGAATCTCTTTCCATTTACAGAGGACTTTGAACATGTTTAATTAACATTTACTTAGAGCTGTACTGCATTTCCCATTATATTGTAAAAAAAGGTGGTGCAGGGGTTGCTTGTTTTACCCAGTGCAATGCAGTTTAATTATTCACCTGTGTGTTTGTTCTATTTTTGAAGCATTTTTATAGTGCCAGGTTGCTGGATACCTTCTAGGCGCCTGGCTATGCTTGCATAGGTAAAAAAAGCAATGGATTCCCCCCTTTTTGCAAATGCTCTGGGTTCATGTCGTCTCCAGCTTTACCCATCCGCTCTCAATTGTATTCATTTTCCCCCACGGTCGGACTGGGCCATAAAATTGTCTTGGGCACCAATGAAAAAGTGGCCCACAGTTGCAAAGGGCAAGTCATTCGTTTTGTGACACTGTTTAGCCAAGGGGGAGGTATTTTTATAACATGGGACAAAATTGTGCATTTAAATGAATATTTATTCAGCAACACTGGTCAAAACTACTATCTGCATAGTTAAGTAACTGATAAAAGTGGAAACACGCAGCTTCTGGGCACTATCCCCTGAACTCAGACTAGTGCAGTGCAGTACAGTATGCTTGGGTCGGGAGAGAAGGACAGCACTGAACCATCCTTCTCTCCCGACCCAGCACCTGGCCTGGCCCTGTGACCTCCCGCACGCACCAAAACTAAATAAAAAATGCTCAGGTCAGGAGAGAGGATGGCACTGAACCGTCCCTCTCTCCCGACCCACTAGTCATCTGGCCTGGCTGGACCCTGACCTCCCGCCCGCACCATGCACTGCACTACAGCAGTAAAGTACAAACAATATGCTCAGGTTGGGAGAGAGGGACATCACTGAACCTTCCTTCTCTCCCGATCCAGCCCCTGGCCTGGCCCTGTTACCTCCCGCCTGCACTAAAACCAAATACAAAATGCTCAGGTTGGGAGAGAGGGGCGCCACTGAACGATCCCTCTCTCCCTACCCACTACACTCGCCTCCATCTGTGTCCCCCCTTTACCTACCTGTCTGGCAGCGCAGCCTGTAGGAGGTAACAAAATTCTAGGCCTGGCGCAGTACAACTCCGACAGAAGCTGCTGGTCACTGGCCCACGCTTGCGCATAGTGATGGGCTTGTGCAGAAATGAACGGCACTGCACCTCAATGCACAGGCGTGGGCCAAGGCTCTGACATCTGCCTACTGTCTGCAGCCTGCATCAGACAGTGCAGTGCTGCGACCGTTCCTATACTTTTACTTTGAAAAGGAGCACTCCAGAGCGGTTTCTTTATAAAATAAATGTATAGGAATGGTAATGGAGAAAAAAAATGTAGAGGAGCACCGCTCCCATCCGCTCCCCCTCACTTCGATCAATGAGAAGTGTGCTGTACAGGACTATGGGCCTGATTACGAGTTTGGTGGTGCCAGAAAAAAGTGGCAGTGAATCCATTAGCCCCACTTTTTTGGGTGGTCAAGACATTACTGCCATTTTTCCTGCACCGTCAAATTAGAGGTTTTGTCGGATTTAACACCGGTGGTATTACCACGTTGTAAATCGGCCAATTTTTAGAGGAGCAGCAGTAGATTCACCTGCAGCTTTACCCACAGAAATCTGAATTTACCGTACAGTAATACCGCTGACAGTAAATCTGCCAAAAATGCATTCATCTCCATGGAGACCTATGGACTCCATAAATGGGGAATGACGTCGCCCTACTGGTACTTGGAATACCATGGTAACCCCATGGGACCAAGTGGCGGTAACAGTAAGCGATTTTGGAAGTAATTCGGTTTATTATCACTGACTTACCGCCAAACTCGTAATGAGGTCCTATGTAACCTTACATTTAATATATACTAGTACATCATTGTAGGTCAAACTGCAGCCTCATCTACACATTCATCTCATGCTAGGCTACTAAGTATCGTCATCATAGATTGCTGACTGTAGAAATGCCCAGTATTTCTAATGTCGGGTCACAGAACTCAAGGCAGAGCACACCTTGCATTACATGACTTGCAGCCATTTTCAGTCCAATACAAACATATTCATATGAAAGAAAACACAGCAACAATTTTGAAACAAGCATGCTGGTGTAGAGACCTGGAATGCTGTCTGCTACTGGCCAATGGTCTTAACATATGAAACTGATGTGTAGAACTCAGCAGACACCTTGTTTTTTCCTTAATACTATTTAAAAAGTCACATTGCATATGGGTGGAACAAAGTAAGCACGATCGCAGTAATGGGCTAGCATTTCAGAGGTGATGTTGGAAATCCCATAAGTTATCCACTAACACGTGCAGCCGACCGTGACACACTTTGCAATTATATGGATGATAAAATATACACAGGCTATTCAGCTATGCTTTAAATACCAAGATCAAAAAGCAACACAACTATCAAAACGTGTTTGAAAGACACTGAAATGAGAAAAGGTTCCCAGAGCATGAAGGATGCATTCTGAAATATGAATTAAGCTGTTTGCCTATCGGAGCTGCGCAGGATGCAGGCACTATTGTTGCTTGGGAAAAGACAGAGGAAAAGCTGCTGAAAAGGATCCTCCAGAGACACCTGCAAAAGCTGAACAAATTGACTGAGGCCGAGAGACGTTCACAGCATTGCTGGTCCTGTGTTTTACTCGTCTGAAATCTCATGCTTCACTCACGCGCTGTACTACATTAATCGCTGAGAGAATGTGTACAAGGAAATTCCACGTGGAAATGATATTTAGAATCGTGTTGTCTATGGCCCTAATTCATGGAATGATTTGCCTGGAAAATAGGGGGCATGCGCGCGAAATCGCATGCAAGCGCCAGTTTGTGTATTCATGGAACACAATGCGCGGGGCTTACCAGGGATTTACGAGGAAACTGCACCAGTCCAACACGTCACTACGACACTACGAAAACCTTGCGCGAGAATCGCAGTGAAGGGGCGTTGGGTTCTGCGCAGTCACCCAAAAAGGTGACAGAATACGTGGAATGGGGAACAACAAGCGAAAATATGGGCGTAATGAGGGATGCACCAAAGTAAAATTCTCACAACACCCATACGTGTGCTAAAAATCCATATTCATGGAATTGAACAGGGCTCTCCGTTGTGTGGAAAAAGACGCACAAATCCGGAAACAAGTACGTCAAACGAAAGCTGGCGTAAGCGTCACCCCTCACTAAAACAAATGCATAAAAAGGGCACGTGAACAACAAATGCGCATACAGGGCTACGATGAATGTACCATTTTTCTCAGCAGTGATCGTGGGACAACGCAGGAGGAGGAGGATGGCCAGGGCACAGATTTTTCTACCTAGGACCAGCATTTTTGGGATGCCTGATGACCAGGTCTATGGCAGGTATAGGTTTCCACCTCATATCACATTACACCTGGTCACAGAGTGGGGGGATGACATTACATCACCCACCTTGTGCTCCCAAGCAGTGAGCCCCTTGGAAAGGTGCTCAATGTTCTGCATTTTTTGGCCATTGGGTCATTTCAGCTGACAACTGCCATAGGTGGGGGCATTTCACAGCCCACGCAGTCACGCTGTCTACACCAGGTGTTGGCAATCATGACTGCACACCCGTCATTCCGCAGGCACATCTACATGCCCAGAAAACATGCAGAAAGGCAGGCCGTGGTCCAGGATTTTTAAGGGGTGGCACACTTCCCTAAAGTGCTTGGTGCGCTTGATTGCACTGATGTGGCTCTAGGTCCACCTAGAGCCACAGAGCACATCTATCGCAATCAAAAGCACTGGCATTCCATCAACGTGCAGGTTGTATGTGATGCCAAGGGCGTCATTACTTCTGTATATGCACACAATCCATGGTCCATCCATGAAAGCTTCATATTCAGAATGTCACCACTACACCAGGCCCTGGAAGCTGGGAGGCATGGCAACACATGGCTCATTGGTGAGTATAAATGCCTCTGCACATGCATGCATGTCACACACAGACAAATACACAGAAATGACAAACATTTGTGCCAATATGGAACCCTGCCACACCTCCCCAGGTAAGATACAACACAGCCCATATTGCAACTCGGGCCATAGTGGAGCGCACATTCGGTGTGCTCAAGTCATGTTTGCGCTCCCTTGACCACTCTGGTGGTGACTTGCTTTATGCATCACCACTAGTGTGCAGGATCATTGTGGCAGCAAGTGTCCTGCACAATGTTGCAACACAGCACGGTGTAATGGTGGACATGGTGGTGCCCCACATCCCCAACCACATGCACGTTGCTTGCACATGGTAGGGCTGCCCGTACCCAGCTTGTGGCACACGTTTTCACCTAAAATCCAACCCTTGTGGAGTGCACACAGCCATGGCACATTCCAGATGCCATTTAATGATGACAAAGGGGCAATCATCTGTGCCCACCAAACCACCCTGAGAATGTGTCCTTGGAAGTGCTAAATTGTGTGCATCCCTTAGAACTGAAACAAACTTTTTTTGGCTTTCCAAAAGAAACACAGATGAGGAACTATGCCACTACCACCATGCCAAATTAGACATCCAATGTCCTGTGTGTCAGATAAACAGTACCATATAATATCATTTGCATTTAGAAAGTGCACAACAGGCCTTGACCATCGCAGCGCTGTCACAGAAGACTTACTTAGTTACATAAGTGCTTGTCAAAACATACATGTTGCCTAGCCCCATGTTGCAGGCTGGCAGCATCATACAAATGCAGAAAGTCAATTTAGCTGGCCGTGGCAAGAAGTAAAGGAAAGAGGGGCGGGGAGGACAACAAGAGAGGTGGCATACACATCACAGGGGACAATGGGGAGGCATATACAACATCATAGGTGACCGGGGGGGCATAAACAAAATCATAGGAGACCAGGGGGGCATACATAACATCACAGGTGACCAGGGAGGTATACACAACATCACAGGTGAACCAGGGTGGGTGGGGGCATACACAGCATCACAGGCGACCAGGGGTGGGGGGCATATTCAACATCACAGGCAACCATGGGGGGTGGAGGGCATACACACCTTCACAGGCGACCAGGGGAGGCATACATAACATCACAGGTGACCAGGGGGGAATACACAACATCACAGGTGACCAGGGGGGAATACACAACATCACAGGCAACCAGGGGTGGGGGGCATATACAACATCACAGGCAACCATGGGGGGTGGGGGGCATACACACCTTCACAGGCGACCAGGGGAGGCATACATAACATCACAGGTGACCAGGGGGGCATACACAACATCACAGGTGACCCAGGGAGGGTGAGGGCATACACAGCATCACAGGCGACCGGGGAGGGCATACACAACATCACAGGCAACCAGGGAGGTTGTGGGGGGCATACACAACATCCCAGGCATCCAGGGGTGGGGGGAATACACATCACAGGCGACCAGGGAGTGTGGGGGGCATACACAACATCACAGGCGACCAGGGGTGGGGGGCATACACAATATCACAGTTGACCATGGGGGGCTGGGGGACATGCACAACATCACAGGCGACCAGAGGGTGGGGGTATAAACAACATCACAGGCGACCAGGGGGCCATACACAACATCACAGGTGACCATGGGGGGGTGAGCGCATACACAACATCACAGGTGACCAGGGGGAGGGGGCATACACAACATCACAGGCGACCATGGGGGACATACACAACATCACAGGCAAGCAGGGGGTTGGGAGGCATACACAACATCAGAGGCATCCAGGAGGGGCATACATAACAACACAGGTGACCGGGGGAGGCATACACAACATCACAGGAGACCAGGGGGTGTGGGGAGGCATACACACATTCCCCATTCCCATGCAAACACCACCAAAGTGTCAGCAAATGCCATGTACTCACCTGTCCATGGAACTCACCTGCCTTGTATACGATACACCCCATCGGGAGACGCTCTACCTACATGGAATGAGATGCAGAGTAACAGCACAAAATACATGCACATACATGATCACAGTTGACACCAGAAAGAAAATATGCATATAACAGAGTGCAGGATCAACACAGGGTGAATGGCCATTGATATGTGCAGGAGTACAGCGTGCCACACTAGCAAGAGAGCAGGAGAGAGAGCAGCACAGAGAGTGAATAAAAAGGAAATGACAGATCAAGGAGTCCATGGCCTGGTTTACCGATGTACAATGAAATGCTGCACAGCACAGTTGGTGCACCCATTGAGACATCAACATAGGTAGCTTACACAGTGACATGAACTCCTATCAAAATAACCACAAAACCATGTGAGCATGCAATGGACATATAAGAGAACCGGCACATGCAGCAAAGATGACCAACAAGGAAGCATGCACAACATGCAAGACAGTGCCAATGGTTACAAAATAACTGTTGCTGAATGTTGGCAATTTCACATGACCTTCACCAGTAAGTGTGTTTCCTAATTTGTTAAAGGAACAACATTGTCTAGTGGAGGGCATGAGGAGTGTGGACTTTGAATGGCGCAGGAAGTCTCAGCTGGGACAGCAGTCACCGCCACATCACAGATCACTGGAACAACATGGGTGAAAATATTAAAACACACATTGTGCAGTATAATTGACACAGCAAAAAAGTGCCATGGCAAAACAAAGCCATGATTACCTGCACATGCCACCCGGTGCACCCCCAAGCAAACATGCTAGATGAGTTCACTAGGCATGTCTGCACGTACACCACTGCACATGTATAGTGCCTGAGGAGTCAATGGCACACCTCAAGGGCAATCAATGCAAATAATAACAAAGACCACAACCAGGAAAGGCCAAAACAAAATATGACATGCCAACATCTATTCAGGGGGAATGGAAAAAAAGAAAATGTCTATCTTGACCAGGAGGGGGGGAGTCCACTCAGGAGGGGGGAGGGGCAGGGTGCATGTCAACACCCACATGTGTGGAAGTTGAAAAAACAATTCCCTCTATGGGGACCACATGGCTATAATGTATTGGTAGGGCTGTCACTGCTGTGGCCACCTTCCTGTGTAGAATATGATGGTGGTGGTAGTAAGGGAGGTTGACCACGTAAGGCCCTAGCCTGGTCCTCCATGCCAACGGCCAGGCAGGATCCAAATGAATTCATCTGGAACAGGAAGCCTCGGAGGACTGCATACAACACTTCACGGATGCCCGGAGTTCCTCTGAGATGGTATGATTCAACTGTTCCATCTATTGTTGGCACTGTGTACTGCGGAAATGCTGGGGAAGCATCCAGGTTGGTGGTGGAGGAGGAAGAGGAGGAGGAGGAGGAGGAGGAGGAGGCCTTATCAGCCCAGTCCATGGGACCTGGTGGGGGTGATGAGGTGGGTGTGACTGGTGCAGTCCAGATTCAGGGGCAGGAGGCAGTGCTGGTTGCTGTGGAGGTGCCTGTGCCAAATCCCACCCCTGGGCCAGCACCTACACCTGCCGGCATGCCCTAGGTTGAACCCATCCACAGATGTTTCCACACATACCAATACCCCAATGCCGCAGATCTGGCCATTTCAGACAGAGTGGACCCCCTGCTAGCTGGCATTGCGAGGCATACAAGCCCCATTCGTGATAATGTGCATCACAATGAGGTCTGGCGTCTCCTGAACTGGCAAGCAAAGTTCCTGGTCTCAAATTGGTTATGTGGGCTGGCCACTTATGCAACCCCCTCCTCGTCTTGTTCCTCTGTGCGCCAGTCATCTTCCCGGGCACCTTCCGGCCCAAATACCGCCAGGGCCCCCTGTGTACCTGTCCCAACCATGTCAGCCTGTCTGGTGGAGATCACATCCCTGCCTGAGTTGGGAGTCAACGTTTGATCAGCCGAGGTGGTCACCATGCTGATCCAGGCTTCAACAGGAGCTATGGCAATGGAGGGAGAGCAGGCACCCAGGAGCAGGGCACGTGCCAGAAGCCCCCGGGTAATTTCATCAGCCCAGAGGGTGGCCATGCAATGCAGGCCCCGGGCAATAAGGCAGCAGCAGGCTCTGAGTAGGTGGCTTCTTGACTCAGGGAATACCATCCAAAGGGGGCAGGTATCCAGCATCAGACAGGATGCAAATGTGGACCTTCACACAAGTATGTCTTCCGTGTTGGTGTGGTACGTGCAGTGAATCGGGGCAGAGAGGCAGCGGGCTCAGGAGGCGAGACTCACCAAAACAAGGGCAGAGACACAGGCTGAGGTCCTCGAGGATACTTGCAGGAAGTGGGAGGGGATGGAGAGGACCATGCTGTAGTCCCTGCAAGCCCTCGTGGAGAGAGCGGAGGCCCACCTAGGGTAATCCGACACAGTGTTCGATGATTCCTTGGCTGAGACATTGATTGAGATTGGTAAGAAGGATTAGCCCACTGCCTTTGTAAACAGTTTTTTAGGTATACGTTTCTATTGAGTATTTTGCATTATTTGGTGCTTTGGGACATTACTCCATTTTTTTGTATATAGTTCTTCATGTATGGGTTTCCTTTTAATTATTTTATTATTTGGAGTGGACTTTTGACATTACTCCATGTTTATTATGTAAATAGTTTTTTTGGTCTTTTATTTGTGTTCATCATGCAGTAATGGTTATTTTTTTTTGATGATATTGTAAATAATTTTATGAACATTTTTGAATTTTTTTACTTTTTTCATGTACATATTTTGGTCTTTAATTTACAGTGTGTATGAGGACAATACAACTGTTCAATATAATTTATTTTCTTAACTCGCAGTCATTAATCCTCACAGTGTGCCGGTTTGTTAGTCCGTTTAGTGTCCCTGGTTCTGACCATCGTTGGTCATGTGTGTGGTTACTTGCATGCATGTGTCATGTTTGGTATCCATTTGCGTGGTGAATATGCACATGTGGCTGACCAGTGGAGGAGCGTGAAGGGGGAGTTTGGGTGTGCACGGTAAAATGGCATTTGCTTTCACATGTGCAACATCACTGTCTATTGGCCCTCAATGTGTTTGTGGAGAGAGAGGGGTGGGGTGACGAGGAGTGTTATATGTTCAGGATTTTGGCACATGATTTGCTTGATGCTGTGTAACACACATGTTATGCTTTCACCTTCACCAGCATGTATTTGTGCAGTTATCATTGTCTCTGGTGTTGGTCTACCTCTTGCACTGCCACGCAATATTGGTATTACTTTGGATTTACACATCGGCAGACCAATGCAGCTGTTTCTGATTGCCATGTACTCAGTCAGAACTCAAGTCATTCCTCTTTGCTTGTGCTTTCGGCCCTCCTCTCCCCTGCTGAACACCTGTCTGATTCTGCACTGGTCACCTGGCTACCCTCTGACCTCGGGCCAAGGTCCCCTCACCAGACACTTGCACACCCACATATGCCCCTCTGGCATCCCCTGCATTTGTCTGTTTTTCTGTATACCTACAGCACCCTACCTGCACTTGACACCTGATGTCTGCATGTAGCCTTGCACTTGCCACCAGCTGGCCACACTTTGATGATTTTAATTGTTATTGGCCCTCATTACAACCCAGGCGTTAAGGGGTTAACGGTGACACAAAAGGTGGTGGCGCTGTTAAACCCTTAACGCCTGATTACGCGGTCCCTTTGCGGGTTGGAGACTTTAACGCCTGCTTTTTGCAGGCATTAAAAACCAACCTGCAAAGGGACCATGGTGCTAAGTACGGTGCCGCAATTTGAGGCACCGTACTTAGCGCCTTCCCCATTCCCATTGAGCATTATGGCGGAGTCGGTAAGTTACCGGCATGGACCAGGTTGCTATTAGCACCATGGTCCAACGCCAGGGTCGTAATGAGGGCCATTGTGTTTGTTATGATGTCCTTCCCATGTACTGAACTGCCCCCTCCCTCTTCCCCCAGCACTTTTCACCTTCCCCACGTCCCATGCACTTGCCCCATGTCAATGTCACCTGGCCTAGCAATATTGTTGTCTTTGTCTTCACTCTGTTCCCCCTCCCTTGACTTGTCACACCTTCAAAAACTTGTGCATAGGCGAATTATGAATGCCATATCATTTTATATGATTATTTATCATATCCTTCACACTTGGGAGGACCTTGTCACATGGGCAGCAGGGCCTCACTTTACCATTAACTTGTTCAATGTGTATGTTGGGAGATGGTTGCGGACAGCAATTGTGTTCCAGCAGCTGCCATACTCATGGATGTGGGCCAGGTGTATGCATGTATTTGTGTTTGCAGGATACATTTTCCAGTGGATATTCGGGATGGTGTCACAGCACGGCAGTCAAGGTGCACGACACACCATCGATGGAGTGATGATGTGTCACTATGTCAGCGTCCAGTATGCAGGTGATGTCCAGTCTGGAAGGGGCTGCCTGCAAGGTGGGGTCACAGGTGATGGGGGCTGGGGTGTCCCATGTGGAGGGGGCTGCCTTGAGGGTGTAATCACGGGTGATGGGTGTTTGGGTATCCCATATGGAAGGGGCCACCTGCAGGTTGGGGTAATGGGGGCTGGGATGACCCATGTGGAAGGGGCTGCCTGCAGGGTGGGGTCACAGGTGATGAGGGCTGGGGTGAGGGTGTCCCATGTGGAGAGGGCTGCCTGCAGGGTGGCATTATGGGTGATGGGGGCTGGGATGGGGGTGTCCCATGTGTAGAGGGCTGCTTGCAGGGTGGGGTGATGGGGCCTGGGGTGTCCCATGTGGAGGGGGCTGACTGAAGGGTGGGGTCATGCGTGATGGGGATGGGGTGGGGTTGTCCCAAGTGGAGAGGGCTGTCTGCAGGGTGGCAATACGGGTGATGGGGCTGGGGTGTTCCATATGGAGGGGGCTGACTGCAGGGTGGGGTCACAGGTGATGGGGTATGGGTATCCCATGTGGAGGGGGCTGCCTGCAGGTTGGCATCATCGGTGATGGGGGCTAGGATGTCCCATGTGGAGGGGGATGCCTGCAGGATGGTGTCACAGGTAATGGGGGCTGGGTTGGAGGGTGTCCCATGTGGAGAGGGCTGCCTGCAGGGTGGTGTCACAGGTGATGGGGGCTCAGGTGGGGGTGTCCCATGTGGAGAGGGCTTTCTGCAGGGTGGGGTGATGGGTGATGGGGACTGGGGTGTCCCATGTGGAGAGGGCTGCCTGAAGCGTGGGGTCACAGGTGATGGGGGCTGGGGTGGGATGTCCTATGTGGAGGGGGCTGCCTGCAGAGTGGCGTCACAGGTGATGGGGCCTGAGGTGTCCCATGTGGAGGGGGCTGCCTGCAGGTGGCGTCTCCGGTGATGGGGGCTGGGGTATTCCATGTGGAGAGGGCTGCCTGCAGGGTTGGGTCACAGGTGATGGGGGCTGGGGTGGGCGTACCCCGTGTGGATTTTCCCCTGAATGTAGGGAATACCATTAAGAACAACAGCATTAATATCGAGTTCCTCTCAGGAGGCCAGGACCGAACGTTGAAGGGATGAAGTGGCATGCAAGAACAGGCCACCCAGTGAGGCAGCAGAAAGTACTGGTCCTCCTTAGGAACAACAAAAGGAGCACCAATGCATGACAGGGCATTGGCTTTGGAATGATGAACAGC
Organism: Ambystoma mexicanum; assembly: GCF_040938575.1. Taxonomy (NCBI): domain Eukaryota; kingdom Metazoa; phylum Chordata; class Amphibia; order Caudata; family Ambystomatidae; genus Ambystoma; species Ambystoma mexicanum. The sequence goes on along the minus strand of NC_090941.1, from coordinate 400,691,220 downwards.
CAGACGATAGGTAATAACAAAATCTAACAAAGAAAAGAAGGGATGCCAGTGTGCCTGTCAAACAGATAAACACTTCAGGGTTTTCAGGGCTAACAAATTACTGTGATCAGTGTAGAGTGTCACTGTGTGCAGGCCCCCAAGAGGTGGTGCCTCCATTCCATAAAGGCTGCTTTGACAGCCAAGAGTTCACGCTCCGTGATGGTGTAAATTCTGTCAGAAGGTGTCAGCTTTCGAGAAAAATAAGCAATGAATGGATCAGGCCAGTGCCTGGGCACTTCTGAGAAAGGACAGCACTCACGGCAAATGGCTTCAACAGATCCGGGGGTTGAAGGCCTGTTGAGTGGCTGTCGTCCAATGGAAGGATGACTTGGAGATTGTGAGAGCAGTCAAAGGAGCAGCAATGGAGGAAAAAGAATGAAGAAACCTATGATAAAAATTAGCAAAACCCAAAAATGACTGTAAAGTTTTGACGGAAGTCGGGACAAGCCAGTCAATTAATGCTTTGACTTTTGCATTGTTCGCCCTCATCGGTTAGGTCATATCCCAAAAACTTGACCATGTTAGGGTTAAAGACTTGTATTTCAGGTTTGCCATAGAGATGCTTGTCCCTCAATCTATGGAGCACAGAACATACATGTAAAACATGTTGATCATAGGACAGAGAATAAATCAGGATGTCGTCCAGATATATGACTACACAATGGTCCAACATGTCATAAAAAACGTTGTTCATGAAGAACTGAAACGTGGCAGGTAGATTGCATAACCCTAACAGCATTACCATGTATTCGTACAAACCGTAGTGTGTCTTAAACAGGGTTTTCATATTCATTGCTGTGCCGTATGCACACCAGATTGCAAGCCCCCCTGGGATCCAACTTAGAGAAGATCACAGAGGAACCCAACTGGTCTAGTAGAATGTAGATAAGGGGTAGAGGGTACTGTTTCTTCACGGTAACATTGTTGAGAGCTTGGCAGTCTATGCAGGCTATTAAGTCTCCTCCTTTCTTTGGTACAAAGAATAACGGAGATGGCACAAGCAATTTTGAAAGGCGATAAACACATGGGCCAGTGATTCCTGAATGTATTTTTTAAGAACCTCATCTGCCTTTTACGGTAAGGGAGTACACTTGGTCAGAAGGCACCTTAGAGCCCGGGAGCAGATCAATAGGGCAGTGGTGTGGAAGATGAGATGGCAATTGGTCTGCCTTTTTCTTGTTGAATACATTGGAGTAACCACAATACTCCTTAGGGATTGGGGCCTTGGGGTTCTTGAAGGTAGCTCCTATGGAAGAGACCGAATCGAGCATGACTTTAAAAGGAGACTGCAGACAGGTATTCTCCAAAAGGCAATGAGTGTGACAATAGGTTAGGAAAAAACTATTTCCTGTGTCACCTAGTCTACGTGGGGATTATGGACTTGTAACCAAGGTAGATCATGGATGATTCCAAATTACGGCATGGTTATAAGATCGAATGTGATGCATTTCTGGTGTCCATCCCTGGTAGACATTTGTACTGGTTCGGTTTGTTCTGTAATCAAGCCAGAATTGAGCGTGTTACCATCCACTGCATTCACCACTTCCGGCTTGTCTGAAGACAGGGTAGGAATCCCGACTTGACGGGCAAATCGTGTGTCCATATAATTACCCATAGTGCCCGAATCAATATCGGCACAGGCACGTGTAGAAAAGCCACGAGTGTCAGTGAAGGTAGGTAAATAAACCAGTCACAGAGTAGGGACCAACTGCGAGTCCAGAGGGCGTTTCCTCAGCAGAGGGACTCCATCTACGGCCGAGTTCTGGGGTTTCCCTACTTTATAGTACCTTTTTTTAGGGCAATCACGTACAAATGGTCAGCAGAGCCACAATACACACATAAATTAGCCTTATGGCGATGCACCCTCTCAGCGTTAGTCAACGGACCCTGGATTGCACCAGTCTGCATGGGCTCGGGGTCAGAATGTCTTGGAGCTGGATTCAACGGTTTAACAACAGTAGGAATGTTGACTCTAGTCTTCCCGAGTCTTTCAGCCCATCTGGCATCGATCTGGAGTACCAAGTCCAGGAGTTGAGGGAAACCAACGGGTTCAACTGTGATGGTTGCAAGTGTGTCCTTGAGGCCTTAAAATAGACCCTTATAAAACATGGCTACCTTTTTATCCTCAGGCAACCCGGTCTCTGCGGCCAATTGATTGAACTTTGCCAGATATGACAACAAGGAAGAATTCCCTAGAGTAAGATTAAGGAATTCCAAGTGTGTAGCTTGTGTCTTGTATCTTGTGTCAAAGACACAACTCATGGCTGTTATCAAGGCATCACAGTCGTACAGCATATAGATGTTGGTGTCGAGCAAGGGATTAGCCCATGAAGCAGCCATACCACCAAGATAGGAGAGCACAAAAGCCGCCTTAATAGTAGAATCAGGGAACAGAGCAGGATGGCAAAGGAAATGCAGCTTGAACTAGTTAATAATAGTGCTACATGACTTTGGATCACCCATAAACCTTTCAGGCAGAGCCAAAGGGAATTGAGTAGACATGAAAACCGGTACGGGTGGTTGGCTCGCAACAGGGTTGGATGACCCGGAAGTAGAAGGACCAGCCTTGGCACCATCCATTACACCAGAACACGTAACGTCCTGAAGTACGTCCATACTGTGATGCAGATTGTCATGGGCAGTTATCATGTCTCCTCTCAAGTCCACCACCAACTGGGTGGCAGCAGCCAAAGCCTCAGAGGTGTCCATCCTTGGCTTATAATTCTCTTGAGAGCTAGAGGACAGATAAGATACTCACGAGATCTGGACAGCGTTAGTATGCAAAGATCCTGTATCTTGAAGCCCGCAATTGGGGTCTGCTGATCAAAGGACAACCTTTTTCCCTAAGTGCCCTTCAGACTGTTAAGAGGTTACAGGCAGAGTTTCCTTTAGAGTAAAATGCTGAAAAGAAGAACAAGACAGGTTTAGTATTCCTTAATAAAAACAAGGGACATACCACAACTGTGTCTACAGCCAAACTAACCTGAAAATAGCTGTAATAGAGGGTAACCAAGGTGAGCTCTATTAGTGTTCTGTTTTGTAGCCCAAATCCAAAAAGAAACCACAACAGTAAACATCCAAGGACTTGGAGGAAAAAACAATAAATATGAAGGTTAGTAAGGACCTAACGGGTCGGAACGAGGACGCTCTAGCGGCTCTATAATTGGCACCAATGTCAGCAAAGCATTTATATGAAGGTGCTTGTAGAAATAATCAGTTGATGTGTCCAGTATAAGGAAGAACAAAAAACAAGAAAGTCAACAAATCCAGGGAAAGTCCAATATCAATCTGTATAGTGGTCTGGGGTCAGTTTAAGGAATAAAGCATAGTGATGTTCAGCCTGGCTGAAGGGTATCTTCTTCTGAGGTGGATCTAGATACCAGTAGGATGACCAAGGAACCAGGTTAGTGGTTGATAACGTGCCTCAGCAAATGAGCAAGGCAAGGCTAGAGCATGATAGTGAACAGGTTCCTTGAGTGATCTGAAATGCTAATTAACGGTCAGACGAATAGATCACTTGGAGCAGCGCGAAATAAAGCTGTGTTCCACCAGTAGTGCTCAACGGAGGTCAGATGTTAACAAGTATTTTGGAGCGCTCACGAGAAACGTGGGCTCAGTGAGCTGGCAAAATCCCCTTTGTAGCAAAAGGGGGCTAGGAGCACTTGCGAAGGAGACACATGCTCTAAATGCCAACAGGAGAGGTTCTGCAGAGTGGAGGAAACAGAATCTGACAAGGTAACAAAAGAGAGCGGCAAAGGATAAAGACTTCTTCTTTACCGGAATTGCGGGACTCCCACGAAGACTTGAGGAAACAGCCAGCTGGGACGGTAGCGCTGCAACTTCAATTAGGAGCAACACCGCCTAGAAGAGGATGCCCCCTGGCCTGGAGTAGTGTTTCCTGACAGTTCTAGAGAGTATGGATAGCAAAGTTAAGAATTTGTCTAGAGGCAGGAAGGAGTAGAGAGGAAGGCCAAGGAGTAGGTGGGAGCAGTAGTCCAGTTTGCTGAGCTCCAGATTGGAGATCAGAGTTTTTGTAGAGTGGTTATTAAGACAATGATGAACGTTCTGAATGTTGAGGAGGTTAATACAAGCTGCAGAGGCAGTGGTAGAGAAGACTTGTTGCTGTCGTAGGTCACTATCAGGGAGAGCCCCAAAATTGCAAATATTAGCAGAGGGAGCAAGAAAGTCAGGCGTGAAGGAACTAGGAGAGGGGAGGAGAGAGGTGGGATGGCATTGGAAGCTGGGATGAAGGAAGACTTCTGTTTTTGAAGAGTTCAGCATGAGGCAGCAAGACCAATACGGTCACAAATTGCAGCGAGACAGTTCAAATTCTTTTCCGAAATGGCTGGTGTGAAGGACGGCAATGGGAACAATATTTGAGTGTCTTCAGCAAAAAGGGGACAGTGAAGCCAAAGGATAACATATGTCTTCCTAGGGCAGAGGTATAGAGGATGAGGATCAGAGATCCAAAGACTGATTCATTGGGGATGCCAACAGGGACTAGTGTGGTGTAAGAGTTTTGCTTGTTCAATGACATTTTAATGAACTGACCTTCCAAATGGGTGATCCAGCCAAGAGCAGATATATGAAACCCTAGGTCCTGGCGAATGAGGAGGAGGGAAGAGTGGTTGATGGTGTCACAAGTGGCAGAAAGGTGTAAAAGGATGAGTATAGAAGAGAGTTTAGAGTTGTGAGAATTAGAGTGAAAATCAGAGATATGCATGAGTGCAGTCATGGTCAACCGTGGATCTTGCCAATTTAATAGAATGGTTGAAATTCAGCAGAAGGGAATTTGATCAGTGGTATGAGGTTTAGATCCAAATCGAATACAATGCCCGGTTTCTGGCCATGCGCACTGACAATTGATGCAGAAACAAGGAATGAAGGTCAGGAATATGACAATGAATCGCAGCCCAGTAGTTGTACCTGCATTTGAGTGCCATTGTAAAAGAGACAACACTCCCACACTAGAGGACTGGAACATATGGCTCTCCAGATTTTGTGTACTACGGTTCCCAAGATAACTCACCGTTGGTGATACTGGCTAGGGCTGATGGAAGTCTAAATCATCTGCAGAGCCAAAGGTTACAGACCCCTGTCTTATACAGTGGCAGATATGTTCCTGTCAATCAGAAGAAAGACAAACAGTCAAAGCAAATATAGCACATCAATTTCGGAATGGCCAAAATAAGAGATGACATGCACACTATTTAGTGTTGTGGCATTTGCATTTTACTCCAAGTTTCAATTTAACTTGAAGCAAAGTTCCTTTCCTCAGTGTAAAGAAATGCAATCTAGCAAGGGTGTAGAAGCACTGGCTGTTTTATTTGTACTCATTTATAAAATAATATGGCCAATTTCATCCCAGAAAGGGTGGTCTGCTAACCAGAACCCTTTTCCTTAAGCTCTCTGCCAAACGCATAGTGACTCATGGGTCCTGCTACATCAGTCTCCTGTTCTGCTACCCCTGCTCTTAAGTGTTACAGAGCAGGCTTAAAGATCACAGGTGCCCTTTTGACAGCTGTGGTGAAAGCCAAGACAGCGTAGTATAGAGGTTGCATTTTAATCTGCCACTCTGTTCCAAAACTACAAAATTCCTGGTGGCAGTTTAATCTTTAAACATAGGCTAAACCGCAGTTGAGTATGATAGCTGGTAATTGAAATCATTATTAAAGCCATAGCCGATCTGTATCCTACATTATGTCAACACTGTGACCAGGGTCAGCCATGGACAGGATGAGTGTATTCTCTATAGAATGACTGTCTCTGATGCAACCATCAGGACAAAAGCCGGTGGAAGCGGCTCTCTTTTGATCCTTTGTATTGTTGGCAAGCAGCAGAAGAGCCTTCAGCATGAGTTGTCTTGGGAAACAAGATTCAAAGGGGACACACTAAACAAAATGACAAGACTCACACTAGGGTGTTACATGCCAATAGACCTTTGATGCTATAGGTTTGAGATGAGGTCAGGGTTAGTGTGGCCTGAGGGAACTCAGCACAGTTTGGGATGGGTACCACAAACGTTCTTTTCTCTGCAGCTCTCCTTCCTTCCTGCGTTCTGCACTTCCTTTAACACAAAGCACTTTCAGTATGATGCAAGAAGGCAACAAACCCGATGAAGCAGGCCTATTGTTTGTCAATCCCATGGGACATTTTACTACAAAAGAAGTTGGTCTACCACCACTTCTTTGATTCACTTTGGACCTGTAAGAAGAATTTGTTTGTACCTCTTTTGGGAGAGCAGTCCTCTGCAAAACCTTTGGCCAGTGAGGTGATGATTGAATATTCCTGTGCTTTGCTCCCTACCCACCGCTGGAAATAGTCGGAGGGAACATCTGCTGGACCAACAACTGCCTCTCTGCCAGCTTCATTGGAACCCATGATCTCACTGGATGTGAAGGACTCCTGCTGGTGTTTGCTACTCATCCCGTTTTGGAAAATCAGAACAAGAGCTCATCTTGCCCCCGGGCCCGTGGATTGAGACTCATAGCATCCTGAGAGCCAGAACAGAACAGTCAGGATCCCTGTTTTTCATCAACTCAAACTGATCGAGCCACATTTCAGCTGTGTTCACCGCAATTGAAGCAACCAGACCCACAGGTACTGACTTTGGTACTTGCTTGAACGTCAAACAACCAAGCTTGCATTCTTAAAACAGTTATCCGCTGCTCCATGTCAGCCAGGCGCATGTCAGTTGCCCCAGTTCGAACAAGAAGCTTGCTGCTGTAAACTTCTTTGACTCACCATGTTTAGAAAAGTACCTCAAACCACCAGCATCTTCATTGCTGACCCATTGTCCAATACCAAACCGACCCTGATATCCTTTGAGCCGATACCTTTGAATTGCCCATCGAACTGCAATGAGCCCTAGTTCAATTCTGACTCACAACCTGCACCCTGCCTTGATCATCGTGACTTGCATCATCCTGGTCCAACCCACTCACACAGCAATAAGAAGCCAGGTTCAATGTTAAAGAACCACCTATAATGATTTAAGGTACTGTTGGAAGGCTCCAGGTGCCCAGGTCCTATTGTTGTGACAATAGAGATTGGCTAAGCCCCCTTTGTACCTTTTTCCTTGAGAAACATATCTTTTTTGAACATTGTGGTGATTTGTTGCCTTTTCCTCAACAGTAATTGTAGCATCCCATTCTTTATTTCTCACTCTTACATTAGAAGGATGGGTATTTGTTAGTGTTTTGTAATGGAGAATTCATTGCATATTGGTGTGTTTTTTTAAAGTTTACTATGATTGGACATTCCTTTTTTTTTTGGACTGTTGCACTATTGCAGTTTTGGTTGCTACTGGCTCACATTCACATCCCTCTAAAGAGTATAGCATGCCCTTGGCCCACATTACCACAAAAGGTGAAGGGGTTATATTTCTTATCTGTACTTGTTTCACCCTTATGACTGGGATCACTCTTGCTTGGTAGAGGTGTGAGGGCAGAGTGTGCGATTTAGCCATTATTCATCCTTGTACTCTTGTGGGGCAGAAGTAGTTTTGTCACAGTGGTGGCAGTGGTTTTATTTGATACAGACTTTGCCTACAGCTTAATCATATGACATATGTGCAGTTAACATTAAAAGCACTGGTAGGCCTTTTTCAATTGCTAAAATCGAACTTGGCAATAGCTCAGCAAAAAGCTTTAAAGCAAGCACGCTCTGTGAGCTGTGTCAGAAAGGGGACTCTCTCATGGCAGTAAGGTTAGAAAGGCTAACTGCTCAAAATCCACCAAGCTATTGAAGACGCTACGGGATAGGGGAATTCTAGGGAGCCAATATTGATATGTAGCTGTAACGCTTACCTGGTGTCTTGCAGGGACGGACGGCGACGTGCCTGATCTGTCGAGACAATAGAAGACTGAGTCGGAATTCAGTGAATATTACCAAAACCTCTTGATGGAGCAAACACGTGTGGTGTCCTGTCAAGGACACCCTTCCTTGCATCCAAATAGATAGGATTTATTGGTTGTGGTGGAGCTGAGGTGGGGCCGTTTCGTGTGTGTCGCGTACACCTTCCTTCAGTGCTCCTTTATCTTCATGGGTACGCTCCCTGCAGGGAACAGAATGATAGAACAGCAGGAATGAGGTTGTATGTGGAACAACTAAATCCCTTTTATATGATTGTCCCTTACTACCCAGCCCTATGACCATTAAATGGGCTAACCAGATACTTTATTGTGGGTGTACACAGTTCTTATGTGTAGGATGGAGGTATTGATGAGACCTTCTGTTCTCTTTGATTTTATCTGTAAAGGACAATGTTCACGAATAACTGTTCACTTGATTTATTCCTGTCTTTTCGGCTGAAGAGAAATTGACTGTCCTTACTGCTTAAATCCTGATCTCTCTTTTTAGCGATGTTAACGCTGTGTCTTTTCTTTCTTGAACGATGAGATTTTGACTGCTGGAGGCAAGCAATGATTCTCCAAACACCATCAGGTAAGTTTTTCCTTAGCACTAGTATCTTTATTTTCTTTTATATGGGTGTGGATGCAGCACGCAATGGGAAATCCATTAACTTCACGGATATATTTGTGGTCTTAATAACGTGTGTTGCTGCCAGGTTACGTCAGAACAACCCGTTAATCTCACGGGTAAATGGTCGTGCTTGCTCCTGCAGCTTTGTAACGTGAAACGCTGCAACGAAATCCATTAGCTTCACAGATTAAAGTTCTACTGACTGAAATAATGTGCAGCGCAACAGTACAGATGTAAGATTTGTATTTTCCATGAATGTATTGTTTTCTTGGGAGCTTGAGTGAAGAAC